>NC_133029.1:9396439-9699469 GCF_048771995.1 Taeniopygia guttata | reverse complement strand
TCATGCTCTTCTATTTTTAAACATTGTTAAACTTTCAATATATTTCTGAAACCTCATAATTTTAAGTTGGAATTTAAAAGTAAGAAAAAACTAAACAAACTGCGCAATTATAAAATCAGCACCAATTTATATATATATATAATTTTATTTAAAATTTAGATCCCTATTCCCACACTCTAATAAGCTGTATAATTTTTGTTTAGAATTTTTCTGCAAACATACTACAATAAGCTTCTTTTATTTGGAGACAAAATACAGTGGCACTACTGGAAGGAATTTCACAACATTACATTTTTCTTAAAGGACAAGCAAACTTTCAGGGTTGGTAATGGGCAAGCAAGAGTGAAATCTGTTACGTTCTGGTAGCTTACAGGTTATGGACCTTTCTGAGAAGGCTAACATGAAGCTTTTGGAATAAAAAGTGTGTTTTAGATTAAAAAGCTGTTAAAATTCTGCTTTATGTGTTTTTTTCCATGATTAATTGATACAAACCATCTGTTGCTGAAGTTTGCATTTAATTGAAAATACTGACAACTCTTCTGGTTCGTTCTACACTGTGAGAAAACCAATCCATCTACTATTACAGCTCATGGACATGAACAGCAATCCAGCAGAGCTCATGATTATTTAGTATAGCCAGCAAATGTATAGAGAGGGGCTCAAATCTGTACCAAACACCTCTCAGACTGTTAAGATTAAAACTCAGAGGGAATACTTCTTATGATCCAGAAATAAACTGATAGCACATAAATAAAATATTGGAATTTTTTCCCAACAAAAACTGTAGCTTATCCTCAAATTGTTTACTTGTCCTTTACATTTCTTTTTTTCTTTCAGGCAAACAAAACTGCCCCTTCAATGCACTTGATCTTGAAAGCATGTCATTCTCCTTAGAGAAAAATCTGTTCAGAATTTCACTGTATCTACCACAATTTTGTATTGAAAAACTTCCTCTTCCACTTAGAAAATGACTTCACCACTGATTTATTTGCTGCTCTGGTATTAAAACATTGACACCCCAAGAACCTAAAAAAAAAGTTAGAAATGGTGTCAATTTGTAGTCTAATACACATTTAACAAATAACAAAGCAATTAGTATATAATTTAAGATTAAGACACTTCAAGATATGTTAAGGCATTATTAAGTTTATTTTTCTTCCAAACCAGATTAACCACACTTCTGATTTAGGTAATAATATGAAAAGGGCTCCTCATTCATTAGAAATATTTTTCTCACACTTGAAATTAACTAGATCTAGTAGGAATAGTCTGTGTTTTAATTATTTTAGGTAATAACTGCAGAATAATTTTTAGTTAGGTGCCTAACTCAGATTTCTTTGACATTCTATTGGCTCTAACCTGAAATCAAATATGTTATTACCAGTGACTAAACCTGGGACAAAACACTTCAGACACTGGCTGCTGCTGTGTCTGTGATCACAGAAACCACAGGCCATCCCACATCAGCCAACCAGGACACATATTTAACATTTCCTAGGAAATGTATTCACTCTGTCAGGAAGACAGTGAAAAATCAAACAATCATCAGGTAAAATCAAGCAACTGTACTTCAGGAGATTGTGTAACTAGGGAAAGAAAAAGCTTCCTGAAACAAAGTGTCAGTTTCCACTTCCCATGTGAGAACAAGCCATACAGCTTTCTATGCCAATGGAAGTATGTACGACCAATGATGCACCAAAAAACCCCAAAAAAATCCAGATTTTGTGACTGTCCTAGCTTTTGTAAGACTTTATAAAATCAGCAAGAGCCAAAACAGATCAAATATTCCTGAGCCTTAACACTCTGTCCATATTTATCTGCTTACAAATAAATTTTTACTGTTCTTTGAATTATATTCACTTTGGGTGCTTCCTACAACAGAGCACACAGACAGAACTGCCTCTGGTGCCAGCAATAACTGGGCACATCGGACTAGAAGTCTAGTCATAAACCATGTGCATCTGAATAAATTAAACAGCTCTATTATGCCTACACCTATTAAAAACAAGTGCAACAACTCCGAGAATAAGGGCCCTCTGAAATAAATTACATGACTAAAGCGAATTACCTTTATTCTGAGAATTGTTTGCATTTGTGCAATGGTTTTTACACTGAGCGCGGCCTGTCAGGTGAGCCCCGGCTCCGTGAGGGGCGCTCGTTTGCCCGTGCCGGCCCCGCCCGGCGCTGCCCGCGGCTGCCCCCGCGCGGCCGCTCCCGCGCACTGCGCCGCGGCCCTCAGCCCGCCAGGGCGGCCCGGCCGGGCCTGGGGGAGCTACGGGGGCTCTCAAATCCAGTAATGCCACCTGGGGAAGGCCGCGGCTTCAGCACTGTCAGACTAAAAAGTGACTGCTACTTCACACATCAGTCCAGGAAAAATTGAGTAGAGGAGGGGAAGAACTATTGTGAAACAGAATGTCAGAGAACAGGCGAGATATTTTTCTTGGTGTTAATTCAGGAAAAGAACACACAACAGCCAGACGCACAACCTAACTGATTCATTATTACTAAAGCAAAGCCCTACTGGTACAAAATATATGGTTTTGCATTTAAAACAGTATTTAGGACTTCTTTCTGCCATAAACAAGAAGAGGTTCACGCTGCAACAATACTGTAAAAAAATACATAACCATCTTCCAAATTCCACCAAGCTGTCCAAGATTCCCAGGAAGCCTTGTTGTACTGTCCTCTGCTGGCTTGCTGCAGCTTGTTATTTCCAGTGTAATTTTGTACCAGCTACCCAAGGTCAAAAATGGCTGCATACTTTACAAGTGGTTCAAGACAGAAGGAATCCCTCATGCAGATTTTTAAAAGAGAATAGAGACTGCAGATTTATCAAGTCGGATAAAAGGGCAACTGCAAGCAGAAACTACAGACTTCGGATGTTTTGGACCTAAAACTTTATATGGAAAGAAAAAATACCTCTCATCTCTATAAACAGATATCTGTATTATCTCTTATTTTCTCTATTATCTTACTTATGCACAAAAGTAAATATGCCAATTAAAAAAGAAAAACCCACAAAATGCAAACCATCTAATGCTGACATTTGGTAATGACATCAGTCACTGAACTAAGCTCAGCACAACAGGAAACTTGCTTTTAATACTGTTTATGCACATTTCTTTATTTTTCTAATGCTACTTGCTTATCAGCCTCTGCTAGTCTTTTCCATAACAAATGTGTTTTCTGCTCAGAATCATAGGCTTTTAATTTTTACATAGCTATATATACATATTAAGAACAAAAACCCCATAAACTCGCAAGGAACACTGACTATCCTAGAATGTATGGAGCTGAATTACTGCACCAGTCTGTCAAAGTAAGCTTACAATGACAACCTGAAGACTGCATTCTTTCCATTTAAAATCTGAAGTAAGAGTATGGCAACCTTAAGACTGATTTACATTACTTTCCCCTTAAATAAGTTAACCTACCGATTCATCCATGATTGAAGCGGGGTCAAAGAAATCTGGTTTTAGTTCCGTTCGTTCCCTCCTGTTCTTTGATGGTGGCTTTAGAAAGCAAACAAACAAACATGTTAAGTGTAATTTCACCAGAAAAACAAAGGTTTTACACTGTAGTCAGTGAAGCTGAACTCTCAAGGGGTAAGAATTCACACGGGATAAATGTTATTTCTTACAACAGGAAGTGTTCTTGCTTTTTGTATAGCAATTGGACCAGATGGCTCTTGTACACAGACAACAGCGCAGCTCTTTAACAATGCAGAAAGCAACCAGAATGATTTTTGTTTTATTAGAAGGAAAATTTAATTCAAATATCTTACTTTAAAAGCAGAAATACAAAGCCCAAGAACACTAAAAGAGAAGTAAATTTCTTACTAGGTCTATGTCCATGGTGTCAAAATCCATGCCTTCATTAAGATCTTCAATCCGCCCTTCTGATGACATCATCACATCTTCAACAATTGGCTCTTCATCATCTTCCATTAGACTTGTGCCACGTCGACTGAAATGAAAAGCAATACTGTTTAGCACTAAATCAAGTTAACTTCTATGTATTTAAAATATTAATGCTCAGTAAGGGACTCCCAACAATTCCATTACATAAAACAGAAATGAAGCAATGAAATGAATGCATAACTACTACTAAAGAAAGCTGGTATTTAACCAGAAGATACTAAGAGAGTGTTGGAGAATGCCTAACAAAGGTCAGTTTAGACAACCATGGTACATTGCTAAATGGATATTCTGAAAGGGTGTGAGACCTGGCAAGCAGATCTACTCCACACCTAATTTATGTTCAAGTGAGGAAGAACTTAAGTTTTGCCACTTAAATAAAAATTGTTTCTGCCTTGTGATAAAGCTGGGAAGAATGCCTTTGAAATAAAGTAGATGTGTAAAAACACTACAAATACTCCCACACACTCCTTCATCCTCTTTCCTCTTAAATTCTACATAAAACATCAGATCTTATGCAAAAACTATGGAGTCATTCTAATTATACTAATTGGTGCCACTGTATTTAAAAAAAAAGTCACCACTGAAACTATGTTACATGAAGTACTGGAAATAAAGCAATCAAAAGTAGGGGAAAAATGTAAAGCTCCTCAATACATATGTCCATGGTTTTTGTTTGCAACGTGTACTTTTTTACTCTAGAACTCTCCTTACTGTCCTTAAGAATGCAGAGAACTTTTAAACTTAGATGTATCCCTCTTAAAAGAAACAGGTGTTACTACTGCATTTATAAGCCCTCCCCGACCCACTGAAGGAGCATTTCACTCCACTCACATGGCGTGTTGCAAGTTGCTTCTCAGCTTGACGTAGTTCATCGCTGCCCTCTCCTGTTGTTGTCGCGCGGCTTCTTCCTGTTGCCTTTGAGCCAACATCCACGTTACTTGCGTGCTTAAAAAGACCATTATTCTATTTTAAACATGTACTGGTTTGTGTGTGGACACTAACACAAAGCAGACCTACTCGTGTACGTACTTGTAGTCGAGCGGCGGTTGGTGGTGCTCGGGCTGCATAGGATAGACACCCATGTAGTTCTCGTCGGGTCGCAATCTCTTGGGCTCCCTCATTATCGTGGAAGTGAGCTGAGGTGTCTGCATCATGACTGGTGTGTGCATTGACTGCTCCCTGTTCAGCCACATACTGTCACTACTGCTGCTTTCTTCAGCTGAAAGCAAACACAGGAAGAACATCTGTGAAGTTTCTTTTCAGACTAGTCTAAAAGTGAATGCTAAAATACAAATTAAATGTGTGATACAGAGAATCAATGGCTTAACTTTCTGTCACAAAGTTTTACATGTGCCTCAAAGAGCCTGGATTTATAATCACTGGCTGGAGCATTTCTACACTTTTCTATTGCATGACTCAACACTGTATAGTGCCCTTATTTCCTTTTGTGAATCAAATGAATATTTTTCCCACTAAGACACACACATGATCAGAAGTTAGCTGTTCTGAAAAAACACATAAAGGCATACCCATATAGTCATACTAAAAAATATGGAACAATATGTGCAGCTTATATGAATATCTATTCCAGTAAATTTTAAGATGAGAGAAGTTCTACCTTCAGGTACTTTCCGCTTGCCTGTTGCTGGCTTTGTCTTCTTATTTCTTACTGTAGATCCTCGACTACTGATTCCACTAATCACTGACATGGTATCGTCATCCCCACCAGCTAATAAAGAGTTTCGGTAGGACATGAGAGGAAGCCACACATCTTCTCTTCGTAGAGACATCTGAAAGGTCATGAACTTCTCCAAGTAAACATACCTTTAAATGAAACAAGAAATACAGAGATGCAAAAAATCTGTAACAAAATGTTACCATCTCAAGATAAGTAACTACTGAAATTATTAGCCTATGTTTCTCATCTAGTTAACACCAAGGCCTGACAACAGGAAATCCAGAACACAATTTCTGTTTATCCACCATAAAATGAAAAATAACAACAATAAATACAATTTACCTTCTGTGAGTATACTTCACTACATTAGTGTAAACTTACCTTGATGTGCCAAAGATTGCACTTTAGATGAATGCACAATACACAAATATTTATTCTGATGCACTTCTTTTGTGGTTATCACTATAAATAATACAAATATTAAGAAAATACTTACACTGTTCTTTTGTCTTGTCTGAGAAGTTTCGAGGAGAACTCACTGAGAATATCGAGAAATGCCAAATTTAATGGTGGGTGGCTCTCACCTTGTGGATTAGGCTCCTTAAAAGCAAATTCTATGCCATCCCTAAGAACAAATAAAAAATTACATCAGAAAAAGAACAAACAGAAGTTCAAAGCACTGTGTGTTACCAAAATCAAAACCCTTTCCTTTATGCCAAGAAAGCAATAATTTGATGTTTCTGTATTCTAGCAAAAAATATGAACACTAGTTATTACTTGAATCTGGACACACTTTCTGTCATGGAATTTCAACCTTGCACTGTGGGTTTTCTGCATGAGGCCGACAGGCCCACCACTGACAATGAAGTGGATCCGTTCTTATTGTTATGGACCAGACTATAGAAAGGATTTTTCATTATAGCATCAACACTGTTATCATTTACACACTTATACAATGATGCTGGAGAACACCAACACTTAAACTTTAGATTTACTCAGAGACAAAACTGCAGTCATCTTCTAATTAATATATGGGCTGTATCATCTCTAGGGCTGATGCACTTAGTATTAACAAACTAATTTTCAAAGACTAGGAAGATTATTTTATGTTAGTCAAGAAGTGTTTACAAAAATGGAAGTAATACAAAGCACACAATTACTTGTGTAACATAGCAATAGCTTCTCTTGTTTTCAACTGATCCAATCCAAATGTTAAAGCAAAACGTCGAGCAAGCTCCTTTATACCACTGAATGTTGGTGATGATCTGTCAAAATTATAACCATTTTCTTGAATCATTTCATTGAAGAGCTGCATGGAATAAAAAGGGAAATTTTCATGTATTATGCTAAACTTTGGACCAATACACAGAGAGATAAGTTTCAGTTTAGAAGTATGTTTCACAGCTTTTCCCCCCCCACTCCTACTCTGACAACATCAAGAGACAAACATGGACTTTTTGGACAGTGAAGTCAAAGCTACTCTTTTGAAGAGTCTGCACCCCAGAGATAAACTCTGAAATGCACTGTCCAAGCACTCAAACTGCAGACGTACTGGATGACAGATTTCAGTACTTCACTAAATCAGGTGTTCTAATGTTGAGAATACAAAAAATTAGTAGGATTCCCTAATTACATACACTAACAGAGAAGAAATAAATGGGGTGATCCTCACCTGGTCTTTACTATAAAACATTGTCAAACTACTAGTTCCCGATTCTTTTATTTTCTTCTCAAAATACAGGTATAAAGAAGAAACTCTAAAATGGAAATGCGTTCGGGAAATTGCCAAAGACACCAGAAATTCTGTCACCAATTATGAGATTTTTAAGTACTCAGCAACAGTTGTCAAAGCCAAATACTCTGAACTTTACAGTCTTTTCTTTTCTTTGATCAATCCTTTTCTCATCCTACTGAATTCGACTATAACTCACTTCAATAATAAATTTTTCTATTTTTTAAATTTTGTCTAACACACCCCATCACTCTTCTGTATCACAAAGAATGAAACAAAGAATATTTAGTTACATATTTTAAATGCAATTCCACCAGCTACTTAAGAGTTATGCTGCTATCAAAAGGAAAGGCCTTATTCCCCCTTGGTTTGGCAATATCCATACTGATAAACCAGCCCTAACTTTAATAAGGACTATTTCCATTTGGCCTCCACCAGGCTCAATATCCAGATCTATATTCACTATGTAGCTTTATAACCTTTAGTCAAAAACCAGGGATAGAGAAAATATATTTGGGTAGATTTTCCTTTCATGGATAGCTGTGATCTATGCTGGATTACAGTGTTTTGGAGATATAGGTGTCTACTGTTCTGAGCCTGTGAATAAAATCCATGCAGATGGTTTATGTGAGCAGATGAATCAAAAGCAAACTTTAACTGAATTCATCAGGTTTCCACACAAACAAACTTTATTGAAGAGAACATTAAAGTATGTTTTATTGTCGAATGTGTGAAGTCTCTACTAAACATAAATAAATTACTAAAGCTTCAAATTAAATCTCAGTATAGTTTAAAAAACCCAAAACCAAAACAACACCCCCAAAAGCAAAACAAAACCCCCACAAAAAAACCCCAACCCCTACCACACAGGCAGGAAGTATTAATCTGTTCACAAACAAGTAAACTGGCCATTTCACAACATATATCAGAATACTTTACTTAAACTATTGTTTTAGAGTTATGAAGGTTTTACAGAGTTATGCTCATTTTGTATTTATTGACCTCTCCTACATTTTTTGTGATACAATATTTGGTAAGTATAGAAAGACTTCTGGCAGTTTTTCCCATAGCTGCAGAAAATGTGTTTCAGTTTAGACCTATTTATCCCTATTGCTCATAAAAATTTCATCATCAATATCTCAAATTAGTTACTAAACAACAGGACATCATCTACAGTATTGAATTTCATGCATAAAAATATTATAAACTCTTACCTGCTGCAAACTAAGAATAAGTGTTTTAGCACACTGGATTTTATCTATCTGCCTTGTTTTACTCATCGTTTCTTTAATAATATCACCATAGTCATTGTAATACTAGGAAAAACAACAAAAAAAAAGGTGAATTGTCAGTGTTAGTTGAAAACATTGCAATTACTGAATTCTTCTGAAAACAAAATCTAGGGTATGATCTTTTAGAAAGAAAAATCAAACATTAACTAAAGGGAAAAAAAATCCCAACATGTTCATGACTACACCAAAATTACACCCTACACCACTTCCAGAATAATAACTGAAAAACAAACCATAAATGCAAAAAGAATAAATCCACTTTTCGTTCTTGCAGTGAGTATTACTTTAGAGGCAGAATGACCTATTTATCTTCAGGGCCATGACATATTTGTTAATGACACATGTTCACCCCTTCAGGGTACAAGATTAGACTCTATCTTTTTACTAACTCCTGTGACTCTGGTGGGGAGTTTTATTTTCTTTGCTGAAAGAATGCACTTACAGACAGCATCATAGGCATAATTTGTCCAATAAAGACAGCTGTCTGTTCAAGTTTTTAAGTATTTCGGGTTTAAGAAAGACCCAATTAGTTATTTGGAGAATCAAAATATATGTAGGTCACTCAAGACAGATAAAAGCAGGCTGCTGAAATTTTAAGTTTTTAGGGTAATCACCAAGGAGCAAAGCTTTATCATGTTCACAAAATGAGAACTCATATTAATGTGCAGCTGTGAATCCCATGAGCCAGGAGAATTTAAGTAAGATTGGAACAGATACAAAGATAATGGGGAGAGGGGACTCAAATTTTACTTCTCTTCTACAAAGTTTAAACTTCAATTATTGGAGGAGACTAGACATCATAAGGTTGATCTTGGGAAGAACATTCTCAAAAGGCCTACTAAACTAGTAAGTGAATCAAGAATACACCATCAATCAGAGTAAGAAAATAAAAGTAGTAAAAACAACACTAAAATAATGAGTTTCCCCCCTTGGTCCCCACCACCCACACAGCACAGGAACTGCAAAACTCATCTCTGCAATTTTTGCCTCTACATACTAAAAAGGGCCTACACCTCTGGAGTTTTGAATTCTTCACATTTTGAATCGGTTATCTTGTAAGGTAAAAAAACAAGAAATAGTTAAAAATCCCACAATTACTGTATTCTAGTAGTTTTATGAAGTACCACTACTAAGCTTCAAATTTACCTTCATATATTGCTTGAAAATGTCAGCGGCTGTGTTCATTTCCACCACAGTATATACAATGAGCTTACAGAAAGCTGCAAGGAGGTTTCTTCTTTTGTGTAATGCTTCAATTTTGCTGGCTTCATCATCCTGCTGTCCATCTAGAAAGAGTTCAAAACAGGAAAATTGTCAGGTTTAAAGACTCCATGTTTAAACATTTATATACAAAACTAACATGGGCTAGTGGTCATGATTCAGAAAATCAGATCTCAGTTCTGATGGAATGCACTCCACTGTCCACTGATATATCTGTTACCCTGATACAGTGATAAATATTTGAGCCTACTAAACCAAACCTTTATTGCAATTATCCTCCATGTTCCCAGTACAGGGAATCATCTACTGACATTTAAAAGACACACCTACCTCTGTGCACATGCACACCTCTCAATGACAAAACAAAATTAAAATGAAAAAACAACCAGGCAAACAAGAAACAACCCAACAAAATACCACCACCAGAATGCAGAAGGAAAGAGACAAAAAAACCCCAGAAATGCACAAGGAAACAAAGATATTAGTTAGAAAAAAAAAATAAAAAGGAAATTTAAGTTTTGTACAAACCCGCACTATTATTATCATCATCCTGATCAATGAAGACATGATCTAAAATAAAACTGAGTAGTTCAGATTGCAAGGAAGAATCAGGAGTGTAAACAAGTGGCTCCAAGATGTCACGTCCTCCTGTCATAATCTGATGGCTGAAGATCATCAACACATCACACAGAATTGTGAAAGCCTGTTAAAAAGAAACCTTAATAAATACTTGCTTGGAAAGTGGATTTTGTTTAGATACTGTATTTGCACTTGACAAAATACTCAAGATCTCATCAGTGTACACAGGCCACTGAAGCCCTACATAACTACAAAGGCCAACTGAAGCCAAAATGTGCATAGTTTCACACAGCCGGTTCCTGTATTTGGACACCAAGTCTTGATAAAAATATTGCACAGATGATGCCAAACTAAATATTAAAATGTTGCAAGATTAAAACATGAGAAGCCTGAAACTCCCAAACTCTACGTGATGGATACTACATTAGGTCACTAGAGAACTTTGTGGACTCTGACCATTGTACAATCTCCTTTTTGGCTGACTTTTCTTAAAAATGTTTCAATCACATTTGTTTAACATATAACAACTGAGATTATTCAACCCCTTTAAATCCTACTGCCCAAAAATGCAAAAGTGCAACCAACTTTTTCTTTTGCTGGTCAACCTGTACATCTGATATCAGAATTAAATGTCTGTAATCCACTGCCCCAGAAGGTTCAAATGTCATAGCATCTGACACAGGGACTGACATTCTTCAAAGCAGCAGACCAAGGCAACAAGCTGCTTAGTGCTGCACCTTCTCTTTGGCTCTCGTCTCCCAAGTATTTCCATGAACCGGTCTGCTCTCTGCTTCCTCAAAGTGATTACTACTAATTTCTGGTCACAAAAAATACATGTGCTCCTCTGAAGTCCCTCGTCTCCTTTCATGAGATTAGAGAAGGGAAGTGGAACCCACACCAAGTGGAACACTGTACCCTGTGTAACAGGTACTCTGTGTAACCAGGCAGCTCTAGTTTCTAGAGCGTCCACCAGAGTCTGAGAGTCATACACTCCCGGAGAGACCTGCTCAGAGCTTCAGTAATTTTTGTTACTAGCACCTTCACACCCTAAACCTTGTGACTATTACACTAGGTAGCTCTTTGACATAGAACATGCCTATTAAGCTCCAGGAATACTCTTATTTTAGCAGGAGTTTCAAAAGCTGCAATTGTGCAACTCAGTGGACCAGATTTTCCAACGTAACCAGGTTATTATTATCTTCAGCAGCAAAAAGGCTCCTGGCTTTCTATGTCTTTAATTAAACAGTCTACCTAGAAGATAATCTGGTCCTTCGCCTGTAGAGACATACTTCATTTTCTTTCATTTTAGCATTTTAAAGATTGTTAAAGGCATTTGCTTAAAATTAATTCTGCTATTGGTAACCTGCGCTTTTCACTGGAACCTCAAAATCCTATGAACTGTTTTAAACTCTGTTATTCTCAGAACAAGTGTTTCCCAATGTCTCAATTCTTTTTGAAACAGAAGCAAATACTAAAGACGAACCCCAAAACCTTCATGCCAATATTTTTAAAAAGTCAGGACTTCTGTCTCCTGTCTGAACTGTCATGCACGACTTACTCAAGCTCAAGATCTGCATTTTTTTATGTCTGAAACATTTAAGAACTTAGTTCTAGCTAAACCTCTTCCCCACAAAGGGCAACTGTATGAGGGACTAACTATAAAGCTGCTCACATTTTTTCTAAGCAGTGCATCATTGCTGAGGCTTCCAAGCATTTGCTACAGCATCTCTGAACAACATTATTACCAACAGAGCAGTGTGAGTGTTCCTAAAGGTGACTCCAAAAAATTCCCATTTCCCAACAATAAACTCTCCTAGGTTACAGTGAATATTTTGTACATGTATAAACATATACAAACTCATCTTTAGTAGTCTTTTTTTGCCTCCTGATTTTGAGATCCCCAAATTCTTGGGACTCTGAAAAACTGAGGAATACATTGTGTTATAAAGCAACACAGAGAAGGAAGAGAAGGGAAGCTGCACCTGCATCCATTCAAAGATAAAACCAAACAAAACCCTTTTAAATTGCCATCCTTAGCCAGTTTTGAGGCTATGAATCCACAGCTCCACAGGAGATGTGGGTCATTAGCACATGGTAAGCAAAAGGTTTGAAATGGAACTCTCACTCAGCTTAAACCCAGAGGCTTTTACAGTGCACCTGCAGAGTCATTACTTAAAGTAACAAAAAAAAAAAAAGCTCCTTTGCATACAACATTATGCTGCCTAAAATTACTTGAAAGATTCAAGTTAAAATTGATTCTGAAGCCCTATGTACACAAGGAGGACAAGCATACAAGTACCATATGCACTGACACTCAAAGGGCACTCAGCCTGAACATTCAGGACATCATGTTCCCACAGAAGTGCCAAAAATATTAGTAAGAACTTTCCAGCTGCATTAAAAGTACAGTATTAGAAGATTCCAAGTAACAACAGCCACTAACCTGTTCCTTAACAGCAGTATTTACATTGGTCAGGTAGTGTTGACAGATCTGACAGAACACTCTCATCTGCTTCTTCAGACGTAGAAGATCCTCCTTTAAAGAGAATGATTACATGTAACAGTTTTGCTTTTTCAATTTTACAGTCCCATACAGTGCATTCACTTTCACAGAACATTCCACCACAGACCTTAGTGGTACTATTCAAGTCCACTACATTAAGAACTCACTGTTACAAATAAAATTAGCACGTAGCAATTTCCTTAATATTGCCATTCTGTGTAGCACAGAAGAGATGACAGTTGGGATGAAAATAATGTTATTTTTTTAAAAGGTGGTAACTAAAAAAACTGTTACAAAGGAGAAGAAAAGTCTCAATAAGGGACCACTTTTTCATTAGGTTCTTTTCATTCCTGCTCAAAGTATTACAAATTACATTTTGCTGCAAAACAGCTAGGATAATCTTCATTTCTAAACTAACTTGTCAGTATTTAGCTCATCTTCTGCCATCAGGCTTGAGATAAAGCTTTAATCACAATTACAAAAACCTCAAGACTACTGTTTACCCTTTAAGGAATAAGGTAAGACAACCTTCAAATCCTTCACACACCTAAACGCCTCTGAACAATCTGTGCAGCCACTTCTTATCAGGTATTTGGGGGTGGAAATGTTAAAAGCCATTAAAATACAAATGGGTAAACTAACCAGCTAGTGGTCAAGCTCATATTCCTCTATAACACCTTCAGACTATAATTACTCACTGGACTAAAGAAGTCTCAATAGATAGTGAAAATTGTCATTATCTGATACAGGTGTTCTCTGTTATAAGATCATTAGTACAAGTTACACAGCATGATTTTCCACTCCTACATCTACCAGAAGCCCAAACTACCACATTCTAAAATTAAAAAAAAAAAAAAATTAAAGGAAAAATATGTGTATCCTCACATTAAAATGAGAGTATTGTAAAAATGGATTATTAATTACTCATACACTATTAATGTGATGAGTTCCCGCCGTTTTCTCTCTAGTAAATTGTGACAGTCATATACAACTTTTTTTTTCTTGTATTAACTACAGCCATGACAATCAAAGTGTTTAAAAAACATGAAGAATTTACTTGTCTCCACTCTGATATAAAGAAAGGTGTGTTAGCAGAAACTCCAATAATGAAGTGCAACTCCAGCACAGAATGCCAGTAAAAAAGCACTCTAATTACAGGAACTGCAGAAAAGGTGTGTTTGATTACAGGGATTACATTTTTTAATTTTAGCTAGAGAAATCATTAAAATGTTTCAGCACTTACAAACTCAATTCTAAACTAGTTAGGCCTTCGAAAAAAGCCTTTTTATATTTGGCAGTTCACACAGTGAACCACCTAATCAACATCTTCAAGCAATGCTGGATACAGGAAACTTTAATCCTTTCTCTAAGATTTTTCAAGAAGTGAAATTGGAAAGATGACATTTGCCAGAGCTTTGCCCTTCAAGATTACTACACATAGAACCAGAACTGGGCCTCTCATCATTCCCTGAAAAGATATGAAATTTAACTTAATCTTTTCACATCTTTATTTAACAATAGATTTAAAAGACTGAGGAAGGGTAAAGTAGGATTGTGACATACTGAGCAATAAGAATAGTATGATAGTACAAATTCTTAGATCTCACCAACTTGTCACTGATACTTCAACGTTTCCAAACAAATCCAAACCCACTACCTGAGAGGAGTAAGAATTACTATTCTGTGTTTGGTAACTTCCATTCTACCCCTTCGTGGCATTATTACTGTGGCTGATAGGTATCATGTTTATTTACTATTACTTTAAAATTCAGTCAAATTAAACATAATACTGACATTCAAATAATAAAAACAATTGAAGAAAGGACTAGGTTTGTAAAAGTAAAGAATGTGACTACTAAAACTATTAATTCAGAAGAACATTAAAAAAGCAGAATTAGGTAGGTATCAATATAAAGAAAATTCCTAGTTTTAAGTAACTTCATCACAATTTCCACTTGATGACACTGCAGCTATGTACAAATGTTTATTTACTAATACAGCTGGACCAGGGCATACCTTTGTGGAACTGCTTTCAGTAACTTTCGCTAGCTGCCAAAGGATTACATAATGAGTACACTGCAGTGCATGAATAACAATCTGAAATCAAAAGGAAAAAAAGCATTAGATGACAAAGACCAATAAAAGACAGCAACAAAAGCTATTTGTTGTTGTGCCTAAAGAACACATTTCAACTACAGACCTGTTCTGGCATGTCTCCATTTTCAATGCCAGTTTTCAATAGCTTGTAGTTGCAGCCAAACAAGTCCCATCTTGATAGGTCATGAGCACTGGAAGCATTAGAAATTAAGCACAAAGTATTATTTAACTAATACTTTTTCTGCAGTTTGAGGTTAACAAGTACTAAAAGCTTAACTAGTCAAAAATAATTAACCACGTAATTAATTAATTAGATTTTTTAAAATAGTGTTGAAAAAACCCAGCCACTGAAAATCTCCCCACCCAAACCAACACACACACAAAAAGTAATTTAAAAAACCCAAAACAATTCCATGAATGGCATTAAAAAGTAAGATGTATCATATTAAAAACAAACAACCCGCTCACCACAAACCCCGATACTGAATTAAAAACAAACAACTCCCGTCACCACAAACCCTGACAGACGCATTCAAAAGCCAACTTACTTGTGAAAAGCAGTGATTCTCTTCAGTGTTGACAAGACTTGATATGCATCATCTTCATCAGGTTCCTCCCCCTATTTAATAATCATATGGTGAGATATCTCAAGCAGTGTATCTAAGTGAACTGAGGAACTTTGTAAAACCAAATAAACACACCCCCAAACAGGGGGGCAGGAGAGGTGTGGACCTGATGCTAAATGATTTATCATGTTACATATGCTTTTAGAAGAGTTAGAGAGATAGGGCAGCCAGCAGTTCATATCTAGAGATGGAATCAATGATGTTAAATGTCTTTTCCAACCTAGACAATTCTATGATTCTATAAAATAGCAGCTGAAGAAGAAAGAGAAGGAGGGGGTGGGGAGGAAGGAGAAGGGAGAAAAGGCCTAGGCTAGCAAACTACAATGTATAATGTAGGTGCTCCTATTTTCTATGAAGAATCCAGCAGAGGCCACTGTCAGACAAAAGACACTGGACTAGATGGGCCACAGGTCAGTACTTCAGTCCTACTTTAATCACAGAAAAGTCTTTGAGTGAGGTAAGGGAACTGGTTTGCTCTAATCTTCCTGTAAGTTCTGATTTAGTGGAAAAAAAAAGAGTAAAAATGGAAGGGTCAAAAAAGTATCTCTTTGTACATAAGATAAACTATCTGAGGTCAAGAAACTCCTCCTTAGTCTAGCAGAGATAATGCAAGTTTTACTATTCTGTAGTTGCACAACCTATCAAAGAACTAAGGATTTCAACACTTCTACCAGAGTATTTGCCATTTTCTTTCAAGCCAACTTCTGACATCTCATTTCCTTGCTTTACCTCTCATTCTTTCTTTTCATCACAAAGGGAAACAAATGGGCACATTTCTTGTTTAGGATTTCTAGAATGGAGTTCTAGTTCAGAACAAAAAGCAAAAAAAAAAAGGAGAGCTTGATAAACTACATGCATCTAAGAAATGTTAAGAATGAAGCTGTCAAAAAGACACTTCCCATGCGCCTCTCACAGATGAAAAGGAGAAACAAATTTTATCCGAACGTCAGAGATCCCACATAGTGAAGTTAAATATCAGAAGATTCTCACTTCTCAGATCAACACAGTGTGGGAACAAAGTTATTTTTGATCTACTAACTGCATCTGCTTGCATTCAGGAAGGGAGGGGGAGTGTTTTCTAGAGATTTTGATATTTAACAACAGCAACGTGCAACCACAACAGGCAAGACTAGCTACAGTAGTACATCTGAGGAGATTCCTTGGGGAATTACAATATTACACCTCTCAAAACTGTAAGCCTCAAAAGCTAAGAGTAAAAAGTTTATGTATTTAATGTTTATCTGAAACTTATCTCAAATTCCCATAGGACTCTTGTCAAAAGGAGACCAAAATTAAAGACTCACTAAAAAACCAGTCTGTTCACACTATCACAGCAGCGACACTTTTGTATTATTGCACTTGACTTAAGAGTTTTGAAAACCAGAGGGAAGCTCCCATCCCTAGCTCTGACTTGCAGAGAAAGACAGAAAAAATACTGAAAATATTTACAAGGGCAGGGAAAGGTGATCTTGCACATTAAAATACCTCTTGCAGGAAATCCTCAAGAAGTCGATTAAACTTGTCTGCCAATTCATCTATTAACTGACTTCTTGCAATGTCAACCCTGTTAAAGATTGTGAATTCTTCATTACAGAGAGCATGGTAGGTTTTTGAACAGGCTTCCAAAACATCTATATCTGTGTGCTTCTCCACAATATCCCGAATTTGTCGCAGTAAGGCATCCAAATGCTACAAGGAAGAAGAGCCAAAGAAGAAAAGATGCATTTTTATTTTCATATATATATTTATATATACACACATGCAAATATACACATACATTTTTAATAAACATTTTAAGATTTTTAAAAGGTAAATTCTGATTATTACTTTTGTAACTATGATACAGAACAAAGCTTCTGAGAAATTAAGTCTATTTATCAAAAATTAAGTTGGAGCTTGTCAAAGACCAAATCACAGAAGTGATTAAAAAAGTGATTTGCTATTGTTGGTATGGTCTTATCTAACACTTGAATTTGCAATGACAACTGAACAACATAGAAGTATTTACCTCCCACTCACAAACCTTTATGCATGTTTATGTGTGCCTTAAAAGCTGTATAACTGAAGTTTTAATTTCATAATACTCTATTGTCCACCAACTAAAGCCACCTTCAGCTGTTCTTATACTCCCCCCTCAACCTGAGATGCTCACTGCTGCTCAATCACTGCTGGCTGTGCTGCCAACTACACATTTCATCACTTCTTGGCTCTAGTGATTTCCAGCTACCTCCTTTCACAATGCAATAGGACATCTGAGAAGGAGACAATAGAGATGAGAACAGCTTCAACTGCATCATCATAGCAGATAAAATGAGAGCAGTAACTACATCATTTGTGATCTGGTATCCTGCCTCTTTTTCATTCAATGATGATGGAGGTTTTCTAGTTTCAGTGACAGAAAAAGAGAAGTTATTGAGCTGTTTCTACAAGCTTTATCTGTCAGACAGCTATCACAAACATGACCATAATCCAGCAATAAAGGTTCTCAATTTAAGTTCATTTAACTGGAAGATGTTCTGTTAAAACTGGCCAGACAGGCCTTAGAAAAACTTGTGTTTTCAGTATATCTAAGAAGAGGACCCAGCCACAACTCTGAAATCAAAGTTGCACCATTAGTAAGGGTTACAATAAATAAAACCTCCTTTACACAAAAAAACACTCCTAAAATGGTAATGAAAATTCCAATGATGAAGTCTAAATTCTGAGGCTTTTCCTTTTATGTTTATGTGTGGATGTTACCATACCTTTTCTAATCGCCCTGTTGTATAAATTTCCAAATCAAAGTACTGTGGCAACTGCAGTAAGTTGGTGACTTTTTCTGCATCTACAGAATACTGTAAAAATGACAAGGAAAAAAGTTTAGTTAGAAGAAATCCTGGACAACATAACATAATTCATTTTAGAACAAGTAGATATAAATAAAGATTACTAAGAAAAAATTAAAACTTGTGGTAAGCTGCATCATTAATTACAGAAATATACTTTTAAACATTTCAACAAGCTTCCATCAGTGAGAAATGGAATTAAACCTACCTTTGCTAGCAACTGAGGAAGTGCCACTGCAAAAAGCTCAGTAATTTTTGTCCTGTCATCCAATTGGGTCTTCTTTTCCTTTGCTGTCAGCACCTAAAATATTGGTATTGTGAGAATTTTATAGCTAAAAGTTCTGGTGCAAAGTTTTATTATAATTAATGAAAAGATGATTAGGTACATGGACCTCTAAAATCACTGTAACTTATCAATGTAAAGCAGGAAGAAAGTGTGCAATTAAAAAAAAAAGGGAAAAACCAACATTTGCCATTCAAAAAATGCAATTCAAAGTCAGTACTAACACTATTAAGATTATCTTGAAAACAGAAGTTATAACCTTTCCTGCAACAAAATATCATTACTGGAATGACAACATAAGAATGGGAACCCCCCTTTGGCTTAGAATTTTTAACAATATTTACTCAATTGATTTGTCAATCCTATGTTCATACAAGCTTTCAACCTGTTCTTAAATGGGTTTCTTACCAAAATATGCACCAGTCTTGAGAGAAGATTCCTTAATGTCTCCACAAAAGAGGCTGCCTAAACTCCATACAATCACAGAAAAGCCAGCTGGTGGACTGCCCTTCTTTCAAAAGACTATGTGGTGTATTTTCCTTTCCCTCATTTTGCTCTTTCATACTGAAAAGAGTTTTAGCTTTTCCCAAACATTGATTCTAGTCCTCCCTTCAAAGTAATACTGTTTTCAGAATGAATTTCTATTATCTTTAGTAGTACAAATGCAATAGTTTGAACAGTACTAAGCACGTGCCCAAGTCCAGAAAAAGCAAACTAGCCAAGGTAGTCAGACATGGA
Source organism: Taeniopygia guttata (assembly GCF_048771995.1). Lineage (NCBI taxonomy): Eukaryota > Metazoa > Chordata > Aves > Passeriformes > Estrildidae > Taeniopygia > Taeniopygia guttata. Next base: position 9,679,975 of record NC_133029.1, on the reverse strand, counting down.
GACCAAGGCTAAATCTCCCATCTCAGTCTCTTCAGCAGCAACAGCCTACAGTCTCTTCCTTCTTCCCACAGTGGCCCCACAGAACCACTCCCACATCTCTAGATGAGGAGGTTTTTTGCTTCCTACCCTTTTCCCCGTTCCTCTTCCCACAGGAGGATGACATTCAGCCGCCTGCCGAATTGTACAAAGCATGATTTCAATCAGTGCGCTTTCCTGTCTGTCTGTTAAAGCTGAAATTTAAGAAAGAAAGAGATGTTAACACACAACTTATTTTTCATTTTCCACAAGGATTAAGATATGTTGGGGTTGCTGTTTGGATTTGGGGTTTTTTTTTTGTTGTTTTGTTTGTTTTTTTTTTTCTTTTTTGTTTAAGGCAAGAAGACAGACATGTAGACCAACAGCTCATTTCCAGAGATGAGGGTGACAGAGGGGATAGAGAAAGTAAGTACCTTATAAAATGACATCAGAAAATACTGAAAAACTGAGGGAGTAGCACTGGATAGGTCACAGGACGGGATGGAACAAACACTAAGTTTTAGAATTATTTTACTTCCTTTCTATTTTTTCAGAGGTCCATTTACTAGGACCTATGAATTACAGAACTATACCAGGGGTTTTGTTTGGGTCTACTCTCATCAAAGAAATAATGATATTTTTCCATATGGTAGTTGTAACAATAAGTTAACCAGTTTCACAAGCAACTTAGTTTCTCTATGCCAAAAGTGCAGCCTGAACTTGTGGAACACCAAAGCAATACTGCATGCTAATTCCTTCTCTTTTCTTCTAACCATTGCTCTTGTGTAACACTTCCATACCAGGTGGTGATCTCTTTCTACACTTCCTCACATTTCATAATTGGTATTAGTGACTTCTTATAGTCATGGAAACACAGAAAATATATGTAAACATCTTTTTTTTTCCTTATTTCAAGCCTAACAAAAACTGCACAGCAATATAAACAAAGATCTACAAAAATCTCTTACGTTCTTCTCCATTGAGAGGCTCCTCCAGCAGAAGACTGTTCATACATTCCCAGTCCTTCAAGAGGTCTGTTGCACAGTCCCACATGCTGTCCACAAGATAAGCAGCATGTTCGTGCAACTAAAATAAGAACAGATTAAGTATTTTATCAGTAGTTAATCAGAAGATTATTAAAGAACTATAATACAGAGTATTTCTTGCACTTGGCTCCTGCCCATGGCAAAAATACAAAGCAAGTTTTGCAAGCTCTCTGGTTAAACATAAGATTTTCTTCCCCAATTAACTTAAAAAGATTAATCCAGACCAACAGCTACAGGGAGTAGTGCTACAAAATCTGTCAGAACTTGGGGGATAGGTGGGTAGGGATTGTGGGGTTTCTTTTGCCTTTTTCTCTCTCCTCTTTTAAATCAAATCACAATTTCTCTACACTACAAACAAACATTGTCCTGTTTGTCAGAGTAGCACACACAGTGTCTCAATACTGTGTACTGACAGATCCCCCAAATAAACACAACCATACAAAACAGGCTTTGGACCCCCAGATTGCTCAAACAACAGAAAACCAGGACAGATTTATGGTTATTAACCAATCAGTGGGGAAAAGAAAAACAACAACAAAATAACTGACAAAAATTCGAACCACAACAACAAAAACGCACACACCACAAAAACAAGGACATCCCTGAAACCCAACTTACTTCACTTTCCAAGAAGAAAAACACTAATGTCTTCACAAGATTAGCATTTGGACTTTGTCTTCCCCTCCTTTTCAGTATTCCATCATCTTCAGCATCTCTGCGGCTGAAAAGCCTAAAAGAAAAATTATTTCTTGACAAGTTTCTTCTTCATTACCTTCACCACAGTCATTTCACATCAAGATATTGGGTTTTTACACACTAAATACCTTGTTGCTTCACTCCATATTTTACTTTGAAAGGAAGTAATTTGGGACAAGTATCATTTGAACAATTTCATATATGCATTTTATATATGCTGAATTGATATGCCACTGACTGTTTCCAGTGGGATGTATGATTATAACAAAATGCTTTACAAACATCAGTGATAATTGCAGGTGCTTGAGGTCTATGCTCCTCCTCAGCGAATGATATTTTCTAAACCTCCCTACGGGAGACTTTAAAGCAGCTGAGAAATATTGGATGGAGGTCTACAAAGTATTAACTAGAGACTCTATTTTCTTCTCCTACACACCTGACATTCTGGATTTTTAGTGGATTTTTTAAATGAAAAATATTTTATGAAATGGTCATATGGGACAATGGGGAGGAGGCGGGCACAGGGGAGGAACTACAAATGGGGAAACACTCATGATGTAAGCCCAAGTTTTAGGCCCCAAACTAGATAAGCATTTTAAGGCATTTCACAGGAAGAATGGGAAAGGAGAAGACATAAGAACATTTTTATTATATTCCCTGAAGGTACAAGCTTTCAAAGTGCAGCCTTCCAAACTTCTGTTTCCCATTCAGAAAACTACAGCAGTTTAGAAAATACAGAAATGTTACATTGTCTCTTCTTTCTTATGGCCACTTTGATTAATTTTTTCCTTTTCCTGATTAAATCTAGTAAGAATCATTGTATTAATGCCCACAAATGCACAAATATCTACAGGATCAAGAAGTTAACTGTAATTTCTCCATCTTACTTTTTATAAAGAAATTCCCCTGCGGCAACTGCTACTGGCCGATGAGCTGAATAAACCAGGTGGTAGACATTTTCACAGTCTTCTGCTGTCAGAACTTCTTCACTACTCCTAGGGGTAGGGATGGGAAGAAGGAAAGAAAGAAAGAAAGAAAAAACCAAAAAGGCTGAGTCAACAAAGTATGAACTCTAATGAGGGAGATGGAAATGAATGAGAACCTAAACCTTTTCCTTCAATTTATCATCCTAAAACTCCAGATTCTTAGTTCTAAAGTCTTCCTGAAGAAAATTAAGTATTGCTACAAGGTTATGCTCAAGAGTTGAACTACTGTATAATGTTCAATATACTCTGTGTTCTTCATTTCAAACATTCTATGATAGTTTTTAACTGTGAGGCTGAATTCAAAATTCCTAGCCCTTACCCCTACTGAACTGTGGGAGATAAGCAGTAACACTGTTCTAGACATATTACTTTTGGAATTCCATTTTGTTTGGGTGTAAGATGCATAGCCATTTCTATAGCCTTCAGATTATCTGAAGTGTCATGCTGCTGGCTTCACCCACAAGGATGAGAAACACTTAAGTTTTGGTAATTTTTTGTATGTTAGGTAAGGAAATATACGTGTACTTACTGTAAAACAAGAGTGAGTAATTTTATTGCTTGGACTGCAACATCATATTCTTTGTCAAGAGTCATAGACACAATTCTATCCTAAGAACACAAGAAAAATATTTTTGAAGAGGAAAGAAGTGTAATGCAACTTTAAAAAAAATCACATATACTCAAAGTAAGAAGTAACACTAACCTTGAACCGACTGGTGAAGAGTTCCAATTTGGAATTAAGCTCCTTATTATAGTAAAGCCCTTGCAAAGCAGTTAGGCATTTGAGTCTTACTTCTCCTTGCTAAAATAAAATTAAGAACTGAATTAAAAGTCAAGTATAGGATACAGATCTGATCTTCATGTCATACAAGACAAGTTTCTTTTAAAGTCAGAATTAATTCAAAACCAAAGATGAAATGCTGTCACAATACACTACCAATAATCATGTTAACAACCTAAGAATATAACCTTGTTTCTGACAAGGCAGTGAAGCAACAAAAACAACCCCCCCCCCAAGGTCTTACTGCAGTTACCATCTCCATAAATCAAAATACACCTGTTTCATTCTTTCTAAACACTCAAGATACATCTATCATTGATGACCATCCCTTGTTCAGTCAAAATTACTAAGTAGATAAAAAGAGAAACACTCCTCTTGAAATACAAGATCTGTTTCAGCAGAGAACATGTTCTAAGGTACAGATGAACTCACCCCACTGTCAGAGGTTATTGGGTTTTTACACCAAGCCCATGAACAGCACAGCAAAACTGAGCATCCCTCATTTTTTTCACTTAAAATTCAACAGCTTGAAGTTTCTGATGCAAGAACTGAGGCAATGAGCTGGCTCAATAATGAGTCAGGGAGTGTTTGTAAACTAGATTGACCCCTTCAAGCAGAGAATAGTCTCTACATGGTAGTTGGTAAATAACAGCTTGAGGCACTAAGCAGCACAAAAGGGGGCTTTCCCCATATATTTACAGCCAGATGTGTGTCTATATATATATATTTCTATTTCTCTAAATATATGACCATTTGCCTATAAATGTTTCTTTAAAAAATACATACGTACGCTCTACAAACATTCAAGTCTGAGTAACCAATTCAAAGTAGTAACCAATTCAAACAGTTAAGAGATCCAAACCTAGTCTGGAAAGATGAGTAATCAAAACCAAGGAGTTCTGCTTCTTGGTTCTGCTCCCTTTGCTCAGTGCAGATTACCTTGTCATGCATAGTCCACCCCACATATTTTAAGTAGCTGTCATTGAGGAAGGCGTCACTGTACATTTTCATCCATATTCCAATCTCCTCAATGCAGATGGCTCTTATTTCAGCAATTGCATCTCTGTGGAGGGAAGTCGGGCAGCAAGTTCAAACAAACGAATAATTAGAAATAAATAACCTACCCCCAGCTTGCAGAATAAAGTAATGATGCTACACATCTCTTACTGAGAGAAACTTACCGGTATCTATGCACAAAAACACCTTTAAATATTGCATTCATCATGTTTTCTATTTCATCCTGATTTTCTTGAAGCTGAAAGAACATAGAGAGTACATAAACAGTGAGCAGCACTTTTACAGTCAGATCAGATGGTGCTGATGCTAGACAAACTAAGTTAGCATTTACAAGTGTGACCATTAAATCCTTTCACAGATTCAAAAATATTCAGAGATCTGTTTCACAGTACAATATTCTATTATTTAAGAAATTGTACCTACCACAGCATACAAATTTTAGTAATTCTGACCACTGGAAAACTGTTCTTCATGTGTAACAAAGGCATCTTGGGTTTCTGAAAGGTCCTTCTTAATTAATTTTTAAGAAAACCTGATTTAATTTTCTAGAAACATTATTGCTTTTTTACCTATCTATGTATTACTCACACTAGGACTGGCCCTGCACACACATCTAACAAAACTACATTGAACAGGTTAAGAGATCAGTCATTAACTGCAAGATCTTTTGGAGATGATCAGAAGACAAACTTGTTAGTTTGTCTGAAATGTCAGGGAAAAAAACCCCCTGTAACAGGTAACAGCACAAACACTGAAGAGGAAAGGTGAAATGTACCCTTGATTGTGAAGAAGTTATTCCCGATGTCTAAAAAACAAAAACCTAAAAGAAAACAAACATAACCACCACCACCCAAAAAAGACCAAAAAACAAACAAAAAAACAAACCACCAATTGCCCCAACAGTAAAAACTGAAACCTGACTGAATTAGGGTTTTTAACAAGACAACATTGTCAGCAATGAATCAGCAAGTCTCTTTTACACAAAAGAAAGAAAACAGAAGTAGATTGCATTTTCAACTTTGGTAGTGCTTTCTGTACATGAAAAAAGCCTTATCTAAAGCCTTTAAATACATTTTCTGCTGAGATCATTACTGACATTACAAAAGCAGTATTTTGCTCCAAGATCATGGAGATCTTCTCTAGAAGCCAAAACCTGTCAATGTGTGGTAATTTTTCTTGCATTTTTGAGCTCAATGTAGGAAACTCATCAAGAAATACAACAAAAATGTATCTATTACTGATTGCAGTCTCATTAACTTCATTTCAATATTACTATTTTTAAGACTCTATATTTACTTCTTTTTACAGAAAACCAGACAGTAAGAAGCACCTTGCAAGGCCTTTTCAAGCATTAAACATGAACAATCTGAAGAGCTAGAGAGATGGGTAACTAGCAAAGCCAATTACAGAACAAGATTAATTATTAGTGGCCATTTATGAACATTTAAATTTATGAATACTTAGTTGCACTAACCTCCTTCCTCTTCTGTAGTAAGAGTTCCAGCCTATCATTAGCTCTTTTCCCAATTATTTTATTTCGTTCTGCTTCATACTGCCGCTGTGTGTTGTCCATGTTAATACTTAGATTTAATGCCACATTCACTAAAGCAGTCATCAGTTTCATGGCTACAAAAATAAGTGAAAAGAATAAGGATTATTTAAAAGGTTACTTGATCTAAGAAAACTTAGAAGAACAATATTGACACCTCCTCTGGTCAACCCTTTCTGTACCTATGAAAATACATTTACTGTAGTTTTTTGATACACAAAAACTGGTAAAACTTTTGCAATGTTTTACCAAGCACTGCATTATTATTTATCAAGACAATAGATGCAGCATTGCTGTTCTGTTCTTTTTTGTCACTTCTTTAATGCCATAAGCATTGTTTCCATTATACGTACATTATTATTGTTGAAGTGAGATATAAGGTCTGTTTCCTCCCCAAAATGAAGGTAGACTGTAAGATTAACAAACTTAGACCAAGAAATACTAGAGGAACTTCTATCAGAGTCAGTTAGATTCATATCAGTCTCAAATATACAAGAAGTTTCTTTCTTCAAAATGAAATGCCTTAAGATAAGCAACACCACCATACCACACCAGTCTTTTTCCCTCAATTTAATTTTTAAAAGGTGAAGGTTTTTCAAAGACTCATTTATTAGCAGAAGCAGAGAAAGCACATTAGCCAACTACAAGTCAGAAAACATAAAACCAAAAGAGAAAACACACTTGTGTGCAATTCTTGTGTCCTTTTATTTTTAGATCAATACTTTTAAAAAGAGTGCAGACAAATATCCCTTTTTCAAAAATTAGAAGGTGATCAATTGTGTACTTGCTTGCCTTGTGAGCTTCTGAAACAAGACATAAATGGTCTTGCACTGGCAGAGCAGACACAATATTCTTGTGCATGTATCACCAGCATAAAGCTAATGAGCAAGGCTTAAAGACATGCAGTTATATTGAAATACCATCTCACACTGTGATCTTCAAGATTAAAGAGCAAGTCTGAGTTAATCACAGAAGCTGAAATTACCAGAAATACCAGTAAATATGGATACAAGGATTTTGCTGACACTCTTTTCCATATAAAATACCATCTTTAACAATACAAACAGTAAAACTCAGGTGAACACACAAAACCAACAGAATTGGCTGCTGTGAACAAACGAAAACACATGGATTATAAAAAAAATTTTTGTTTGACAGAAACTAACATGCAACAGGGCAACTTCTGCAATTTTTATTCAGGCACAACTCCAATTAAAAAAAAAAAATCCAAAGGTAATAACTTGCTTTTTAAGACCTAGAATTTGTATTAAGTCATATAGTACAACAGTCAGAACTGATGATACAGCAGAATCTGTAAAGTCTCCTGAAATAAAAAGTTTTGTTCCTCTCCCCTTAAGAAATGCTCTGGCTGGTAGAAGTCACACAGCAGCAGCCCCATGTGCAGCGTGCTGATGTAAATTCAAGAAGCTATCAAGGATACAGAAGGACTGACATGACAGGACTGAAGCCAGCTGTATATCAGCCAGGTCAATGGATGCTTCCAGTGTGGCAAAACCTCAGTTTCACACACAGCCTAAATTTACTCGTGCAAAGTAAAATTTTTACCATAACCTCACATAAGCTGACAGCCACACGATGCCATTCACAATCCTTCCTCAGTAATCAGTGCAAGTTTAGGACTCCCTTACCCAGGAAGCTCATCCTTTTTCCACACAAATACATACTTCTTTGAAACACTTTATACTTAACTCATAAAGGACCTCTTCACAATTTAACATATTGGGAAAAAAATTATGTGAAAGGGTCAATTACATAAAACATAAAGAAATTTAGAGACTGTATTACTGATGAAAAAATTATTTTAAATTATTTCTAATGCGAAGACTAGAAATGCTACTTTACATAGGCGCCATGACCTCAATATGTAGCACAATTTAAGTCTGTAGTAAAACTTGCATCCAACATAAACTACAACTTCTATTTGACTTAATGCAGAGCATGAACAGGTTCAACTGCATTTAAGATTAAAAGACACCTACACCTTTATTTAAGACCAAAGACAATCTAGCAGAATCTACCAAAAAGTTTCCTTCTATTTACTTTTCTATTAAAGGTAACAAAAATTAAATACCAGAGAGCTAGAATGCTTTAAAATAGTGCTGTGTTTTTCAGTAACAAAACTCCAAGGTAAAAAGCAGTCCCAAAGCAAGCTGTACAAGATGAAAACTGTATCACAAAATAAAACACAAGCTGAATTTTGAATATTAAGAAGTTCAACCAGAGTAATTCCATCCCGTGCAACACAAAGCATTAAATGTAAACAATACCCAAACATATATAAATTCACTGACCTGCCAGTGTGCTAGTGTGCCGAAAGGCTCTGACTTGTGAGTCTGACAGCCCCGTAAGCAGGGAAATGACAGTATCCATCATATATTCATCATATATGATGCTATATTGACATTGTCGGACGAGTACTCCAATGAACTCACAAAAACTGGATTTGAACTTTTTCCATTGGGGGCCAGCCATAGTTAGTGGATAATCTCCACTATCCTATTAAAACACAGAAAAGAAAACAGGAAATTCTTTCAAACACTTTTTAAAGTTATTTCATTAACTAAAGATTAAGAAGCTATATGTACAACTTTAAAGCCAAAATCTCAGAGGCCTTAAAAATGATACATCAGAAGAACATTATTCCATAAATATGAATATACTTTGCAGATGAGGCTTGTTATAACACGATAACAATATTCAAACTACTAGCTCCTCTTTTTTGTTTGACACAAAATAAAAGGGAAAAAATGATTTACCTTGCAAATCTGCTTTGCTACACTAGAACCATCACATGAACAGTTAGGTGACAAGTTTAGAAACAGTCAGGATCATAAGGAAGTTTACAGGAAATGCTAACATATCAGACTGAAACTTAAAATTACCTACTGTAATAGGTCATAAAATTACCTACTACAACACCTCAAATATAACAAATGTGAGTCCTCTCCTGATAAGGGAGCCTTTACAAAAAATGGTAAAATAACAGCGAAAAATAAAGAATCGTTTGTTTCAGTGCCACTGTGAACAGTTTCTTTAAGAGGCTGAACAACAATACAGGTTTATAAATAAAGTAAGTATCCATGAAAAAGAATTAGAAATCTGAGAGCTGCTCATTAGAATTCTATTACAAGAAAAAGTGAGCATGAGTTTTAAAAGAACCCATGTACAAACAGTCCCAGGTGTGGCTTTATAAATTTCACACAATATTGCCTAAGAGTAATCAAATATATTTATGCACTGACGTAGATTTAAGGAACCCTAAAACCCTTTTAAAGAAAACGGTATTACATTTTCCCCTCAGTTAAAGTTATGGATTTTTTTTAATTATTGGAGGGGTGGCAGTGGAGAGAACTGTTGCTGTACTAGACAAATTTGTGGAGGATGTTTTAAAGCTACATTTACGTAAAGATAAACCACTCAAACCCAGAAAAACCAAAAACAAGCGAAAGCCAAATGAAACCAACAGAAAAACCCCAAAACAAAAACATTAATTTAAACTAAAAAAAAAAAAAGAACCCCACCACCCACCAAAAAAACGTCCCAATATATCTCATTTACCCCAACACTCTGTGGAACAGCAAGTGACAATTTAAAAGGAAAAGAACTATAATCCCCATGAAAGGAAAAGCAACTGGAAAATAATCAAATTTAAATCCCCGCAATTTGTAGACTAATGAATGCATAGAAATAAATTTAGCGACCATTTTAAGAGACAATTTAAGGCCTTATATAAACAGAAAGATAGGCAGGCATCCCCCATAGTGCTACCATAGTAGGAGTTCCCACTATTTAAAAACTGAAAGTCAATATTGATTTCCTAAACCATTAATAAAATAAGTTGCATACATGCAGAGCTTTCCTTCTTAGTCTTTTACGTTCAGTGAAATAAGAGTTTAATATTTTCATTCATAGAATTTCTGTAATTTTTGTAACTCCATATTCTTGAAATAAACATCTAGCAACACAATCCAGCAGGTAAAGATTACAACAGGTAAAAAGAAAATAAAAATGAATACATAATCAGCATTTCATTAAATTACCTCATCAAATTCTTCAGTCATTTTTCGGATTATTTCAGAATTCTGCATATGTCGGAACATCTCTGCTGTAACAACTCCTACAATTTAGATATTAGGTCATTAGCACTGTTAATATGAAAGCTGCAGATGGCAGATGACATGCCTCCTGCTACAATGTCAAAATAACCCATTTTCACCTAACCTACTGATTACACATATATTTTTTTAATACATTTCACTTTTTTTCTTCTAGCATTCACATGTAACAAGTACTTAACAGCATTTATCGATGTGGGGTTTAGTCTTAAGAAGTGTGTTTGTGTGCATGTACACACACAGCTAGAATTTACTCACTCATAATCAGAAATCAAAGCTACTTGTGCCAAACCTCTGTTCCAGCGAGCATTAAACCATCTGAAGTGATCTTTTGGGACTCAAGATTCTAAATAGTGCAAGACAATTTTGAACAGCTGTATTGCTACTTATCTTCTGCACTACAATAAACACAGCGATTTCATGAAATTTCTGTTTGTCTTGGCCTCAAACTGTTATACCTCCCAAAGTTTACTGCAAAATTCATGACAAGGATCATCACAGAAACCATTAAAAGATTCTGCAGCTTAATCTTGTAATAAAAATGAAAAGGCCACTACTCTTGAAAGCACAGATAACCTCCGAAGAACACTGTTAGCTTTCTGGAGATTTACACATGTTAAAAGTTTATCAGGACAGAGAAAACACTTGAGCAGAACAAATTATATCCAGACCTCCTCCATCAAGCATAGTGACACTGCAAGGCAAGTTACCTTCTCTTCAAAAGAAGCTGAGAGGTAAAAGAATGGAGGATGAAGAAATGAGGAAAGAAAAATCAGAAAATAAAGAAAAAAATATATGGAAACACAATCTTACTGTAGACAGGCTACCATGAAGTTGTCCATAATATCTTTTGAAACAAGCATGTCTACAAAAGTTATGAAGCAATTTTAATAATAAAACATCAAATTAGAATTCCAAGACTGAATAAGCTGAACTATCAGTGATAGAAGAGATTATTTTCTGAAATAATAGCAGGAACAAAGGAAGAGGAAGCACATATTAACTACCAGTACTGATTTCTATCTGCTGTAAATAGAAAAGGCTTAATCAACACTTTAAACTACAGTATAAGATTTCTAAACCTCCTGCTCCCACCTTCAGAACCTGATAATGTAAACCAGCTCTGGGGATGAAGTAATCTTATAGTCTCAGTGGTATGAAAGCAAAGATTGAGAATTATGCTTAAATGATACTGGGGAATATTAAATATAACTTAAATGGATGAGTAACCATTTCAGCATCTTACCTTTGCAGCCTGAACACTGAATAAAGAAGTTAATGAGATCAAGAAGTGCTATATCTCGGTCATGTTTGTATGACTCTATCCAGTCATCCACTACTGACTGAAAGAAAGCAAATAAAAAGGCACTGCTCAGTTTTCATAAATGGAAGACATTGTTACTTAACTGCTTTCAAGTAAGTGATTCTTCTTCATCCCTTTAAGTTAACTTGAACGCTCTTTTTTGATTACTACAGAATTAAATGCTTAAATGATCTTTTACTGCTTTTTCTGTTCTCAAGAACCCATTTTATTCTATAGACATATACCAGTACAAAACTGACACCTGAAATTAAAGCACAGGAATACCATATGCTTCTACAGTAACATTTTTGGAGGAAGAATGAAAAAATAATTGGGGTATTTTAGAGTTGGGTTTTTTATTTACACCCTTCCCCTGCTCTGCCAAGCCACTGACATTTCTCTGAAGATATTATTTAGGCATTGAATTTCAACAGCTACAACTCCCCATATTCTTTAAAAAATGTGCCCCTTGGATGAACTTTGCATCATCCACATTTGCCATAACTGGATGAACAGCACTGCTCTACACTACATAGATATGAATTACTCAGTAGTCACTAAGTAAAGGAGGAACAAGTACATTTTATTAGAAGACCTTAATGGGAAGCAACTAAACCTGTGATAATCATTTTGGGAAAACAGAATTTACATGCAATTATGTTTTAACCATCCATTTGTAGAGTACAAACCATCTACTGCCAAGGTCATAAAACACAGACACACCATTTTATTAACACAGGCACAAGAGACTTGCTGTAGTATCAAGTTCTCATGTTTGACTTTTCTTAATATGTTAGTACCCTTCCCTAAATGATGGAATAATTCAGAGTTTCAAAAGACAGCTGAACTATTCACCATCTCCAAGGCTTCCTATCAGTATTCCAAGTGCTTACTCTCACAGCCAATATTGCTGTGAGGACAAATTAAAACATATTGCCATCAAGAAAATCTTCTGAACAAAGATACAGCTAAATCCTCTTCCCTGAACCTCAGATTGTTTATAATGTAAAGCACAACTGTTATCAGCACCACAAAAAGAATTAAAAATCTTGTGAATGTCATTCACAAGATGAAACTGTCATTCTCTTCCCAGTAGGAACAGAACCTATGAACTGGACCTGAGTGGGCTGACCTGAAGGGAAGAATGAAATGCTGAGAAAATAAGTTTGGCTTCTAAAGAAGGTCATCATGCAAGAACTGAAGAATGATAGGAATGGAACAAATATTTCCATTAGGCAGCCTTGTTTTCAGAATCTATTCAATTTAAAGAAGCGCCAGCAAAACAGTTGTTTCTTGAAATGTTGTCTCTGGAAATGAACCACCTCTTTTTGTCAAGGAACAGACACTAATTCACAGAATCACAGAATAGATTAGGTTGGAAAAGAACTTTGAGGTCGTCGAGTCTAACCTATGACTTAACACCACCTTGTCAACTAATTCAGAAGGTACAGAATAGAATTTAAAATAAAGTAGTTAACTTTAAACTATTACCACAATTTTTTCAGGTAACACTGGAGGCCATAGAAAAAAACTTTATACTCTGCTGAAATGGACTTTAGTTTAAAAATAATTTGAGAATTTTTTTCTTCCTAGTTTTAAAAAATTGACAAAGATTCAGGTATCAGTTTCGCAATTCAACAGAGTAATCAGACCTGGCAAACGTCCATTTTGCCCTTGGAAAGCAAAATATTTTGACTGTATATCATTTTAAACAGTTAAAAATTCATGAAGATACAATTACTGATTACTGGCTGAACAAGTTGCATCCTGTTAGTAAATGCAGTGGGGAAGAGTACCTAATGTAGATACTTGAAAGGGTTAAATCTGCCGTAGGTTGATTTGGCCAGAATATACTGCTACAATGTAAGTGGCTGGAATTTGGGTCAGGAAATTTAAAGAGGAGCCTGTAAGTTTTAGCTAGTGATTTTACTTTGGATGAGAGAAGAGAAGCAACTATTTATTTCAGATAATCCAGAGCTTAGATAATCATGCTTTGGATGCATGTAAAAACAAGAGATTCTTGTTAAATTCTATGACAACTGTAAGTCTAAACTACATTTGTATTTAGTTAACATCACACAAAAAGGACTTTAAAGTTATGCAATCTAAAATAACCTTTCTTCATTCAGGATACCAAAAACTTGTTTTGAATTGTAGTATGAATATATTCATGAATAACATTTAGAAATGAAAAATCAGTTCATTCAAGTTCAAACATCAACAAAGCAAAACCACTTTATTTTGATTCTTACACATAAGTAAAACCAGCAAATTGAAGGAAAAAATTACTTTCTACTTCATTTTATTAAACTGCATGTAGAAGAAAATATTGTTATATTGAAATTGTATCTACATCCAAGTCATAAAGCTATCCCGGGTCTTACCTGCATAGCACTCTTGCCCATTTTCACTACTTCAAAGAGCATCATGTTTTCCACACCATTCTGTTGGTGATGTCCATTCATCCGATTCGGACCACTGGGTTTCCCTCCTCCGTTTCCACTTTTTCCCTTCTCTGCTGGTCCTTTTTTTCCTTTTTTACAAGTCTGCAATCACACACACAAAAGGTTTTATTTAATTATCATGAAGTATTTAAAAAAACATCACTATCCATACCATGACAAATATAAGCAAAGCCTTTGATTTTCAGCAACCCTATTTTTTAAATGTCTTACTTACACCTGTATGTCTGTTTGTGCGTATATGTGTATATATATATAAAAATAAAAATTCAAAAGTTGAGAACAGCAGATCGTGAGTGATACAAAGACTAGCAAGAACTCCAGAGGTTCCTCCTTCCCCCATTTAAAATCTTTAAGCAACTAAAAATGTGATTAGTGATAGTGTGTAACATAGATCTTTCTCATGTTTAAATTGTAAATCAGATTATTCATATTTCCTTTAAAACAGCTAAGGTAATTTCCTTAACACATCACAAAGTCTCCTCTGCAACTCATTAACCTTTTGTTTTTTCCATTCGAATATAGGTTGGCAAGACGGGGTGTGAGGAAGAGCAGACAGGTGTGTTTGTATTTGATTTCCTAAATCAAGACTTCCAGAAAGAAGAAAGAACATTAAGTACAAATTACATGACCATTGAACAAAATCCATCACCACCTCTCCACAACCAGGGTCTTGGCACTGGAACAGGCTCATGGGGTGTCCAGTGAGGGGTGAGCAGGGAAGCCCAGGGCCACCCATGGTGGCTGTGAAGCCTGTGACAGGCACATGGGGAGGACAACTGCCCCAGGAAGGGAGACAAGGGCTGGGAACTGGGTTTAGAACTCCCACTCCACTATTTTAACCTCCTGTCTGCAACCTGTTAAAAAACCTCTTTTAACTGAATTATTGTTCTGTTCACTTTTCAAACTAAAAGACACAGAATGAATTTAAGTATAGGATGGAAAATATGCCAAGACACTGATCAAATCAAAGCTTATCTTTTCCTCCCCTGCCTCCCTTATGCTTTCAGAGCACTAAGAAAATATCTCAGAAACAGTCACGATGAAGCATTTCCATGCAAATACAAATATGAACTCTCTTCACAGAACACTTGCATTTTCAGAAAATACTCTTTCTTGCTCACTGAACTTCAAAGAAAGTGCTAAATTCTTCAATTCATAACAGTAGAAATGTTTCAGTACCCCTAAAGAGTGAACATACTTTGCCTTTGCCTTGTTTTTGGCTTTTTCCTTCAATATCCTCAAAGTCTGTATCAGAAGAGAAGTGTGTTTCAGACTCCCTGCAAGGATAAAAAGACAAACCATTCACACATTTCATCAGAAACATTCTTAAATATACTATATAAAATCACAGTAGGCTCTCAGTCCAGTAAGTCAACACCAACAGTGAAACTTTTCCCAAGCCTACTGTTGAGGAACAGAGCACATCCCCACACTCACAGCCTATCCTGTCTCCTCCAAGCAATGTACCTGTGAAGGAAGCCATACAGGGAGATTAAAAGATTTGAGGGTAGGTAGAAAATAGCAGCAGGCTGGGAATCATGCCTTTGATATGTGACAAACATGACAACATCTCAAAAAGCAAACAGCTTTAAATACTGGCCACAAATATTTAAACAAAATGAGAAGGAGAAAAAACCCAACAGCAAAAAATATCCCAAAAAGCATAACTTTCCCTGACAAACAAAGTGCCTCAACAGATTTCTTCATGCTGTTAGAAACTTAGCAAATAATTAATAGGTTTACACTTATGTTGAAAGGTACAGAAGTTTATGTGAGGTTTCCTCATCAAAAAGCTGTAGCTCTGTTTAGACTTATAAGGTGAAAACATACTAAAGACAAACTCATTTATTTGATTTCCTACACATAAAAATGCACTGCATTGATACACAAATCCTTGACTGGCAGCATTGATAGGAAGGTGTGAAATGACCTGAATTGTTAATACAGAATGTTTGGCTTGTGTATTTCTACAGTTCCTGTAGAAATTAATTTAAATGATGCTACAAGAGCTCATTTTAATACAGAGATGCAGTACAACGAATTTCAGCTGCTATCACAAATTTCTGATACAGGCTTCCTGACTCAATTAACAAAATAATCAGAAAGATGACTGGAGGCATAGGAGACTCGTTCCTATGGATTTCTTTATAACCTTCTAAAATGCTCCAGAAATTTACAGTCTCTCACTACTGCAAGTACCTTTTGACATGGAATCTGCCATGTCTGGTTTTGCTGACTATGCAAGCTGATATGGACTGGAAAAGCCTGCAAACCAGGACATTGGGGAGAAGAATGAAAGAAAGAAAAAAGGTGGAAAAAATTTCTTCTTCTAAGATTCCTAAATGTTCTTATTTTCACAGGGAAGATCTAAATATAAATTCCAAATGCT
This sequence comes from Taeniopygia guttata, assembly GCF_048771995.1. Taxonomy (NCBI): domain Eukaryota; kingdom Metazoa; phylum Chordata; class Aves; order Passeriformes; family Estrildidae; genus Taeniopygia; species Taeniopygia guttata. Next base: position 9,663,592 of record NC_133029.1, on the reverse strand, counting down.
TCACTAAGCAATAAGCTGTACCAAAAGAGTACAAAACTATTATAAACAGTTGTAAAAACACTACTTCTTATTAAACCATCTTCCAATTTATTTCCAATCTTTATTTCTCACTGAAAAGAAAAAACACCCACACAAACTCACTGATACAAAACTGCACCTTTGCATCTTTTTAAACTTCATAACTGGGTTAATCCATTTCAACAGTCTAGAGAAAGGTGTTCATACCAGTCCCTTGACAATAAAAGAGAATGAACTGGATTCTTTTGGTCTGCTTAAAATAATCACTTTACTTCTCTATCCTAAACTGCAATCCGTACCTAATTCTAAATCTTGGGAACTCAAATGTCAGTTTCTTAAAAATTGTGGGAAGACAAAAAGCTTAGTAAAATTATGTCAAAAACACCAAGGAACTGATGCCAGAGGGAAGTCATTAATTTGGCTTTAACTAAAGCATTTGGCATTACATATTTTAAATATTAAGTGACTCACCCCAGTTAAGGGCAAATATTTCAACTACTTGATTTAAAATCAGATTTTAAAAATATTTTAAAAACTTATTTACTGCTGAATTAATACTCAAAAAAAATTAAAAATGTTTTTACCAATATCTCAATAGGGAAAAAAACAGAACACCATTCTTTATTATGTTTCCTTGTTTCCAAGAGACAGTAAACCATAACACAAAAAAGACACAGTACATTTACAAACAGAACAACAAATTTTTAAAACACTTACTGAAGGAGAGTAAAATCAGTTGGTATTTCTGGAGCTGCTATCATTTCTTTATCATCTTCTGGAGCACCACTGTATTAGAAAGATAGTCAAAAAGCAGTCTGAAGTGCAAGCTTACTTTTCTTTCTTCCTTTGTAGCAGACAACTTCTAGAATGAAATAAATAAAAAAATACAGTGAAAATTATTCCACATATGGAAGGATAAAGAGTTGGAAACACAGGAAAGGTAGATCACGCTATCCTCTGTTTCCAGCCAAGCTTTTTCCTGTTTTAAAGATTTTGAGTCCTCTCATGATCCTACTACAAAGTGACTCTACAAATGGTAAAAGCATTGCAGTAAAATACAAAAACACTGCAAAAAAACCGAACCAAACAAATTGCAACAAAAAAAAGAAAACCAAAAACAAACAAAAGAACAAAAACAAAACAAAAACAACCAAACAAAAAAAAAAATCAAGCTACACACACACACATTTTCTGAATAGGATAAGCAAATTGGAATGGTTTTCATTAACACCTCTAAGTAGCAGAGCCCAGAACTGACAACACTAGGGTAATTCTAGTTCTAGTTGACCAAGCCAAAACCAGACTTGATGTTGAACTTGAAGCAAAATACGTGTATACTTCAAGATATTAAATACAGCAACTTTGCATCTCCAACTTGCCAACTTCCATGTAATTTAATCTCTTCCAACAAGTTCTTATAACCAGCTGCTTCACAACTCCATGTCTTCCAGAGCTGATAAACCAGACTTACAACAGGTTTAACAATTGAAGCATTTGTCAAGACTCTTAGGAGTACCAAGGAAGATAATACTATCCATATAGTATAAAGGAAAACCTTGGAAACATAATTGTTTTAGCAATAAAACTAAAGATCGTGAAATACTTGTTTTAAACTTCATTAAAATAAATTTAAGTTTTTGTCTTATTTTTTCTATTATCAAGAGGGGAAAAAAATCTCCCTGGGTACTTCAAAAGCAAGTTTTAGCCATCCACCAGGTTTTCTATGTCACTTGGCTCCCCAAATTAACTTTCACAGAGTGAAATTAAGAAAGTATGATGTTCAGCTATTTTAAAGACAGAATACCAAGGAGAAAAACTTTCAGAGTCAGTCTGCTGACTCTACAGCTTTTTGGAGTGATTAGGTATTTGAGGGAAAGATTAAATTTTGGCATGCTAAGCACATGTTGCTCAAAGTCTGGTAGCCCTGCTCCAGAGTCTGCATTTCAAGTGAGCATGTGGCAGAGAGGCTGGACAGGTTTTCTCCTGCAAGTGCTCATTCCGAATGCTAGGGGCCACTGTAGCTTCCAGGATTTAGAGAGATGAGAGAAACCATAAACTCTGAATTTATTAAGTTCTCTTTCTTCACATTGCACATAATTACATTAAAGTAGAGAACCACAGTGGAAATAAATAGTGACAAAGGCAAGGAGGTTCAATCTCAAGACAGTCTCCAAGTACAAAAGCATGTTCCATCCAAAACACAGCAGAAAATAAAAAGCTTCAAGAAAAGCGATGCTGCAGAATGGCAGCACCCTCTGCATTCCTCCCTTCTCCAAAGGCATCACACAGGCACATGACCAATGTACTCCGTTCACACTCCCTGTAGCAACCCCTGCCCAGCCACTCACCCTTGTAGGCCATGCCAAGTCAGTATCACCCAATTAAAGTCCCCACCAAAATGGGCAAAATACAATTCAAGTATTTTTCCCCAAGATTCTCAAGTTAAACTGGTTCAACAGCAGATATCCAGAGTCAAGGAACAGGAAACACAAGACTGCATAGCCACCAGCAGGGGAGGGAAGGGTATAATTCCCTTCTTTGGTGGCAAGGTGCTATTATACCATCCAGGCCATCTGTGAAATGCCATGCTCAGAAGTTAACATATCAGAAAGTTCTACACTTTGGAATTGTTTCATGTACTTTGTATTTATTTATCTCTTAATATTTACTTTGATTCCAATCAGCAACATAAACTTGGAAAAAAGGACAAACTTTAATGCCTTGGTCATCAGGCTGGCACCTGCTCAGCTGTACAGGGAGGGGGGAACAGGAAAAAAAAAATTAAGAAGAAAGATAAACATCTACACAAGTTCTTTTTGAGGCATGCTTGTGATTCAGTCCCAGTGGAAAGCAGAGATGCAAACTGCAAAACCCACATTGCCCAGTATCAAGTTCAACCTGTCTATCAATGTGCTGGTATTTGATTTTTTCTAGTCTACATTTTTTAATGTTAAGAGGCAAGACATCTACTAAAGTGACAATCAGGATCCTTACAAGCAAATTGACTCCTTATATAAAACCCAAGCATACCATGCTATGAAATTTTGCAAAAATCTCAATACATTCTTATAATCACAAAAAGTAAAGAAAAAACTCCAAAACTATGAATGTGCAAAGTATTAGAGTATTCATTCTCTACATCAAACAAGCCAAATAAATCAGTACCAAAAGCTGTCTGCCATTTAGACCAACCTGAACTCCTTGTCAGAACTGTTCATCTTAGTACAGAGCACAAAACATTAAACACAGCATTTGTCAGAATCACCTCCTAGAATAGAGCAGACCTGTCAAGTTCTTGCCTGATGCTGAAGCATTACCTACTGAGATACACATTTTTTGTTTTTCTTGAAGGTAGAACAAACTTAGCCCTCATGAGCGCAACTATACACTGGCATTCTGGAAAACAGAAGCTAGAGATGAAAACAGAAGCTAGAGATGAACACCTGGCAGTGGTGTACAAAGAGCGTAAGGGATCTCAGGTGTCAAGCTTAAGTTTCAGCAATGACCAAGAAACCCCTTGCATTTGTCCTACTAGAGAATAATCTCACAAGGTTTACACACATCCCGAATGAAGGTCTTATGATGCTCAGCCAGCAGAGTCAACCCAGTACAGTAAGTCCCCCTGGCAGTGGCCAAGAGAAGCTGCCAAGGAAGAACACTATTTTCTTTATAGCAAAAATTCCCTGAATTACTTCCTGGCATCCAGAAATAATCTCTGGATTTTGCTGGCCAGAGAGGTTGTCCCTATACTTCACAACACCTTATTTTTTCCATTAGTATTTCCAAATAGTTTTTGAACTCAATACTCAATGGAGGATCTTCCATCCAAGAACTCCCACAGCCAAATTCCATACTACAAAAAGGCATATTCTTTGCCTTGAATTTATTATTTTCCAACTTTATGTCATATTCTCTTGTTTTGGTATGGGAGAAAAGCAACACTGGTCATTCCTCAAGATTCTTCATCTCATTAAACACTTTCTGGGAATTCAAGCCTACTGCCAGCCACATCTTCCTCATGCCCACACTGGATGACTCATTCAAAGCAAGTGGTTCAGGAAGTCAATAAGGAAGGATGCTTATATGAATGATTTTTCTACCAAAACTTTTTAAATATATCAAGTTCATATACCACAGCGAAATCTGAAAAGAAAGAAGTGAAATTCTTGCAGATATCATTCCAAGCAGTGCACGTCAACATTATCTATTAAATGAATTCTAATAAACAAATTGTTTTAAGAACTCTAGGAAGTCAACTCTAAACTAAACTGTATCATAAAAATTAGCTCTCGAGTTTCTTTTTTGGTATGTTCACAGAATTCCAACTTTAATTTTCCCAAGCAGATACTGAAATCTCTCAAGTCTGTGAAAACTTTAAAAGGCATTCAACTTTGTGAAATCATAATTAAATTATTAACTATAAAAAGAAAATGTATCCTGCTGAAGGATCACAAGGTGGAGCTCTAGCCTAAAGCTAACTGAAGAAACTCCAAAAGACAGGTCATCCAGAGGTTGACCTAGTTATTTCTCTGCAATAAACTTTATAACAGATTGCTAAAATTGCAGTAATATTGTAGCACATTTCCTTTAGATATGTATTTAGATTGTTAAGACACCAGAGGATTTCTTCATCTTTTTGAAATAAAGGCACATACATGTTTGATTCCAATGACTCTTAAAAAGACAGAAATGCATACAGCTACTGTGGTATGACTAGTCTCAGTAATTGGCTTTCAAAACAAGCAGAAGAATTTGAAAACAGAAATAATGTATCCCTTTATTGTACCTTGCTATTTAAAACTTTGCCATCAAAACATTACTGAACTAAAAATCCTCCTGAAACAACAGGAGCAGTCCAGCAACAGTAATGATACCTAATGCTTCCAACTATAAATGTAGGAGAGGTTTCTACTGAAAAGAATTTGACTGTTAAAAGCAAGAGGCAAGCACGAAACACTATCAAGAATCCAAAAGCATATTCATTGAAAAAGATTTAAATCTTAAAGGCCATTTATCCCTATTACATGAATATTTAGGTATGGCTGTGATTAAATTAACTCAAATACACTGGCAAACTGCTGACAGAATTCACCAGCACAATTCACACAGTAATACATGTGCTGTCATCAGCAGCTGCTGAGGGCTACCTGTCCTCCCACAATTCCTATTACATGCACAGAGATATTAATGCAATTCAGTGAGCAGCGTTTGGTCTAAGAATATACCTAATTATATAGGTATATATACACACACACACCATAAAGAATCACAAAACCAGCCCCAAACATTTGTGTTTTGTACACTTGTGTAAATGCAGGAACTCCAGTGTTATTGATCAAGCTCACTGTGAGGTTTCAGGTACATGGTTTTGGCTGGGGAATGTTCTCTACACAAGCTGTTTATTTTGGTTGCTGTTGGATCCTTGGCATCTAGCACCTGAAAGTTTTATAATGCAAATCAGTAAAAGTCATTTTGTTGGGAAGGCAGAGATGCAAAGTTTTAAAAATGGCTACATAGCCAGGACAAAGATTTGGGTAATACAGAATAGGCTGTACAGAGATGTATTGATTTTTTCCCCGTAATTCAATTAATCACCTGTAAAATCAAGGACCTCACTTAATTCAGAAAATTAGAACTTTTCAAACTATAACGCTGGAGAATGTGGCTGAAGTTCATCTCTGAATTATTTACCTAACCATGAATGAGAGATGCTGATGACTCAGGACCAATTATGCAGCAACAACAGTTAAAATGCTAGTCAGATAAAATTTAAATAAAGGATCAGAAATATGTCCAGTATTTTCCCCCCACTATTTTAGAAGAGAAAGACAATATCAACTACTTAACATCTCTCACCCCTTTTTCTGATAAACTACAATGTGCCTAACCTTTTGTTTGATAAAAAAAGAGTTTAAGTTGGTTATTCAGAGGAAAAAAAAACACATAGACAAATCTGCTTCTTCATATTCCTTTTGCTTTCCCTACAGACCTCAAAGAGTGTGTTATTTCTACTAATAGTACACAACCTAATATTTCAGCTGCCAAGAAGCTTTAAAGCAATTCTGCAATTTGAGTAAAATACAGAAAACATACTTCAGGTGTAATTCTGTAACGTAACTGTACTTTAATATTAGTTATAACCATACCAGCAGTTTTGATCATATTAAGATAGTGCAATCAAGAGTAAACAAAACAATAATGCAATTAATACCTTTATCTGTGTGGTTATTTCTGTGCTGTTTGCTTAACAAGAGAGACTTGTAATTCCTTTACAGAAAGACCTGAACTAGAGACCATCAATCCACAATCTTCCTTGCTTACCAAGAGAAACATGGTCAATACACACATCACCAGTCCACTGTGCCAAAGCCACTGAACAGTTAACATGCCAACAAAGACTCTAAATTACTGAATTCACACAGCTCTTATGTTTTCAGGCTCTTTCTTCACATTTCCCCCCCCCCCTAAACTTACAGCTGTTACACCCCCTCTGCACCACTTGGGACCATACATCTCTTAATTTTCAAAAAAAATTAAAAAGCCATGTTATGATGGTTGTTGGTTTTATGCCATCACTGAAATTTTTTCCCTGACCTGCTCTTTATTCATTTTTTATAATATTTGCTCCTTAGTTCATACAAGTCTGCTGAATAAGTGAGAAAGAGCCATCTCAGAACATGCTTTTGCAACACCGTGGGCTGTTCCTGCAAGCAGTAGGTTTTCCTTTCTCTAAACACACAGGAAAGTTTCTGCTCATTCTGGCACTCAGGCAAACCAGCAGCAAGCAAATATAAAACCAAAACCATTTCCTTCCCCCATGATTAGCCCTCCATTGGATCAGCCAACTGAATCAACTCCTCCTGCAGCCACTCAAGTCACTGGATGGGCAGCTGAACTCCACCTTCCCAACAAAACCAATGAGCTTTGCCAGGGTCAGAGCATCACCACCAGCAGCAGCAGAGTTCTGCTGTGACACTGGACCTCACACACCCATGTGGCAAACTGCAGGCCCTGCATGCTTCCTGACGGGATTCCCACCCTTCTCTTGGGAGGAGCCACTGCCAAAAGCCGCAGTTAGAGGGGCTGAGCAGGCACCAAGACCCAATCGCTCAGCAGCTGCACACCCGCCAAGGGAGGAGCAGCCCTGCAGACAAGCACCGTGCCTGGGACACACATCACCTGTGCCAGCACCTTCTGTCTCCGAGCTCATCGGGCACCTGCCCATCGCAGCTGTCTCCTCAAAGCATTCTCCTACTCCTTTTCCACATGCACTTCCTCCATTTTCATTACACAGCAGACAGCACACACCTCCCAAACCATTCACCTCTCACCACCCCTCAGCCAGAAGCCGGCTGAGAACATCTGACGACCCCCAGAACCTGAGAGAACCAGCCAGGAAACAGCCAAGAACATGGAAACACAGGCCCCCAGAGGTAATGCACACCAGTCAACACAAAGCAAAATTTGTTTTCACGGTTCAGTGCTGTGAAAGTAAAATTTTAAACAGGCTTTATTGAGGGGGAGAAGGAAGAATGAAAGAAAAAACAAATTTAAATGGCATTTAAAAGAGGTCAGGCTAAAACTCAAAGTGAAAGTTGAGACTTTACCCCAATTTTAGAGACTTGAAAATTGAATCATATACAAGGACCTCTGTACCACCCTAATAAGTCTGCCAATCTCAATTACACCACCAAATAATCTTCCTCTCATTAAATGTACTTTATGATTTTTGCTAGTTTTATTAAATATGTGAACAACTATTACAGAGAGGAAAAGAGCTTGCTACAGTGAGTGCTTCACAGTCACAACATTGCTCATTAAAGTACCATTAATAACATCCATATCTTTAATGAAGTTAAATGCTATTTTGAAACATAAGTACACTGTTACTGCTTGAGTCCTATGAGATTTTTAGAGTGGCAACTAGTAATTCATACTGTCCAGTAAAATGTGGCTTTAAAACACTCAATACATGCATTACAATAGCTGAAAGATTACTGAACTGCACAGTAAATGCAACTATTATGCTTATTAAAGAAGAAAATACCTGTGTTACTCTCTGATGATCCTGCCCAACAATATTCCCACGTTTTGTTAAAATGCACCTGAAATTCCCATGTATCTTTTAAATGGTTTGGGTTTGGATGTCTTAAAAAACGCAAAGGTAAGATAACAAAAGTAGAAGTTACACCTCATTGTGCTTGTCACATCTTTGCTTGCCAAAGAAGAAATTGCTTCCAGATGTTGTAGTCTGAATGCGTGGAAAATTAGGCTCTTAGGAAGAATAAAAGCCAAGTCAGATAACAACCAAGACTTGAAAAAAATAAATAAATGGGGGAAAAACGTGGGGGGAAAAGCCACATATGCCTACTTAAGTCAAAAAAAGGAGTACTGGTTCATTTATGATACAAGGCAAGCACACCCTCCAGCTGCCTAAATGCCATAAATTTCCAAACTAAAGTACAGAATAGAACAATATGCCTCTTCACATACTGGTTTTTCAAAAATGTACTTTGCACATCCCCTCAAAATCTTTGCTCTTGTAAAAGCTAGGGATGAAGATATGCACAGTCCACAGCAAGCAGGTAAGCTGATCCACAGGAACTCCTCAAGCAGAATTAGCATTGTTCAAATGTACAGCCAACAGCAATGTTCAGTACACAGGGTAGAAGCAGGGTTTTCCAACTGACAAGGCATTCCCTATCTAGCAAGTTCTCTTTTTTGTTCTGCCACTGATCAATGAGAGCCTGCAAGTTCCCTCGCTTAGTGGACCCCAGCTGCTTTCCCTCCTACCATATGGATTTTCCTCTTTAAAAAGTCCAGGTCACTAGGGATTTGTGCCCAAAACTTTGGGCATTTTTAAGAACAACCGCATTTGATTACAAATTCTAGAGGAGGGACTATACAAGTGCATACTGCAATAGCCTCGGCTGCTATTCTAAGATACAGTCAGTATTAGATGGCTGAAGTACGGGAAAACCCTATAAAATAAAACTACTGAAGAGTGGAAAGTAAAATCTCTCAAGCACATCTCCCAGCCAGCTTGTATCAGCCCAGGTCACAGTGCACTTGGGATAGCCCTTTGCAGAGCCCCTGTACTCCCCTGCATGTTGATCCCAAGCCTTTCAAGATCAGAAGGCAAAAAGAGACCAACTCTGTTCTACATCTGATCAACTCAGATCCACCAGTTTATCAGCTGAAGCTTCACACCATTCAAAAATACTTGAATTGGCTTCAGACAGTAACTAAAAGAGACTAAATTCACCACAGAAATAAAAAGAAAATAATACAGACACAAGTCAAATGGTGTTAGTCTTACCTGGACCTTTAATTTTAAGAAAACAACAACAACAAAAAAAATTTTTTAATTGGGGAAGGGTACTTCATTCAATATAATTCTGCTGTCTTCTGCCCAACCAGTCCAGCTTTTTTTCTACCAGGCCTGAGCAACAGCAAGGACATCCCTGCCCAGGATTCCCGTGGGCCACCTGCAGGGCCATCCACGGCTGCTCTGCAGTCAGTGCCCCATCCATCACTGCTGCACCCACAGTCTCACAGCAGCACTGGAAATCTAATTCAAAGTGCAGCTTCAAAGACTGCCATCACCTTGCCATCCATGTCCATCCTTCCCTGACCCAAATGAAAATCTATGCCATCAAAAAGTAAAAGGAATATTTAAGAAAAAAAGAAAGAAATATTAGCCACATCCAAACCAAGCAGTATGAAGCTAAAACCTAAGCCTTTCATAAGTGGATTATGGTTCTTTCAACAATCAAACTAAATAATCATCCTTACAAAATAAAATTCAAGCAAACTACACATGTATGCAAAAGTTGGCTTTGCTTCTAAAACAGAAGAAATAAAGATAAAGAGCTTGTTATCTTTCATTTAAAACTTATCTCAGCAACTCTGCCAACCTCAGAACATCTGTGCTCCATACATCCCCAGTCATAACTTAAACATTTTTAATACCCAACATTTTGTTCTTGTTCTCCCTCATAACATTTGGGCTAAAAGTCCAATTGGTTTGTTCAGAGATTTGCAGTACTGAATACCAATTTTATACAAAACAGTAGTGGTGATGTGCATGGCTTTCCCCCATACAATTTAGAGAACTGACTATATCCACAATCAAGAATCTTCGTAACTCATTAATTAATTACCGGACTAAAAAAATACATTTTTTTAATCACACAGCACTCTCTTTTTCCTTTATTCACCCTAAAACACAGTCCTCTTAAAATAATTTTGTGGGAGAGATGACTGGCACTGAAACTTCATGTACGGAGACTTAGAGTTGACTACTGACATTCACTGAACATACAGAGGAAAGCAGCCTGGCCACTTGCATATGTCTTAAGAACATTGCAAAAATATTGGCATTATTTAAATCAATCAATCTTTTCAACTCTGTAATTGCTTACTTGTGGCAGGTAAAAAATTAAGCCAACTGAGAGTGCTCTAACAAACCATGCCTGTTTTATGAAAGCTAACACGAGAGAGTATCATACCCAGGTGTTTATGGAGACCAATCTCATTTTACTGAGTAAGCTGACAAATACTGAGCAAGTCTTGATGTGTGTAAAGTATTCTGAGGAAAAGGGAAGTGAAATTTGTCCTTCTGGAGTTATCTTCCATTATAAGTGCCTCTATTACTGTGCAGGACTATCCTTTACACTGGAACATCTATTCTACACAGACTTAAATTATACAGGTAGAGCTAGTTAAATCAACCAAAGTGAAACCTTTGGTTTCTTAATTTAATCTTAAAAGGAAAAAAAATCCATAAAGCTGTAGCCCTACATGTTTGCTTTTGAGTAAATTCACCATGTAAATAAAGCTAGTAGCTCCCTCCTCTTTCAAAAGATAGTTACACCCTACAGCTAAATTTATATTATGTTGAAAATTCACTGATGACATTATGCAAGTATCACAACTTGTAGTAAATCTTTTATTTGAGCCATGTTCAATACAATGAAAATATTAAAACTACAATTATCATACTTACCAGCTCAGCAACACAGTAGAAGCTTTGAGATAAGGTACTTACTTTTCAACCTTTTTCCTGTGTTGTTTTTTTTTTTTTAAAGGAGCAGTAGTGCCAGATGTCTCTTAAACAAGCTACATGTGCTATGATTTCTCCCCCTTCCCCCACTCCAAGAGAGGCATTCTGTAGCAGGGTGCACCCTATAGCACCGGTGAGCTGTTCCCAACTGCCCCACGCTCCTGGAGGTGCCTGAAACCTGCAGCATTTCTCCAGCTCCTGGAGGTACCAATCCCCTCACCTCCAGCACGTGGAACAAGGCTCGCATACTAAACATTGCTTTCTTTTTCCTTCCTTCCAGCTGAGACAAAAATGCCATCTTGGGCATAAGGAAAGAAATCCAGATTGTTTTTGGCTGATGTCACACACAAAAAGAACGTAATTTTTTAGCCATCATAGTTTACCAGCTCCTTCACTATAGGGCATACCAAAAACCATTTCTGTCTTCTAAAACTTAGTTGGTAAGTATGTATAAAAGATAAAATAAGGTTACATTGCAGTGTTGACTGAATTTACCTCAGCTACAGCTTAACTTGTACAACAGTTTCATACTCATGATTTTGTGTGGCAAATTCAGACACAGTTACTGTTGACCAACCTTTTCTAGGACTCTTAACAGGATGCTGTCGGGGAGGTGAGGAGCTTGGAGGGGGGGAACCTTACTAGATCGATAATTACCTGGAGAAGAAAAAACCAACCAAACTAACAAAAAAACCCCCCACCACTAACCCAACACAAAAAAAACTAAAGAAACCATTTCATGTGCTCTGGTGTACAGTCAGATCTATTAATGGCAACTCATCTGCAGTGACAATTAAAGCTAATATTCTGAACTTGCAAACAGAGAAGACTGAAGAGCTGACAAATCCCATCCTACTGACTTTCATGGCATGGGAGGTAACCTCTGACAGAGGGATGGAAAAGTCAACAGCCACAGAGGAAGTCACCAGAGGACAACTAACAAATCTATATAGTTGTCCAACAACTGCATGGAAAAATACTTTATTCACCATAGTTTCTGCTTTTGATTTATTATTTGAACTGTGTAATGTCTTTATGGTTTTCAGTTCATGATAATATTTGCCTTATCAGTTTGCAACTGCCTCTAATTATTAAAACAAGAATGGCCAGAATGCAAGTGCTGTATCTCTCGCCATGTCTTCCCCAACAATTGCTGCAGTTTTGCAATTAACAGCATTCCTACTCCTAGCACAGATTTCTCTGTTTTGTACCAAATACCTGCCCCCCACCTCCCCACACTCAAATGAGGGACAGGGAACTCAACAACTGAGAACACGACATACTATTACAGGCAGAGTTTTCAATTCTCATTCTCTGACATTTCTCAGTAAATTAAAATTACAAGTATTTTGAACAGGTGGACAGAAAAGGGATTATTTAAAATAGGCAATACCTCTTTCAGAGTGCTTTGATCTTTCTACCTTATTTTATGTTGTGCACTGATGCAATCCTGAAATAAGTCAATACATGTTCTCTAAAAACATATTTAATTTTCTGAAACAGAATTTCAATCTTGTTGAATCCCACATATTAAGTTATTCAGTTCTCCTACATACCTACTCAAGAGCAGTGTTTCTTTGACTTAATTAGTTAGCCATCTATTATATAATTATTTATTACTCCTGTGTTGAACTCAGCAAGCTCTGCTCTCACTCATGTCTAACAGATTTGGTTCTCCAAATACTTTTACCAGAAATGTGTGATCATCACTCAGGATGGTTACATCAAATCACAACACCTAATGGCAAATAAAAACTTTTTAATGAGGTAAGATTCTTCAAAATCATTTACTACTTAGAACAAGTTCACAGCTCCTCAAACCATGATTTGCTTACAAAAGAAAACTTAACTACATGCAGTTTGTCATCACAGGGTTGGCTATACGTTATGGGAAGAGGGAAGATATTTTAAAATTAGGTAACTGATTAGGATTCATGCATGTTTAAATACCTTTATACAGAAAATAACCTAGTATGCTTCAGTATCATCAAGTATCAAATTTCTCCAAGTCATCATTTTAATGCCCCAGGCACCAATTTCAAAAGAACACTGGATGAACAATGAGCTTGTTCTACTATTACACTACAGTAATCTCTTTACATTACTAATGCAAACTGCCAACTTTGTGTTCTTACTCAAAAAGTCACTTACTGTTTAGAACGGCTGTGGCAATAAATCAGCAGTACAGAATTCTCATGCTGTTGTACCACTAATCAGGATTACAAGTATAATATCTTGTTTTAACTCAAATGGAATTCCTATACAGGCACACCACTGGAAGTTAGTATCACCTGACAAAACAGCAACACAATGTTTAGTTACAGTAACACAATGCTCCGACTGAAATGTATTTGCCATCTTTCCTTTAGGCTGCCCACATTAACTAAATGTAATCACTTTTAATGTTTCAGTACAGCTTAGTTGCTCACCTAACATACATTTAAAAACTCTCATTGTTTTGGTCATGATCTATTACACAAGTGTCAAAACATCAGTTACTAATCAATCAACTGCTCTGGAGAAGTAACTGTTTAAACCTTATTGAAACACACTTAGCAGGTATGTCTGCGAAGACTCAAATGTCAATAACCAAAAGTTATGGCTTTGCAAGATTTTTCTTCCTCTCCCTATTTCAGCATTGACTGCTGCTTTCACATGGACATAACATGAAGAAGAGTTTATGTATTAAAATCACATTCTGTTTGCAGGACGTTTCCTATCCCCCACAATACACGTGCCAGTGATACATATACCTGGATCCTCAGTGATTCCATAACCTTGAAAGGCAAGACTAATATTCCATGCACAGGATGCATTCTTGGCGTCTGACTGCCTCGGTCTTGAAACAGTATGAAACAATTTCCAGCACAAGTTAAGAAGAGGTAATATCATTCAATCTAATTGTTAGACAAGAACATTTTTATCCGAGTGTAAATCAGGTCTGGCAGTTGTTCAGCTTGACCTCCACTTACTATAATCTTGCCCTAGGGTATGAAAATCCTAGATCATTAAATGCTACAAATTTCATCTTGCAAGCAATCTAAAGTGAACCTACAATCAGAGCCACAGTTTTCAACTGCTGTCAAGTGTCACAGACAATAGTGAAAATAATAGCATGACGTCAAATTGGGTTTTTCTTTGGCAGATTTTGGGTTTGGGGTGTTGTTGGGTTTTTGTTTGTTTTTTAACACAATTACTATCTCTAGCTTTACTATATGTTTTTTTTTTTTTTTTTTAATTTCAGGGTGTTTTTGAGATTATAGGAAAGTGACTATCCTTTCAATTCAAAGTTCAGGAGAAAAACAATGTATTGGTTCTTGAACTTTTTCTGAGAAGAGATGGGTTAAGACAAAGCTGCCCACTTCTTTCAGTTATGAGAATCATTTTTAAATGCCAACTTTCCTACAATTCTCTAGACAGTCAACAGACATTTTAGGAACCAATTCATTACTGTGAAACAGATGCCTGCCAAAAAAATTAATTACAGAACATAAATTTTATTACTATGTGAATTAACTTAAGACTTCGTATGCTAAGTGCAAATACTACCCTAGAACTGCAGATCCTGGTATAATACACAGTACACTAAGAAAAAAATGCAGAAGGAAAAAAACACCAGAAAGGTATGTAAGCACTTCTTGAAGCTGATCATAGCAAGATAGACCTGCTAGGCCACAAAGTAGTAAAATTCCTCTTGTGCAAGTCTTAGCTGCAGGGAAGGAACAAAGGTAAGAACAGCAGCCCAGCAGAGAGGGAGCCAGACAGCAGCACAGAACCTTTAAAAAGGTCAGAGAAGACGGATGATGGCCCCAAACAAGCAGCAATTAGCTCCTCCTGAACTGAACTTACTGGTAGGGAAAGGTCTAAGGACACAGCTGGAGTAGTTGAAAGACTAAAGTATGAGAATGGCAAAGTCACAGCTGTTCAACAGCAAAAGAAAATCACAGCACACAAACACCATCTGAGAAACGAAAAAAGCTTTTGCAAGACCCAGAGATATCATTCAATTTACAGAAATCTGCATAGGTCTCCAAGGCAATTAACTCCAATTAACATCTATGTATGTATGTATGTTAATAAAAACAAGACAGCATAGCAAGTGTTAAAATTTAGATATCAAATATTAGTACTGAATTTACACAGTAAACATACCACCAGTGACAAGCTCTAAATAAGCCTTTTCACTCTTGTAGCAATACCTAAAAATAGTACTCTATCAAAATTGTTGTTCACACAGCTTTCACACAAACAAATGCATAAAACTCTTAACACCTAGGACATAATTAAGCAAATAATTCTGGCATTTTATGACTACAAAAGAATCCAATCCACAAAGGATACCTTACCCTTTTAGGACTAACAGAATGTCCTCAGGATTCTCTGTACCATACACAAATACAGACCTCTTTCTTCCAAGCAAAATAATTGTATAATGATTACAGACTACCAAGATACATATTGCAGCAAGGAAAATGCAATCATTCTTTACATTACAGTACTTCTATATTTAATTCTGTATCACAGCCCAACCTGAATATACACATTTTAGAATGGCAAGTACAGTCCACTAAAGCCCCCTAAAAGAACATTTAATAGAGAAAATTAAAGTTGTTTCGATTGATATGTTAAGCACCGATTATGAATTGAGAATTTTAACAATATCAACAACCTGGCTTTCCCAAGAATTAATACCCTCAATTCAAATAGATGGAAAAACATCCATTTGCAGAGAACAGGACAGTTATCCAACACTATTTCCAGAAGCAGATACCAAAATATTTTCAGGTCCTCCAATAACTCTGAAGAAAACAAAATGTCATCAAGCAATTTACGTCATCATGTGTTCACTTCACATACAAGGTACAACCTTGGAGCAACACATGCAGCAATTTCCAGCTCAAGAGATCTCTGAGTATTTGCTGGACTGCAATGTCTACAAAGCTCAAGCACTGGCATAAAATTATGCTATTAAATGTTCCTCCTTTACAAAAACAATGTTCTTGTTCACAATGGCAGCTAATATTTGCACGGGAGAGAAGACAAAGAAGTGCCCTGGCTGCCTACTTAAACCACATCTCTCACCAATTAACACATGCACTATGACAATTCCCTATTCTGAAACTAAAAGATAAAATACAAGTTTTAATACTTACCATTGCCCAAATCTACATTAAAATAACACACTAAATAAATCTCATTTATTATTTACTAATAAATTACATGGTTTAAAACATGTGCATCTCCTGCACAATAATGTAATGTATACTAAGTATGACCATATGGTGTGCTGGAACAAAACCAACCAAAAAGAAAAAAAAATTAACTGCCCAGGTAAAAATATCATTTGATGTTTTCTATATCACAGAGTCTCTAATGTGCAATGACATACTACTTCTCAGTAGTTCTCATATAGGTAGCACGATGGCAAAACTTAAAGATTTTTTGTTTTGTTTTCTGGAGCACACAAGGCTAACAGGGGGTTGAGGGAGAAAATATAAAAAATCCACAGATTAACTGATGACTAGGAAAAAATACAGAACTTTTATCTTCCTCAGGAAAATTAAGAAAATGCATTTTGTATAGAAATTCATATTGTAAAAATCTATCAGCAGGTCTGTCAGCAAGACTAAGAAGTAGACAGAACTCATACTGGAACAATGAATACAGGAGAAACAACGCATGGAAAAAGTCCACAAAAACTAAACAGACTGGAGAGAGATCTTTAATGATGAACAAAACAAAACCAAAAATCAGAGATGAGAAGGGAAACACTTTGGAGTGACCATGTTTAAACATTCAGCCCTAATGGCTGATAATCATATTCTGTAAGCAGCAGGATCAGAGGTGTGATGCTGCAAATGCAGCAAATCCCCAAGGAAACAATATGATTTCAAGATGTTCTCTTGAAACTGCTTGTGGTTGATTGAAGCAGCATCAATACCAGGGATGCACACCCAGGTAGGAATCCCCCCCACTGCCAGGGAGAGAACAAAAAGTGAACGACCACATGACATGGTTACCCTTCTCAGCTCAAAGCCACAAATCTCCAGGCAGCACTGCTGCAGTATTCCAGTCCCCTCAGTCACACTGAAGGAGGGATACACAAATATTTTGTCATGAGCGCAGAGAATTTACTACTAAAAACCTTTGTTGAGCCACAATTGGCAAAATTGTAAAAAAAAGTAAAATTAGGCTTTTCTGTAGTTATCTTTTGTCTTTATTTTAATTAAGCGCCCAATGAAGAGCAGTTTAGTAGTGTAGTAATACTTCAGTTATTAGGAAGTTTATTAGGCAGTTCAACAATAATACAACTTATGAATTTCATTTTGTAGCCCATGAAGAATACAAGGAGATAATGCACACAATAGGTATGTCCACCTATAGTGTCAACACACACAGTCCACAAGCAACAGCAGTCAGGGGAAAAATAACCCAGCCTGCTCCAAGCTCCTGCACAGCATTTTCTAAACAAAAACCACCTTGCTCCAAAATTAAGCCACCAAAGGGTCTAAGCACAGATTAATTTAAGAGACAGGCAAAATTGCAGCATGACACTTAAATCACACCATCTTCCAGGTTTCTGCATGAACATCTACCTTCTGTGTCAACAAGACACA
The DNA here is from genome assembly GCF_048771995.1 of Taeniopygia guttata. Classification (NCBI taxonomy): domain Eukaryota; kingdom Metazoa; phylum Chordata; class Aves; order Passeriformes; family Estrildidae; genus Taeniopygia; species Taeniopygia guttata. Next base: position 9,645,892 of record NC_133029.1, on the reverse strand, counting down.
GAAGCACACCCAGGAGTCCTTTGACAGTGATACCACAAGTGTTTATACTTGGACAAGTATAAACCAGTACCAGATCACACTCTCACAGAATCTTGATGTCCCTTAGACTGAGGCCCACAGCTACATTTCTGCAATTCTGCATTAGCCAGATCTGTCCTGGACAGAAGATATGTGATCCATCATTAAACCTGCTGGATTACAGGTTGATTTTACAAACACGAAGAACAAGTCGGCATAGGAAGAATAAGTCAGCATCTTCCAAACATGTAGGTATGGCATTTTTGATTCACTGACACTTAAGAGTGCTGCCAGCCCTTATGCAAAAGAGGTGGGCACTAAATATGATAGTTAATTATTTTGTAATTTAGAAAACAGTCTGAAGGAATACTAAAAGCAGTATTACAGACAATGGAAGCCCTTCCTTTACATATCACCAGTTGAATTTTCTGCTTCAGAGGAAAGCATGTCAGGAATGCATATGAAGAAAGAGAAGAAATGTACAGAACATACAGCTTCAAAAGTCAAAGTATTAAAATACAATGGTATTTTTAAAATAGAAACCTTAACTTATATAGTAGGACAAAGTATCCCCAAAAGTAAACACCTTACCTGTCCAGTAAACAAATACAGACTAAAACAAACCAAAATATGGTAGTATATGCCCAACTACATTTTCCTTAAAGACACTCCTTACTGCCATGAGTCTGCATTTTCTTCTATGCTGATTTATCATTATACTATAGCATTAAAATAGTCTAAACCAGTGTTTTCTTACAACTTTTGACAATTCTATTTCTCAGCCACTTATGTTCCTTTTAACATAAACAACCTATTTTGCTCACCTTTTGAACTCATTCCATGTATATACATAGACAGACACTCCTTAGCATCAATTTCTCAAGATTTGAGGATTTAGTAACACTGGGGAAATACATTTTTCAAGTAACTTTTTTTGCTTGTTGTTTATTACCTTAGAAGATAAAAACTTTTGATTCGCTACAAGATACTATTTCAGGATATGACAGTTGCAATAATTAAGGTTTTGCATGATGCCCAAAACAACAGTGATTTTACAGCAACATGCAGCTTTTACTGTTTGATATCTAACTAATTAATTCAGCCATTTAGGGGTTCCCCAAAACAAGTGAAAAACCCTTCTCCATTTCATTTGGAGTATAATATATTCCCAGATTAGTGGCTCCAGAGAGCCACTTAAATAGAAGTAACAGAGTTATCCCCATGTTTCTAAGACTCTTGACTACATTCCATGATGCTGTGGTACACAAGTCCAATATATGACCTACCAAACAAACCCCTCAACTCTAAATTGGTAAGTATTGTCATTGTTAAGTATTTTGTAGAGAAACTACCAAATCTAAAAATTGAATATCCATTTTAAACCATCATGCCCTCCAGCACTTAAAAGGTTTTACACCACTATTATTGAATACATAGAATATAGAATATAAAACACATTACACATTATACAAAATACAACTTAAGCATTTCCACCATCCCACTTACCTCCCTATTTCACAATCTTTACCTTTTCTACACCTTCTCAACTTGTCACTGACCTGCAGAAAAGGAAGCTGTTCAACAGTAACATCTTGGCCAAATTCTAGTAATTCAAAATTTTATTCTGTTATTCCTTTCATTTATCAACTAAGTGATTCAACATTTATACCAATAATTGAAGAGATTGTATTAACTATTCTCTTTTTTGCTAAATAATGAATGAAACTACAAACAACAACCACAGTAGCTTGATAACACAATAAAATAGATGGGTTGCTACTGGAAAAAGAGCTGTCCCACTGCTCCCTTGTTGCATTTACTTCTGGCCATACTTCATTGTCAAGGGCACTTGTCATACTCTTTGTTGAGCAACAATCTATTAATTTCTTTTCAAATTAATTAGCTTTCCAACAGTTTAATAAGCTGAGCTGGCTCAACAAAGGAGTCCTGTGGCTGGTGCAAAACAGCTCTTTTGAAAGTCAGTGAGACACTATGGCAGACATAATCAACTGTCCAATTCTACCAAAAACAAACAGAGGTATCTGTACTGTTCTGGTCTCTACAACTGCTTTAAAAGCTGCCATACACTGCTCCAAATCCAGCCTACTCTCTCTGGCTATGGCACTATGATGAATATTTAGTACAGCACCCAGTGCCTGTACCAAGTGTTACCTAACCAGCTATGAAACAGAAAACCCTGGCCCCACATGCTGTTTTTCCCAGAGTAATGAAAATTCTTAACTCACTCTGATTTGTACTGTCTAAATAAATGTTCTGATAAGCCAACAGTTGGTCACCTTTGCCTAAAGCCTACATAAAATAGCAATGAAAGCAGCAGAGATGTGACAGAAACAGAAAATTGATAAATTCCTGCAGAAAAAATTAACTACTAGCTCATTTTACCAAGTACAACCTAGACTGGTCTCATCTGGGTTCTCTAATCCATTACTATTACAAAGTTACTTCAACACATGAGATATGATTACGATCTACCATTCATCCATGCAAAGCCAGGACTAGCTTTACTCCAACACAGACAGCACCCACCACTGAGTACTTCAATACTCCAAGAGTATGTAATGAGAACTAGCTTATTTCTAATTATTTTCTCCATTGATCTGTGTAGCTTGTACAAATAATGCTATTACAAATGAAAAGAAAATTTACAGTAATTTAGGAATTTCTCTTTGAATTCTCTGTTAAACATTTAATGCCAATAAGCCCAATCCACCACTTCACTGAGTGTCTCCAAGATGGAACCCAATACAATGGAAGAGTGTCCAGGCCACTTGTGGTGTAGGGAGTGAGCTGGTTTAGCACACTGCCACACCTAGACTAAGGACTCAATACTTCTTCCTACTAATCCATGCTGTTTCCAGCATACAATTCACTGTATAAACCTCTTTCATGTTTAACTTGCAAAGCAAAAGCTGGAATGACAAAATCTTAACACTTAAGCCAGAACTGAGGCCACATTTTAAAAGGATGCTTACAAAGAAAACATATCCAATCCAAATTGCAAATACACATATTTATCACTTAATGCAGACTACAGTTGTAATTACATGAAGAAAACTATTTTATTATATTTTCAAAATAAAAAGAAGCTGCAGAAAGCCTGGCTAATATAATGTAAAACTATCTGCAAAACCTGCCCCTCAAAAGGGACATTTTTAATAATTACAAATCTGTTTAAAATCCATATGCTGGTATTTTAGACACTGCTACAGCAAAATACTTCCCTACAACACAGTAGTAATTTAGAGCTGATCAACAGCATCAACAAAAAACAATGTGACAGTAATTTCCAAAGTAAAATATGGGATCTTTATAAAAACATCCCCGGCTGCTTTACGTTTGGTGCTGCAAGAACCTCACAGTAATTAAAACACTAACAGCTTAATGAATTTGTCATTGCAGTTCTATTTAATAAATACCAGTTAACTGAAAACTCGCATTTACAATGCCAAAACACAAGTAGGGTAAACCTTAGTAACTTTTACAGGAATTTTCAACCTAACTATATATTTTAAGATGAATGACAGCTCTTAAGCAGCAAGACCAGAATGAACATTATTCTCACAGCATTACTTGTTATGAATATGCTACAGCTCCCCAGACTGGAAAGAAATAAACCTTAATATTGCAGAAACAAAAACCAACACAGAAAAGCTTGAAATGCCGCACAACATGAACACAATGCAACTCCTTCCCACAGTCAGCATCCTCAATGCAGAGACCTCCTGAAGAGTAGCACTGCACTCCATTCTTAACTTTTTTCTACACCACATGAAACCAGAAGAGTACAGTGACAAAAAATGGTATGTTAATGAGATGATAAAGATTATTCTTACTATTCTAGTTAGAGTACTTTGTTCTTTTGACATCAAAAAAATTGTGGTCATAACTGCCTGTTATTGATTTATACTGACAGAATTTAGGCTCAAATGTTAAATGAAGATTAGTTAATATTTGCAGAAGAGTTTGAACATACAAAATGCTATGTAAGTAGCCAGTATTAAGTCTTCCCACACACTCATTCTGGCATGCTTCCAAGCAGGGAAGTCCCACAGAAACATTTCAACAGCAGTAAGGAGAAACAGAGAGCTCAGGCAATTGCAGCTATATTCACAACAGTGCTTCCAAGGAGCACCTGCAAAACTGGGGAGAACCAATGCCCACTGCCTGCTACAAATTCCAACACCAAAAAAGAAACTCCTGTTCCAACACAGCCTCTATAAATGCATGATGAACAACCCACATCTCTATAATCCTCTGTAAAACCTGAAATGATCTGCAGAACTCCAAACATCTTGTAAATATGACTTTCCTGCTGCCTCGTATTCCTGACCAGACTACAACTTCACAAAGCAAAGACAGCCTACAGTGTAGGTGTCAGTTTGATTTTCTTATAGAATCTTATTTTCAATACATCACAGTTCTGTCTATAACAGACTAGTGTTCTCAGACTTAAAATCTAAAATGGCGAGGAATTAGGCAACGAATCACAATGTAATAGCTTCTGATCACTCAAGAGCAAAGCTCTTCCCAAACACATAAAGAAAGCCAGCATCTTCTTAGCTAGGATCTCATGTTGCAAAAAACACTCTACGAGCTTTCTTCCAAGAGTGGAAGAAAACAAAATGGTCTAAACTGTGCCAAAAGTGAGGTACAGAGGAGAGGCACATGGCATGTTCAGGCATTTCTCATTATCTCTGAAGGACAATATTAATATTTTATAAGATAAAAAAAGGGTATGTCTGATTAAATCATCAGGTATTCTCAGAGATAAGACCTGTAGCCTCAGGATGCCCCGAAAATCTCCAAAGCTAGGAGGGATGGGACTTCAGATCACTGCATAGCGTGGTCCATACTCTGTAAACAGGCCAAAGCCAGACCTCATGTATAGAACTGGCACTGCAGCTTCCAGGAACCACAGAAAATTCAAGAGTGCAAAGGCTCATAATAAAATCTAACCACAGCAGGCTGGTAAGCATCCAGCTGAAGAAGGAGGTCTAGCAGAGTTTTTACAATAGCATCTGATTTACCATGCCAAAGCTCCAAGAAAAATCTTCTATAACTGTTCTTAAAATCTTCTCTTACCCCTTCCATCTTATTCCCAGTAACACCTGCAAAACTTCTAACCAGAACACAGGCTGAAACCAGAGAAAAATGTACATCATCTTCCAGCCTGCATAAATTAATGTAAATCAACCACAGTCCTGAATTTCCTTGTGGAGCTCTAATTGATCTATGACAGACTTTGCAACATTTCAGGGGAAGAAAAAAAAAGATAAAATGGAGATCACTGCAGAGATTAGAGGCCTACTTCTGGAATTGGCATGCCAGTCTGATGTTTTTTACAAGTAAGACCAGGCAGAAAAGCAGATGAGAGCAGGAACAAAGTTTCCTTTTCTTGGCTCTACAGTTACAGAAGACATTGCTACTACAGTCGGACCAGGTAACTGATAAAAAACATTTCAACTACTGAAATAATGAGTATTTCTGTATTCTTACCAGCCAAAAGCTCCAATATCCTCTTTCATGCAGAAGCAGCACACATTTAACCCACAGAAAAATACTTTTCTTCAGAGTTTAGCTCTTAAACCAGTTCACTTGTAGGGTTCAGGTGATCATAAAACACAGGCACAAGGCTAACAGAGCATGTGATCAGGACACAGACAGACCCACCCTAGCAGCAGCAGCTACTCATGGAACTGCCCTGTGAATGGGAAGGCTCATCTTCAGTAGCTTGCAGGAACAAGTATGGAAGGAAGAACACTATGAATGAGAGAGAGAAAACTCTGCACATGAAGTAATGTTGAAAAATTACTTAGTTACATAACTGCTCAATTCTGTTCTTTCACATCAGAGAGATAACTAGTCTCTCCACCAACTACCCTCACAGAAAAAACTGTTTTCAACAGATTCCTAGTTTGAGTTCTCCCCTCCAAATCCTGTTCAAAAAACCTTTAATGTTTGATCCTTTGGCATCCAAAAATTAGACATTCAAAACAAACATTTGCACCTTTCCACATCTGGCAATGTATTCCAAGATTAAGTTTTTACATTAAAGCAGTTATTTATACTGTACATATCTAATAACTCAATGCCAACATATTCCACAACAGAATAAAAAAGAGGTGATAGAACTGGACACACAACTTACTTTGGAAATGGCTCTAGTATTCATTCCCATTTTCTTCCTCATTCCTATCTTTCTTGCTATATTTTCCTTCATCATACTAATCCCATTTCATCTCCTAAAATGCTCAATTCCTTACACACTAACAAATAATGCTTATTGTAGAAGAACTGAAAAACTTCAGTAAGTTTCTTAAATCCCCAAGTTCCCAGGAACATTGAGTCAATCTTGCATCCAAAAGAACCATTTGAATTCTTCCAAGCTTCCCTTCACTGGAGATAGGGGAAGACTAAACCCATTTGTAGGCTTATGCAAGAATGCATAAATCCTTTCTTGTAAACAAAGCTTCTCTAAACCAGTTTTGAATGCAAGGTATGCTTTGCAGTTTACAGCCTCTTGGCACAAAAAGGAAAACCCTTGAGAATTCAATTTTACAGAGACTGTTACTGCATTTGGGGGTGAATAGGAAGAATCTTAATGAGTAACCTACTGTACATGAAGAGGATGACTTTCTCTATTTTCTTCTATCTGATGCTATTGAACTGAAAGTGTCTAAAAATGGTTTTGACATTTTTATATCATATTGATGTAAACAATCTGTCTTGCCACCTTTGAAAATTTCTGTTTAGCACTAACTACTGCTCTGAGGCGCTAAGCTAACTTCATAAAACCACTGTACAGGGGAATAGAAATTGAGCAGTATAACAGAGACAACGCAATGCAGCAAGATAAATAAAATTCCTAAAAGTTGATTTTTTTACATTATATTTCAACTGTCAAGCCACAGCTCATCTGTGTACAAAATATGGTTTGTTTCATAGCAGAGTGGTAATACAGTATACACGTCACTGTATCAGCAATACCTTTTAACTGATAAACATTTTAAAATTAATCAAATAGTAATATATATCAGTTTTGAAAACAGAACTTACCAAAACTAGTTGAATGAAAGCACACTTAATAAAACAAGAACAGCTTAAAAGAAGAATATTGAAAATAAAATGTAATTGAGTGGGGAAGAAAACCCAAACATTTTCCATTGTTATTGAAGCACTTGCCTTGTTAAACTATTTCTACGTTTGGTAAATCAACGTGCAAAAGCCAGTTTCACCTCTTCTTTAGCCAATTGTTTATTAGGCAAGTAACAACAGACCTATATCACAGATCCAAGAAAGATACTTGTGCAGCTTTCCTTTCTGGTTACCATAGTTTCAAATGAACTGTAGATTTCTAGAAATAATACATATGAGAAGGAATAAAAATATCACTGCTTAAATATGAAAACTGCAAGAAGAATAATTTTGATTAGTGTATGAATGGCACTTAAGTGAACAGATAAATGCTTAGGAAAGGAAGTTTTATTTGCAAGACTTCGTCAGACACAGTAAGTGAAGCTTGAGCACAGGCAGAAGAAGGATAAATACAGCACATGGAACACGAGGGAAAAGTAGGTACCAAATAGTCATTCAGTAACCATCTACCTGTCTCTTTTTCTAAAATTCCCAGGGAAAAAACATCACCAGCTCTAAATCAGGATATTATAGTTCCAAGCCTCCCACATCAAGGAATACTTTCTAAACATATACTGGGGGGTGAAAAACATGAATCTTCTCAGGCATTCAAGATAACTTTAAAACTTGAAATAAGGAAGGAGCTTCCAATAGGAACAACCTAATTGTCAGAGAGATTGAGGAAACTTCATCCTCTCAGACATTCAAAAGTTGACAAGTGGCCTTACAGGACAAGATTTAAGGAGAAGGCTGGAATAGACCTCCAGGGGTCCTTTCCCACCTAAGCAATTCTTTGGCCAAGGGCACAATTTTTTCATTGTGGCATTACTTCTAGGAAGAAACTGTGCATTCATTACACAAAATTTTATTTCATGTAGTGTTAAAAGAGAGCATTTTGGATACAGTTCTCCAAACAGGTACGTAAGAAACAACAAAAAAACACACCAAACTGGAACTTTCATGTAAGAATACTGTTCCCATCCCTAAATACTACTAAACAGCCAGGTTTTACATATTCTTATGTTATTAATCTTAAATTATTAATATGATAGTTTTTTCCTTTTTCAAATATATTTAAATTGTATTCTTTACCCTAAATTAAAATATAATGTATCAATTCTCTATTTCCCTGCCACAAGCACAGGCACTGCAGCCACTGGTCATTCTTGCTTTGGAAAAAAAAGGCTTGATCAAGCCTTCCCAGTTTCCTTCCTTGGAGAGAACATCACAGTAATCAATCCTCTGTCTCTAAGAAAATCAGAAGGGAAATGACCAGTGGTCAGGATGCACTGCCATCTTACCCAAATTAAATTAGTTCACCACTATATCTATAATTATCAAAAATGTCTTATTCCAGGACTCCTGTCAGACAGTCACCTTCAAATTGAAAACCAGACACCTCAAATGTATGCATTAATTATGAAGCTGTGTTCTTGACATTTACTATTTACATTGGGGATTTTTGTAACTTCAGTAATATATACATTCAATTACCCACAGCATATTAATAAAAGTAACAGATGAAAAAATAGAGACCTCCATACAAACTCTACTTATAACAAACTCTCCTTGTTGGAAGATTACACTCTGACAAAAAAAAAAAAAAAAAAAAAAAAAAGAAAAACCAACCTAAATTATATCACTTGCTTATTTTATCTGCTTATTAAGACTTGATATGGTCCAAATTTTCAGTTGATCCTTCTTAAGGGATGAACTGAGAGTTTTATATAAAGAAGTAACAGGTAGTACCATGAAAGACTGAAAAAGTCTTATCTTGAACAGCTTATTTTTATTTGTAAACAAAGTAGAAGTCAACTTTCTTTTGCCCAGATATGATGCTGCAAGGAAGGTCTTAAAATCCAAGGCCAAAATCCTATGTTCAGTAAAAAACTGCAGTTCAGCCATAACCAAGAACTGCAACACTACCTCCCCATCAACAATGCCCACCTCTTTCCAGTCAGTTCATGGCCTAAGCAATAGGAAACAACTGCATAAGCCCTCCTTGCAATGTGACCACAGGCAGTACAACTCACACCCTCCCAGGAAGCATCAGGGGATGCTTCATCACACGAGCCTGCGCCTGAGACTGAGGTACCACTGGAGCAGGGAGAAAGTCGAGGGGAGCCTGCAGGGAGGGTCAGGTGTCCTCCACATCACACACAGCTCTCTCACTCGCAGGCCACAAGCTAAGCAGTGTTTCACCAAACCTTTGCAGCAACTCCAAAGCCAAATTTGGAATGCAACCACAACTAAATAAAATATGCATACCTAAGTTGTTAGTTTTCAGAAGTCAGTAGTTTCAGAAATGTTTTGTCCTTTCCAAAATGGCAGTACATTCAGATTCATTATTTTGTTAAGAGGAAACCCTGAAATTTCAGCTATAATTCTTATCAACCAAAACCACTGCAGAGAGCTCCATTATATGGCAACAGGCACCATTTGAGACCTTTTTCAAAACACAAGCAGAAGTCATCAGCTTCTATCAACCCTTGAACAAAGAGAACATATGCAAAAATACTTTCCTCTCTAGAGCTATATAGAAGCAGTAACAAAAAACTGCTGCAGAAAACAAAATGATTTCTAGTGTCCACATATTTCCTTGCTCTAATATAATAACTAACATTTACAGAAATAAAGCATAGGAAAGTAAATTGCATAAAAGGTTGTGTAAGGGCAGGACTAATAAGCCATTAAATTCAGAGCCATAAGAAAATAAACCACTCACCTACCTACCAAAAAAGAATTTCACAAAAACACTCAAAACCAACACATGTTCTCAGATACTTTTTTGGGTAGGTATTGTGATCAGCTTCTCAATCACAGATCACAAACTACCCTGCTATATATGCCAATCTTCTTACATCTACTCCCTCTTCTGATCATATTCTTTTACAAGACTTCCAAAGGCAGAAATCACAGCTAGCTACACAATAAAAAAAATGTGAATAGAAGAACAGACAACAATGAAGTATATACCTGGACAAAGCAGCTATCATACAACTAATTTATTTCCCTCTGAAGCCACAATAACACAAGAGGTAACTGCACACAAATATAGTCCTACATGTCCTCAATTTCTGACTCAAATTGACATAAACAAGCTTAAATAGAGACTAGTCCTGGGCTCCTCCATGCAAACCTGTAGCCAGTAAAGGCTAGGAAAAGCCAGGAGCCACATGAAAGCCACAGGGGTACCCTGGGGGATCAAATTTTCCCACATTCCTATCTCCAAAATTGGGTACCAGATCTCAGAAAATGTTTGTGAAAGGTTTCCCTTTCCCTCTTCTCCATCCAAGATCTCACAGATCTGGGACAATTAAACAGTGGAAAACATGGAAATACAGAGATACTAAAAACTGATTGAGCATTCTGTGAAATAATGGAATGGCATAACCCATCAAATCTAGGATTCTGGTCTAGTCTCAGTGATCTCACCCATCAAACTGACAGGATCAAGAAAAAAAGAACATAGTTTATGTGTTGATACCCCTGAATACTGAAATATCCTTCCTGATACAAGCTTCCCAACATCAACTTAACCAACACCAGTCCTACAATTGTCTGTGATGATCTAAATGAGGGTCACCTTCAGAGACTTCCCTTACTTTGTATTTATGCTCAAAAAATATTAATTTCCAACTTTACCATTTTTATGAACTTTCAGACAAGAATATTTAAGGAAAATAAATTCTAGTTAAAACAACATAGGATCAAAACTACAGTTTTAACCTTGTACTCTCAAAATGAGTTTTTGCTACAGTACTCTTAAGTAAATACCTGATCTTGTCAAAAGTTAGATCAGTTTAAGGCTTGCCCTTAAACTACAAAGATGCAGAACTTTTTGAAAGCAGATTTTTTTTTTTTTCAATATAAAAGGCCAACTAAAGTCACTGTACTAATCTTCAAACACAAAACTTGTTCACTGAGTGGAAGAGCTTAACTGGTTTACTTTTCAAAGCAGTCTCAGACCGAATAAACGCTGGCCCCAGAGCTGCAGCTCCGCAGATGTGACACTGCCAAGCGACCGCAGCGCTGCCGCCACTTCCCCGCGCCCCATCCCCGCCCGCGCAGCCGCGGCCCCGCCGCCGGGGCGCCCCCTGGGGCCCGGGGAGGCTCGCTGCAGCCGCCCGGAGCCGCCGGGAGGGCCCCGCGCCCCGCGCCCCGAGCCGGGACGGGCCCCGCGCCGGGACGGGCCCCGCGCCCCGAGCCGGGACGGGCCCCGCGCCCCGAGCCGGGACGGGCCCCGCGCCCCGAGGCGGGACGGGCTCCAAGCCCGGCAGAACCGGGGGTTCATCCGCCCGCAGCCCCGCTCCGTCACTCTGCGCGGAACCTACAGCACGGGAGGGGCAGGAGGCAGAAGCAGCCCCAGAGCAGCCCACACCGCACGACTGCCGGTGTCAATGACCCAGGAACTATGGCACCTTGAGGAATTCCCATTTTTACTTGGCCTTTGAGTTTAAAGGGGAGTTCACCTAAAACGCTGGACGGCATTGAATCTAAACCACAGCTATAGGCTATGTCACCACTTAAGTTTTTGTGATGCACATGAAAAAGAGCTCTTTCTATTCCTCCATATATTTGCTGTGTGCAAACTTTTTTTCCAACCTAAAACTCCAATTCCCCTCTCACCTCTGCTTCCCACGGACTATATTATCACTCTTCTTCGTCAATGATCCTCATATAAGATGAAGTTTTCAGAATATGAATGTTTTAAGTGATACTGAGAAAGAGAGCAAAGCTTTTATTTAAGAGTATTAAACTGGTATGCTGATGGCTGCTATCAATCACTTCTTTCCATGACAAAACAAGTAGTGAACCAGATGATGCTCTTGGAAATCCTCACATCTCGTTGACAGAGACCAAATCGACAACATATTCCTCTTTCCAGTATGTTTTCTTAATTACACACATAAAAAAAGAAAAAGAGGAAAAAGGAGGAAAAACAAACAAACAAAACAACATCCACCAACAAAAAAACATTTTGGAAATTCACACCTACAATATTCTCCAATGTTTTCAAATTAGTCAGAGAAGGAATGGCCACTGTAGGTAGAGATCACACAAAGTTGAAAACCTTGTCTCATCTGACAAAACACAGAATTCCAGTACCACAACCAACAAACATAAGTAACAAGCAGAAATATTTGCTTATTTTCTGGGATTCATTTGGTGAAAACAAGCAACTGAAGTATTTCAGGTTTCTGTAAAACATACAACCTGTTTTTACTGGCATACAAGTCTCAGAAAAGCTCATCTCTCCTAAAATATTTGCCTGCAGCAAAACAACTGAGACAGTAAGACCACAAATGAAAATGACAAACGAGGATTCTGGAATCATTCTAAATTTGAGCCATAAGTGACAAAGAGCAATCTAATTCTAAAAAGTTCATAAAGCTTTGATGTGCCAACTTCATTTCATGACTTAACTAAGTCTAACACAGTTGCTCCCACCACCAAGAGCAGGAACTTTCAAGTGGTTTGTTGCCTGCAGCTATTTTCTACAGGAGACTGCAGTAGCATGTAATATTCAAGAGAAGCTGTCTACATTACTTTATTTTTTTATAATTCAGTTGCTATTGGTAAGTTATACTGAGACAAAATAAACCTAGAGAGTATTTAACTGACAATTCTATTCACACTCCTTCCAAGTGGAAATTACTTCACTCCAAATGTTGAAAGACTTGAACATGCAAAGTTCAAACGTAATATATTTATGGAATTTTAGCTAGATTACCAACCAGCTAACTGAATACTCCAATTTATAAAATGAATGCTATTCAAGTAACATAATGGATTTTTAAACTAAGTATTTTAATAAGCTATGAAATAGCAATTTTTTGCAACTTCACAGAATCCAGTTTTTAAAAAATATAATCAAATATCACAGGATCCTTGATTTAAACCAACTCAAATTAATTCCTTTCCAGTTGCAAAACATCAAGACCTTATATCTAAAAGATGAGAACTACATAAATTTTTATCTTAACTTCTTAAATACAAGTTTAACAGATCCTTACACTGGTTATTGACTTTATTCAGCATTACCTTCTTGAAACTGTAAATGTATGAAAAAGCTCTAAAAGCGTAACTCTGGCCCAAGTACATAATTTGGAAGTTATCTGAAGGCTAGGAAGTATCACAGAAAAATTAAAGTCTCTCTGATCTCCCAGTTCCATGCCTGTGGATTTTTTGGTTGGTTGAATTTAAGCTTATACAACAGCCAAATTTAAGTTTACCACAGCTAACAATACAAACAACAGCAACAGAAATTCAGGGTTTTGCGTCACAGGTTGCACAAAGCTCACCTGTAGACAACACAATAAAATGTCACTGGTTCTGTCAAGAAGGACCAACATGAGCCATATGAGTTACACAGCACGATCTATTTGTCAGAGATGGGATTCAATTAATATTTTTCTCCTTTGTATAACTTCAAAGATATTTAGTCTTTGATTAATCAGAACAGTATGGGGATTCCAGCCTGTACACCTCCAGGTCTTTCAGCAGCAAAAAATATTCCTATTTATGCTAAAAACAAGGCAGCTCTCACACCCTGTTTCATTTAGCAATGAAACTGTTATCGTGCCATAAAAGTAAACAAACTATGTTACCCAATAAAGAGCCTTATACCAGATCTGTGGTACTGACTTTGGACTGATCACCCGGAAGACAGATCCACAAAATTATGAGTTGAGGATAATAATAACAAGTGATACCAAGATGACGAAGATTAATGATGGCCAATTGCACAGTCACTTGTGGTATTTATTTCTTTGCACACTATCAGCCAGCCTGCACATGGATAAGTCTCGGGAGAGTTCAAAACCAGATAAATACTCCAGGAATAATACTAAATAGATTACTGATTTAAAGAAAAGAGACTATGAAAAACGGAAAAAGCTGTTTCGAATGACCAAGGACTACAAACGAGAAAGAAGTAATGAATCACAAATGGAGACGGAACTGCCAAGAGTTAACAGGGAGCCTTATGCTTGGAGAACAACACCTCGCTGTAGGAAACGCTAGGAACTCTCAATCTTGGTCATTTAAAACAGGATTCAACAAAACTCCCAGCGAGCACAAAAGCGTGGTGCAACGCCTTCCAGAGAAGCGATCCGAAAGGCGCCTTCCTGCGGCTCCCCCCGGCAGCCCGGGAGCCGCAAGCGGGACGCGGGGCGGAGGGGCCCGGCCGGCCGGAGGAAGCGGCCGCCTCCCGCGCGGCGGCGGCCAATGGGCGGCGGGCGCGGCCCGAGCGCGGCGAGCAGGCCCGGCGGGGCCGCCGTGACGCACTTGGGCAGCCGCCCGCCCGCCCGCCCGGGCACGGCCCCCCCGCACCGCGCCGCGCCGGGCGGCGGCCCCGCCGCGCCGCCAAAACGCGGGGTCACACCGGCGGCCCCGGCGCCTCGGGACACCGGCACGCCAGGGGTGTGTGGTTCGGGGAGCGCACGGGAAGGGAGAGCTCTCGAGCGCGGACAGGGCAGGCGGGGCTACCCGGGCTGCCAAAAAGTAATTAAAAAATAAAACAAACGGAAAGAAACCCCAAACACACACACACACAAAAAAACCAACACCAAACTAAACAACCAACCGCCCACTCCCCCTCAGTAACTGGAACACCGGACTCGGCGGCGATCGAAACTTTGTGTCACCTCCTAAAGCCGCATCCCGTGGGAACACAAGAAAGGAGAGCCGGGCCCAGGCAGTATAATAAATAAATAAAAGCAGCGACAGAGGGGCCCGATCGCTTCCATGCCCGCTCGCGGGGGCGAGGAGAGAAAAAAAAAGAAAGAAAAAAAAATTTGAGGTCGGTGGGTCCCGGATTTCCACGGGGCAGACGGATTATACAACGCTGCCAGGAGAGGAAGGCATGGAGGCAGCGCGGCCGGGAGCAGAGCGGCGCGGCCCCCAAGGCCAGCACGCCCAGCAGCACCAGGGATGCGCTCGGGCAGGGAGAGGAATTCCCGGAAAACAGGGCCTCCCGGCCCGGCCATCTGCGGCCGCTCTCTGCTCTGTCCCTCCGTCCCTAACCGCAGCAACCATATATGCGTATATACACACACACATATATATAAATATATATATGTTTCTTTTTTTAAATCCGTCTAGAGAAAATAAGCGCCCAGAAAAGAGAAACACCAGGAAAGCTCTCGTTTCCTACCTGGGCAGGGTTCAGCTCAGTTCAGTGCGTGCCGAGGAGGAGGGGGCAGAGAAGCACTATCTAAAACAAAAGTGGCGCCAAAACCCCCCAGTAAGAAGCATTCTCCTTCCTCCTCCTCCTCCTGCCCCCCTCCCCCACCGGGGCCGGCGAGAGCCCAGCGGGGTTCCAGCAACACGCGGCTCCCGGCATCGGGCGTCCCCGGCACAAGTTGGCAAGCGCCCTTTCTTTACAAAAAAAAAATAAAGGAAGCCGAACGGAAACTGCCACAACTCTTCCTCTTAGCGGACAGCAGCCGAGGAGCTCGGCCAAAGTCACTCGGAGGGGAAAACTCGACCCACAAAGGCCTTCGCCGAGCTGGGCGCCGGGGCGGGGGGCAGCGAAGGGAGGCGGAGGGGGGGAAGGTCAGTCCCTACCTACGTCCTCACCCGGGCCGAAGGAGCCCCGCTTCCGCCAGCCCTCCCATGCAGTCACGGGGAAGGGCGGCCAGAGTTCCCCCAGCTCTGCGAAGAGAGACTGAGGAGACAAGCCCCGATCCCTCGGCACTTCCCTGCGCGGGGAACCCGCCGGGAGCGGGCTGGAAGGAAGAACTCGGCCACTGGGCAGCGGGGAGCAGGGGGAAGGGAGCCGTGGCGAGCGCTGTCAGGGGTGCGAGTCCCCGGCCCACGGCCTCCTCCGACATTCGACCCCGGGGCACCGGCAGCCGCCCCACCATTTTCTCTGCGCGGCCCAGCGCTGCCCCCGAGCGCGGCTCGGGCCCCGACCCCGTTCCCCTCGCCTGCCCACCCGAGCGGCCCGGCCCGGCTCGCCCGCACACACACCCCACGCACACAATGCCCGAGTCCTCCATCTTGCCGGCAGCCCCTGCTCGGCTCAGCAGAAGGGGGGAGGAGGAGGAGGAGGAGAAGGCGGTTCTCCATTTTAGCTCGCCGAGCGCCAGGCCCGGCCTGCCCGCGGCCGGCTCTGGGGAGGAGGAAGGGGGCCGGGACGGGCAGGGGGGCCGCTTTCGGCGCCCTCTCGCTCTCTCACTCGCGCTCCGCTCGCCTCCCCCCTCCCCGCCGCGGCGCGCCGGGAACGGGGGGTGGGGAAGCGGGGGGCTGGAGTGTTTTCGCGGCTCGGCCCCGCCGTCCTCCATCTTGGCTGCGCGCAGTCCCCGCGGCCAGCCGGCCTGGCGCCCCGTGCGGGCCCGGCCGCCGCGGGGCCCCGGCCTGGCCTCTCATCGCCGCCGCGCACCGCGATCCCGCGTCCCCCCGCCAAACTTCCAGAAGCTTCGCCGCCATTTTCTAACTTACCTTGCCCAGTGTCGGCGTAGGCAGCGAGGAGGCCCCGGCGCGCAGCTCCGCTCCCGTATCCCCGGCGCGGCTCGCCGGCTGCGCGCCCGTCCCGGCCGGTGCCGGGCTGTGGGCGCGGAGGGGGCGCGGGGCGCGGGCGGGTCGGGGTTATTTAATTTGGCGGCGGCGCTGGGGATTGTTTGGGGTGTTCGCTGCTCGGCGGCTCGCGGGCGAATGGAGGGCGCAGGCGCCACCTGGCGGCCGCCCAGCGGGGCCCGCTCTCCTGGGCGTGGGGCGACACCTGCCGGCCGGCCGCGGCGGCGCGGCGCCGAGCGGGGTAAACAAGGCGCGGCGCATGCGCGGGGCGGGCCCGGCACGGGCTCGGCGGCGCGGCCTAAAAAGGAGCGGCCGCTCGGACACGGCAGTGCCCGGGACGCGCCCGCCGCTCGCAGCGCCTGGGCTCTGCCGGAGCAACCCTGCGGTAATTGGACGTGATTGTTCGGCTGACGTGAAGCTGGGCTTTGCCGTAAGCGCCCCGCGGAGCCGGCAGCGCAGGGCTGCCCGCGCTGTGCCGCCGGAGCCGTGGCTCGGGCGATAATCGCGGGCTGCCCTCACGGACGCGGGTGCCTTATCTCGGGAGCTGCCGGGCGCGGAGACGTGAGGGCTGCTGGCACCCACCGCAGCGTTCTCCAGAAACGCTTTCTGCTCCTGCCCATCGCCCTGTGTGCTCAAGCTAAATGAGCGGGTGTGGGATTCCTTTTTTCTCTTATACGAACTGAAACGATCCGTATAAGCAGTACAGAATTCTTAAAGTAACCAGATGTACAGTTTGTGACGCCTGGGTTTTTTTGGGTTTTTTTTTTTTTCACTTTATTGTGTAATGCTAAGCACGTTGCTCATGCTGAATAGTTCCACGTACGATTATATTTAGATCAGTCAGCACAATAATACTTTTGTCCTGGTAATTAGGCTCTAATCACCCTCTTGTGTTTATCTACTTATACTTTTGGGGACAGCGTTAGCATAACTAAGCAGTCGCTAAGCTGTGTTACTCTGCTCACCTGCCTAACAAAGGCAGGGTATTTAAGAGAAGAGCATCTACCAGTTCCATTCTTTTCAAAACTAAGATGAGGCATCCCACAGAGAAAATAACGCTTACAGTGGAAACTATGATCAGATTAGCAGTGTTTAAAATAAAATTTTAAAAAGCCCACTAAACCCCATGTAATATAAGTTGATGACACCTATGAATTCTAGATACAATCTATGGGTACAAGAGACAGGCTTACAAAAATAAATTCTGTAGCTTGAATTTGCATTTCAGAATAGTTTTGCACCTTCTGTCAAGTTCAGGGGAAACAAAAAAAGCGAAAAAACTGCCTTGCAGGGAACCCTTTAAAATAGCATCCTGAATGCCCTGTCATACAATCATGTTCACGGTTTCAATTACAGCTACAGGTGCTGCTGCTGATCTTTAATGTTAATCTGACAGTGTCTGGAAAATGTAGAAGAATTGTGTATTTTAAAAAAACCCCACCAAACTTAATGTAAGCCTTTAAAATTGTCTATATTGTTATAAAACGACACTTGGGAATAGATGGAAAGGAGCTGGATCCATTTATGCCTTTCCCGTACAAAGTCAGCCTCATACAGCTGCCAAGATAGACAACCTTTCCATAAAAATAAACTACAACATTTTGCCTGCACACAGAATTCCACTAGTTCTGGAATTACCAGTAATGTGTCTTCTGCTTGAGATACAATAGAGATAGTTCGTATTAAAACTGTGATCCAAAACTTCACAAGATTAAGCAGTTTACTGCAGGAGCCAGCAGGAACACGAGGCAGCTCCACTCAGCCGTGCATGGAATACATGTACAGCACGTGTATTTCGTTCTATTCCAAAAGCACTGTAGTTCACACTTGAGCTCCCAGCTGGGAGGTTTTAGGTAAATGTGCTTACCTAACATGAAGCAAACCTGACATAGTTTTTAAGGTGTGGTTTTGAAGGAATGAGTGTGCAAGCGCTGACGATACTGTGGCAGAGTCCAGCCCGTTCCCAAAGCTGACTCAGGCCTTGGAAGCCCAGACCATAACATTTCTGGGTGTCCTGACTCACACGACAGAATTTGCTTTTTTCTGCTTGTGACAAAACATGGAAGTGCTCCAGAGACCAGACTCCAGGTGCAGCAGCACATTACAAACCCCTGGTCACAGAGCCTGCCTAAGAGGATTTCGCACTCCCCGGTTGGATTTCCTCCCTCGCAGTTGTTTCATTCAGCTGTTTGCTCAGCCCTGTCTTAGCAAAGCTGTTGCCTCATCGGAGAAGGGAACAGGGACATTTGTTTTCTATGGTTTGACTCCCACCCCCGAGCCCAGATCACTTCTCTGAGCTGTTCCAGTACAGCTGCAGGAGCACTGAAGTCAGCACAGCTGAAGGTGCTGAGGGCTGCGCTGAGGCCCGGAAAGTTTCTGCTCTGCTCCAGTGACCAGAAGACAGGAATTTCTTAAGTCAACTGAGCCTTGTGAGGATTCCTCACCCTTAAGGGGGCCAAACTGGCTCTCTGAAGAGCCCAACTCCTGCATTTTCCTCATGAAGAGATCGTGTTTCTGGGACTGAGCCTTCCAGTTGGTACAACAGGGAAAATGATGAAAAGCAGTTCCTCTGCAGGCACAACACTTCTTTCTAAGCTACCAGTTCCAGAGTGGGCTTCTACCATCGGTTCAGACTTTGGGAAAAACAAAGACCATCCTGAAATTTCTGTATAGTTTTAGCATAATAGCATCCTTTCCAATACAATGAAAAATGTAAAAGAAAAACAAGTGCTATCTATCTAGCATGATAAAGAAAAAGAGATATTTTAAATTCTGACCTATCTAGAAAGGATTTATAGAAAAGAAGTTCTGTGAAAAACTAGGAGAAAGTATTTCACAGAACTATGTCATCTTTTTCAAAAAATCTACTCTATAGGCACTTCAAATTCCACCATTTCTGATATTGAGCCCAATTTAGAGAGGATTTAACAAAGACTTTACGGTTATTATGCTTGATCCAAAGAGAACTTCATGATCAGTAACACAGGAAACTGAGCAAGGAGAGGGCAGATACCAATTCTGTGTCTGAATTAATGACCAGAGGTTCACCATGAAAGAAGTTCAGAATAAGCTCTAGCTGCCAGATGGCTGATTCATTTTCCCAGGCAGGAGATTCATGCTCATGCTGCTTCCTTTTCATGCTTCTTCCTTTTCTTTCTCCTGCAGAATAGGAAGCCCCTCTGCAGTTCCATTTCCTTATTTGTATTATTAAAAACCCCAAATAAACAAAACAACAAAACAAACAACAAAAACCCAAAAATAACAAACAACAACAACAAAAACCCACCAGCAACACACCACCACCCACAATCATTTGTTTATTTAAAGACTTTTCTTTTGAGAATTGGAAAAAGAAACCAGAATTTGTATACTAGTGGGGGGGTAGCTTTCATGGCCTGTATTGAATAAGCCATGACCTGTCTGTTGAGGTACAGAGGGAAAAAGCAGTCTTCCCAGTCCAATTTTTTTTCCCAGAATTTTGAATCTGGCTTAGTCACTCCAGGGAAATCTGCTCTAAATCCTTTTGAAGATGAGCTATTACGTAATAAACTAAATTAAAGACCAAAAAAAATGGGTTACTTTCCCATAATTTGCAGGAGATTGCACATCAGCAGCTCCTTAGGTCTTTCCCTGCTCTGTGAATCATTTCTTCCTTTTTTTTTTTATGTAAGTCTCCCTTGTGTGCCCCTATTTCTGACCAGGTCTTTCCAGAACACCCAACTCATGTCCGAATTTTCTTTGATTCAGTAAGTTTCTGCCTGCTCCTTCTGTGAAGGAGCACAGAATCACTTTGTCCCGTACCACTACAAAGGAAGGAAGTTTTAATTCCCCTTCATCATCAGCTCTAAAAATTAACAGAATTCCAGTAAGTTGCAGATGCCTTCCTGGTAATTGCATTATGAGCAGCAGCTTTACTTAGTCTCCTGTGCCACTTGTTACCCAAAGCCATGAGCTCCCCTGTTTGAGTGAGGTACTCTTTCTATGTCTCATTCTTTGAGCTAAAAATCTCTTAGCTGGATTCTAAAGTTCCATCAGCAAACTGTTGTAAAGGCCACAGCAGTTTTTGGTAGGAAACAATGAAAAGCCCTTCTCCTGGCTGCAGCTGGGACAAGTCCTTTCACTTGAGGCATAACCTCACCTGGGTACAGGAACAAGTGTTCCAAATCAGGCCGCCTCTCTTGGATTTAGGACACAATGTGCTCCAGTTTCCAGATGTAGGGAAGTTTGTGAAGACACAGGCAAGAGATTATTTGTGTTCTGTAGCTAAGTCCAGGCAGAGGGACCATGAATCCAGGTCCATTTTATGAGTCAGGCGCTGTGACAGCATCAGTGACAAAGGCTGAGGAGGAACCACAGGAACCAGAGAAACATGTTTCAAACTGGGTAAGCCAGGTAAGTGGCAGGGCCCCCTTAAAGGCAGCAAAGAACAGAGCGTGTGACAGAAAAAGGGCTGGGGTAGCAAGCTGCCAAGAACTGAAATCAAGTCAAGCAGGCCAAACAGCACAACTGATGCCAAGCAAGGGAAGCAGCTTTAGCTGAGAAACAGCTAAAACCCAGTGAAACTATATCATACTCTGGATGTGTAGGGCACCTAACACATCAGGAACACAAAGCAGCTCTCAGCTGGCCAGAGCTCACAGGGCTCCAGACTCTGATATGGAGCAAGGGGGAGAAAGCCAGCCTAAAAAAGGGAGAAGGGAGGCTAGCCTGTGGTTAGGTGAAGTTAGAGTGGAAGTGAGACAGAAACATTATTCAGCTCAATGTCTGCCCAAGATCATAGAGCAAAACAATTATGAACAACAAAGTCAAATACTTTCGTGATTAAGTTCTGAAGAAAATCCCCTATCAAATATATGGGACAGCACACAAGGTTTGGATGATGTATCTTGGTCTTTTCCCCACAAATCACCGAGGCTGGCACTTAGGGGCTTAAAGGGGAAGTCTAGCCAATGGGGGGTTGTTACTGACAGATAAGGTCAAGGAACAGATAACTCTTTCAGATTAACTTGTATGGTTTTCTGGGGCTGACCTACCACATTCCCAAGGTCCTCTATACATGTCTGTCCCTCACACAAGTTTCCTTTCGTTTAATTTTCACCATCAACCAACTTGAGGGTTTCTTTCAGACTGTGTTTCTCACAAATCACTCCCCTACTGCCAGTTGTGTCTGGGGCTCAAGGCCTTTTCTGCTGCCTCAACTCTGACACAGTGGGTGGTGGAAGCAAAGCAAAGTGTGATGGTGTCATTAGCTGAGATTAAAGGTTTTTGTAAATGGCACAATGCATAACAAGTAGCAAGGAATACAACAGTTTATGACATGTTGAGGAGTTGCACAGATGTTCAAAACCGTTAAGATAAAAATACTTCTTTTAGACTGTAACTTTCTTGAGCGTGACAGTAGCAGTCCTGCAAAGTGCGAGCAGCTGTGAAGGAAGTGTTTTCCCCTCCGTGGCAGAGGGCACACCTGGGATGCTCACCATAAACACCAAGCACAGCAAGTCCCACTCTCACTCCCCCAGGGAGTCCCCACTTCCCTGTACCTCTGGTTCCAATTGTGGGCCTGGCAGAAGTGAAGCTTCCAACTTGGAACATGGATCTTCCTGAAAGGAACTTGCAATTCCCAATTAGGCCTTTAAGAAAATAAGTGTTGAAGAAGTTATAAAATCCTAAATTGTGATACAGATGTCCAGTTGTTATTATTGGTACATCTCTTTTGCAAAACACCCATTTGAAGCCAGAGGTACTTTTCTGGTGCTTGCACCCTGCAGACAGAGCCCCCATGCTGACTCCAGTAACATCACATGGGTTGGTTATGCATAACAGGGAGGTAAAGTCAGTCCTGGACTCAAAAGCTTCTCTCTGTAACACAAGAGTTCAAAGGAAGAGATGCCTATGGCTTGACACACACTTTTGAAAAGCTTGTATTCTGAAGATTAACTATTTGGCTTAAGTGATGACTCTCATCATACACTGCAAAAGTAAGTTAAATAAGAGAAATTGTGTCAAGAGTTTTACAGCAAGATCTAACAATATAAAATCAAAAAGACATAACATGAATAGATTTAAATGCTGTCTTTGTAATCTTTGAAGGTTATAATAATTCACTTTCCAAAATTTGAAGGTGACCATATGCACTTATACTAAACCTGGTTTTCAGCAGTTACTGTAATGATTTTTCTAAGTGTTTTCACACTGTGAGTCTGCAAATGTGTTTTTCATTTTTTCACCATTTTTCAATATGAAAGCAAAACTAATCCCAGTATCTCTCCAATACATTTCCAGCAATTATTACTTATCAAGAAATTTATCTCAGCTAACACAATAGCTATCCAGGCTATAAAACTGCAAATTAGTAATTATCTAAAGGCAACCAAATAGCTTTTGATCAGCTTTAAATATTATATACTCACAATACAATTAGTACCATGTTGTCCCAGATTTTTCTTGGGGTTTTGTTTATCCAAATAATTCATAAATTAATATATACCATCTTCTTTCCTGTCCTAGGAAAAAGCAAGTTTCTTGGGTAGTCAGTCACAGAGCCATGTTCTCTGAGTTAACACTTGTAGTTTTACTGTAATGTTGTCACTATTGCTTAATAGGAATTCATGGTAAAGGAAAAATTGAAGATATAATCTGAATTTCAGCACAGGTTGTTTATCATCACAAGCCATTTGCCTTCTCACAGAAAGCCACACTATAATTACAGCACATTAATTGCTGTACAGCAGCATCAGTAGAGCTCTTGAAGTGACATGACACAGTGACATGACACAGTGGCATTTGCTGAGATGAGAAGTTACTTTCAGCAACCTGAAGCAGTGTGAAGCCATGGCAGGAGCAGGGGGGAGGAAATATTTCCTCGATCAAGTTTCAAGCTACTCAGTAAAATTTCATGCATGTAAACCACACAAAAAACTGGTGAGAGGGAGAGTGTTCAGTCATACTTCAGTTCAGTGAGGAATTAAGGTGGATGTGGGTAGAGACTGGATCTTCCCATCTGACCCTATGGAGAAGGGGACCTTCACAAGCCACCAGGCCAATCCAGCTGCTCTGCACAAGACCAACAGGGACAAGTCCCAGTGGCAGCACTGGAAGCAGCTCCCCAGCCTTCTCTGGCACCTGGCCTTGCTGCCAGGAGTCAGTCGTGCACAACGCAGAGGGTAACACAGCACACGGTGTAACAGCTCACTGTTCAAAGCCTCACTGCTGCAGAAAAACACTGCAACAGGCAGAAACACCTCCAGCTCCTCCTTGGCTCTATGAAGCGCTGACCTTCACACATCAGGTGCTTGAACTTGCACACCTTGTAAGGCAGATTCTCTTCCAAGTTGTTCCTGAAGACCACAGCAGCAAAGGTCACTGCCCTGGCAATGCTCCATCCTGGAGAACACCACTTCAGCTTGGTTTCACATGAACACCATATTCAAGTGCCTGCATTAACCTCCACCTGGTTTTAATTAAATTCCAACCACCCATTGTATTTACATTTCTGTTAATTACAATAAAAACAAATAGGAAAGGTAACTTTAAAACCCATGCTGATTAACAGCAATACTTTGAAAACTTTAACAAACTATTTGTCCTGTAGCTTCAGACTACACATACAGCTAACAAAAAAAACCCACTGAAGAACTGTGGTGAAAACTAAACTAACCAGACAATGTTAAAATGAATATTTAAATACTCTAAGAAAAAAAAAAAAAAAAACAAAAAACCCCAAAAAACAAAAAAAAAACCCAAAAAAACCCCCCAAAACAACCCACCCACAAACCAACAACCAACCCCTAAGCTATAATAATTTAAGAAGTTTTTATTGTATTATGATCTTAAGCTCAAGTCTCAAAACAAATTTTAAAAAAGTCCAGACAGCTCCAAGCTGTAGAGGCAGAAGCTGCTGCAATCACCTAAGTCTGTATGTTTCAGACCCCACGTCTCAAGGCAGTGAGAAAAAGCTCCATGTGTAAAAAAAACATTGACTCTTTGGGTTCTCCTTATTTTAGCCTTCTGTTTCTAAATAAGCCATGCACTTCCCGTGCTTTCGAAACAACACACTCCCAGGACCTTACTGAAAACCCCTGTAAATCTCTCATGTATCCAGAGTAGCAAGTAGTTCTGCTACTACAAGTAACACTGAAGAAAGATACTATACAGAAGCCACTAGAATAAAGTTACTGAATATGGATACTTGAACATATTGCACAGCTCCCAGGAAACTCATAAAAATCAACTTCCAGGGCATCTGTGTCCTGCTGCTAACCTCCTTTTCAAAGCCTCTATGCTTCCACTCCATTTATTTTCATCCTTCACTTCTCTTTAAACACTCAGCCTGGTATTAGAGGCCATGAAATTTCTTCTGTTTCTTTAAGATACTGAAAATCAGACTAAATTGGTAAAAAGTCTTCCTAATTAAAGCTGTCAGAATTTGATGACTATGCTAATTATTTTTTCACATTTAGTCTGAATAGAACTCTGATTATAGTTTTTTTTTAAAAAAAACCCCCTAAACCTACAGAGTTTTGTCATTTTTATTTTGACATCTCACTAAAAGGCTTTTAATCGTTTAATGTACCTAAGTGATTAAAATTTGAATTGCTATATAGCTGTATCTTTTATAATATTAATAAAAATTTGCAGTAAGGGATATGTATCTAAAAATATAAACGTGTACCTTTTAAAAGGTAACAAGCTTTACCATGAAGCGATCATGCAGTGTAGGGCAATGTGTTTGCTCTCCATTGCAGTGTAGAAGGTTCTGTGTGTGACCTACTTCCCAGCTTTTCTCAGACAATTTACATACTACATTTACACCCCAAACCACCTCCTTGCTGAGGTTTAGTTTTGTAACAGTTTAAGCTAAATTTGGACCCCCTCTTTCGCCTGCCAGGTTCTGTAGTCTGTGAGTTGGATCCAGCTGATCCAGCCTCCCTCACATGACTCAGGCTCAGGTAACCAACCATCTGCTTAAACAAGTCAGCACCACACCAGTGCAGCCTTAACTAAAGAAGCTATTTCTGGCCAGATACACCAGCTCAAGGCTACAACTCCCCTTCTATTTCCCTTGGTATGGACAGAAAACCCTCCCTGCAAGGAGGAATGGGAGCTGGAACATGGCTGTCAGGACTGCCAGTCCATATCTGTCCCAAAAGATCCCTGTATGCATGAATTATCTGAAATGTTAAACTCCCCACAAAGGTACTGAAAGGCAAAATAAAACTGAATTCTTCATGAATTTCTAGTCATAATCTATTTCCAAGACCAAATTCAACCATAAAAAATAGCAAAACTAATGTTAGATTTATAATTAACAAACTTTAATCTATAGAAACAATAGATTTTATTTTCGCTCCAATTAAAATAAGTCATTATCCTTAAGAACAGTCAGGTTAAATTAATAAATTTAATTACAAAACAAAAAGCAACAGAAAGCAGCCTTCTCTTTTTTTTTTTTTTATGTGAGAATCAAGTACACTGCTCAAGGAACATCTGGGTTGCACTTTATTTTAAATATTCATACCATTACACAGCACAGATTTTAAAAAATAGAAAAGGTAGATAATACATTTCTGTGTATTCAAAACTTTAACAACATGAAAAACTATGTTCTATATATTCTAAACTTTAGTGTATAGAACTCAAAAATATATACACAGAACATATCAGTATTGCCACAAAATAAGGAAGTGACATAATCAAGCAGTGATCATAAAACAGCTGTACTTAAATACAAAGCTATGATAATTTCAAAATAAGGAATGGGGATCAGTCCTGCTAAAAATAGTTTAAATATTTTAAAGTGACTCTCATTAGAATAGCTCCTGACTTTTAAATTTAAATACTGCAAACTGACATGAACAAAAACGAAAGATTTCTAACATTGCTAGTAAATTTTAAAAAATAATTTTCTAGGAGATAAAGTTTAATTTTCTCATATGAAAATATAAGTTATAAAGCACTGCAAAGTATTGGCAGATAAATCAGTTAGGATGATGCTGTGTTACAAAAAAAATGTCAAACTGAACATCTTTTTGTGTAAGTGGCAAATTTAAAATGAGTCTCCTCTCATGAAGGGCACAGGGTACATAAAATTTCCTTAATTTCTTGAGTTCCCTTTTAATCAATAAAATTAATGAACATTTTATATAAAGATGGATCTTTGTGAAAAACAGATGTCTAAACCAGTCTACTGAACACAATTTATACATCTGAACCAGAAAAATAGATAGGAAGACTAGAATTCAATTAAAACAGACAAAGCTACAAAGTAGCAGAAGTAACCATAAGGATACAGCAGCAGGTTTATATGTATTGTCTGAATTATGTCACAACCAAAGTTACAGAAAAAAGAGACTATTTTCTATCCTACATAATATTTTTAAAAATCTAAAATCTCAGGTACAATATATATGTATACAATTATAGTTTTATTAATTTATTTACAGATTTTATATAAGGACAGGCTCTTTGTACAACTCTATTTGTACAGACATCAGTCATACAGAGTCCTACCAAAGTGAAGCAAAGGAATGATCACATAAATAAAGGTTTACATTACTTGGGCTTTCCCATATCAGGTCTATGAACTGAAGTTACAAAATATACATATTTGCCTTTCATACATATTGCTTTTTACATACAAAAAATTCATTTAAGGAAAATAATTTGTAAAGTGTTAAAATTTGTACAGTTTGACAGCAGAAAAATCTAAGTCCTGCCATATGGTTACATTCTGGAATTAACTGCATTTTTTACATTATATTACACATTTTTAAAGTAAAAAAACAGGAAACATTTGCATCCATAGTGCTGTGTATTTCACTAATACATAAAAATTTCCTGTATTTTCATAATATCTGAACGACACAGAGGGCATTCATTAAGTAATTGAGCACATTCCTTACAGGCTACTAGGTGACCACAGGGAATGAAGACAACTGACACGTCCTTAGCCATACAGATTTTACAGAGCTTTTCTTCCTGCAAACGTCTTAACTTCTCTTCAGTACTGAGGTCTAAGGAAAAAGATACATAAAAAGAAGTTAACATACTTACTACCATTGAATCTCATTATATTTTTTTTCTCTTTACACACAAGGACAAGGTTTTCTTCATATGATTTAAAGGTCACACCCTTAAAAAACCCTAAGAAGAAGTAGAAGAGAGGAATCCTAGCTGTAGCACAGAATCCTCTTTTTTTATTTCCCCTTCTATCCCATTACATCTCCCAGGCCAATGCAAGCAGGGAGTGCATCTGTCTGTATTTGTAACACCTTGAACAGCTTGAAACACCTATAGAATTTAAAGATATGCATTTTTCAGTCAGGAACCATTCTTTTCACAGACCTCTCACTGACAAAATTTCCCCAAAATTTGAGCTGAAGGTAAAAGAAAGGTTTGTTGTTACTGGTTAAGTCATTTGGATTTTATTCCTTTTCCTGAGTTTAATGAGAAAATGAGGATGTGACTTCCTTCCCTGCCCCCATCTTCAAAATGTCCATCCTTCAGAAAGCTTAAAATCTGTTAAGACAGAGTCAATTTGGCATTGTACATGAGCTCTTTATTATTCTAATATGCCCCATTTGAAAATACAAAATTCAGACACCTTCCCCTGCCACTTGGGGGAAGCTCTGCACAGCCAACCATCAAAATAAGGTCCAGCTGCACTGCAAGTTCTTCTTCCCCCACAATGTCCTATTAAAAATCTTATTAAAATGAGTGGGTTGGTAAAATCTCAGCTTATCATGCCAACCAGATGGTCTTTGCCCCCCCTATAAATTCACCCATATGCTTGTCTTAGATTACAAGTCTCCTGATTTAGAACTCCTGGGTTTGGTTTAGTTGCAGAGTGCACCACAAAGGCTTTCTGAACATGACTTGCATGTCCCAGCAAAGCTGGAACATAAATGACTGAATAGAAACACCATTTAGATGCACATTTGCTCTTATTGGCCAAGAACAAAAATACTTCTACCCCAAACAAAATTATGTATTGTAAAATAAACACCCCCCCACTGTGACTTTTCTGTATTGAATACACTGAATATGACAGTGTGTCCCTGGGTCTATTTCATTTTTCCACATCTATAGTTCATCTTATAACTATATTCTTGTAGTTACTCTTGCTTTTATGTTTAAATATAATTGTCACAACAATTTTGGCTTTTCTTGTTAGCACATACAACCTTTCCCAGAAGCATACTAGACTGTCACTGTTACACACCTGTGAGATACCAATACTACTTATTTTATTATAAATGCTGCTACACTCAAATATTTTAACACCCTGTTTGTTCAGGGGTGTTCACCCTGTTTTTCTGAATGTCCCAAATTGTAAATTAATTTTAATTTACAATACTGTAAATTTACCATAGGTAAGACTGGGATCAGAGGGTAGAATAAACAGATAACACTAAAAAATATTTCACAGACTAAAAAACTGATATGAAAGTACACACAGAGGTTTTGTAACTGAATAAGCTCATCTTGCTCAACTGGGATTTCATTTGGTTCTTCTTCCCTTGTATTTTCTTTATGAGCACTTAAATCTGCTACCAGATCCTCAACAGATGTGTGACTCTCTCCAGTCATCTGCAATCTCTTTTCCATGGTGTTCCTAATCTCAGACAAACTGAAACCCATGGCTATGGCACTTTGTACCCAAGGATTCTGTAAGAGATCATCTAAAACAAGAAATTAAAAACAAAAAAAAAAAACACTTTAAGAAGGATGAATCTGATTATCTGACAGTATTGACTACAGTACTCTAAGACACATATTTGCAAAAAATATGTAATCAAAGGAACCATATTTCCAATTAGAGAATTTTGCTAATTGTAAAGACTGCAGATTTGAGCTTTTTTTTTTCTATCCTAGCTTTCCCAGTTTCCCCTCATCTACTTATAGAAATCCTCCTAGATTTGCTCTTCAAATCAACTACTTCAAATTAAATAACCTGTCTCATAAAACTACCATCACAAATTTTGTAGCTGAATGTTCAGTGACATTCATCCAAAAAGTCACAATGCATAAGTAACATTACATCAATTTTAATTCAGTTCAGAGAAGGAAAAAAACTCATACATGTGTTGATAGAAACCAATAAATAATTTGAATTTATAAAACCAAAACACAGCACTACCAACAAGCAAATAGGTCTACCTACGGTAAGACGCAACACTACTTGGGGAAACCATTATTCAGTTTGTTGGACCTTCTCCTTCCTTTTACCTATCAGCCTTAGTCAAACAGAAAAATTTCTGAATTTTTAAAAACAAAACCTTTTTTTTTTTCCCCCAAGGTTCTTTTGTTTTCACTCTCATAAATGAGCAGTATGGGAGAGTTCTAAGCAGGTTTTGTGTAGCCACTCTTACTATCAATAGCTCCCATTTCCTGTGATGAAGCTGCTTGACTGGCCCTCCTACTACCCCTTTGACTGTTTTGTCTTTTTATTGCTTGGTATTTGTGAAAAGCATTGCAGGAATGTGTACTACTGGAAGACATAATAAACTACTTCAGCTTGCTCAGTCCTTGCCATTGGACAGACCAACTTTTCCTGCCCATGAAGAAAGGCTGTCTCTATTAAGTATCCTTTAACATTCATCCCACAGCACTATTAATTCAATGCTTGATGCACACTCACTTGTGGCTATAAGACTCAGTCCTATACAAACTTCTTCCATGGTTCACAACCTTTAATTTACAATATTTACCAAATTGTAATTATATTTCCTCTAAGAGAAATAAAATACGCTCTTCAGTTCTTTGGAAGCAATGAAGAATATAATTCAACAATTTGCCTGTAGTAGGGTTATTTTTAAAATTAACCATTCCTGTCACTATACATTCCAATATGGATATTCCAAAATGGGGGGAGGCTGCTTGTTTTAAACAGATACCTTTAGGAAGTATTGTCCCTTCGGCAGCTTCTGTCTAAAAATGAAACATAAAGAAATAAAATTACAATTCTGGAGAAAGTAGAAGGAAATGCATACAGTTAGAAAAAAAAAAAAAGCTATTTGATCTCAAGTTCTTTTAGTGACTAAAACTATTTATCTGCTCTGAACAAAATTATCAGTATTTTGTTATAATTTTAACCTATCTCTGCAATAACCATATGTACATAATTTTTAGTCTACAAAAGCATTCTAAAACATTACTTTTACATTTTAGTGACTACACACAAGTTTAAAAATGTTCTACCAAAAATAAAAGAAAATGTATCTGCTACTATTTGTCATCAACCTTAGGTTCCCAGGCTATAAAACAAATGGCACCTGTTCAGTATCCAATATACAACGTTCACAAGGTGCCCTGGCTGTGATCCTTAACCCAGGCTATGGAGAACAGGGAGTTGGGTACACTCTGATTGACAGAAACAAAACATACTGCAATACATTCTGCCAATGAAAGTAGCAGCAAGTGGATTAAATGATAGGCATGTAATTAAAAGATAACTTCATATAAAACGATGTTGATTTTTGCTATTTTAACAAAATGATTAATAAGCAAGACACTTACTTTTGAATCCCTACATCCATCTTTTAAGTGAACATTATTTATAAATTCTATTCCCTTTTCATTGCTCACAAATCTGCACCTGAAAATAAGAACATTTAGATTTAATAGAACTGCATTAGCAGCAAAAATTTGTTATGTAACTGTGGAAGTTTTGATTAATTGCCTACATCATACAGATTGCCTGCTTTTAAAATCTCTAAATGTTTAGTCAGCATCTGTGATGTCACTGTAATAGTTCTAAGAACATCTTAAACACTTAAGCAGTACTTATCTTTCTCCCATTTTTGGTGAAGAAGAAAGCTTAAGAGTTGTTGGCCATGACAGCTCATGACACAGAATTCTAGAAGTAAAGGGTCACTCAAATGAAAAACAAACATTATGTTAAAATGCTGGTTCTTACAGTCTCACAATCGAAGCAAACAGCTGCTGGTGAAACAGGTGCTTTCCATGCTTTCTTTCATTATTTTCCAGACATTCTTAACCACTGGGCAGAGCTATTTCCTACCAGAAGATTTAGGGAATGCCATAACTCCTTGACAAGAGTTCTCCAGCTCCAGCAGTTACTTCACCTTCAGGAACAGACAGCTGCTGTGAGGCTGACACACTGCCACTGAGGCTGATGTGCAAAACCTCAAAACAGATTTTAGACAACACTGGCAAGTTTCTAAAAACTACTTCTGGTACTACTAGTACTACAGTCTGGAATCCTTAATCCTTTCAAATTAGAGAGAACTATGTTTTATATACCATGCCACTAACCCACTACTTGGGTTTGTTTGCTCTATGGCAGCTGTTTAGTAATTTTGTATCTTGGTATAAGTTACAAACTTTTACATATAGCAAGCTACAAAAATAACCATTACAATGTAGCACTTGGAAACAATAAAAACCGCTCAGATACATACTAACAAAACTACACAACTTTTCTTACTGAGAAAGCAAGCATCATTTAAATACAGACACAGATATATTCTCTTTAATAATGCTATAAATAAGACAAAATTATTTGCATAAATATTAACAGTGCTAAGCCATAATCAACTTTCTCAAGCCTTTATTAGTATGCTGTCATTAAAATGCAATGTACTGTAAATTAGACTCAGACTCACACCAAGAAAGCACTAAGGGATACCTTACCCAGGAAACCATTTGGCATGTTGATCCCAAGGGTCTTCATTTTCCTTCCATTCTTGCAATCCTCCACCACAGTGGAAACACACAACATGATCACCATTACCTGAGGAAACCACACAAGAATAAAGTTGCATACTTTGTGCAGGCATAATACCAAGTTTTCAACTAAAATGTTACATTAAGAAATATTTATTTTACTGATTTACAATTTCAATTGAAAATAACTCAATTTTAAGAGAGGACAACATACATGATTTGAAACAAATGTTCAGGGGAGAACTGAGCTTAAAGAAACACAAAATAAGAGAAGCAAGTTTCCTGAATTTTATTTTAGTAAATAATTATACAGATAAAAAACCAAAAGCTGAAAATAATCTGTTTTCATAGAGCTCAATCCAATGGAAAACAAGGCCTGAAGATGTCTGGCACAAAGAATGAGAGATGTTTACATGGCTTTGTGGTCCTCCATTTCCCATTAAATCAACAGGCCCTAACCAGCAATAGCAAAACCAGTTGAGGAGAACTGCATCCTCTCTGTCCTAGCACTGTGCCTACTGTGATCCCAGACTGCCCCAGAAACTGCTTATATATCATTTTTATTGGAATGAGAGGAGGTATGGGTAGTGTTTCCACATAGAATTAAATTCGTCTCAGGCCACAGGGAACAGTTTTCACAGAAGTCACTGAAGAGTCCTCAGTCTGATAAGCAGGTGCCCAGTTAGTGCAACTCTACCATACAGATCTTTCAGTACTTCTATGAACCCAAGAAGAAATCAATAAAATAGTTCTAGTGGGTACAAATATTGTTCATTTATAACCTACAGGTTACAGGAATATAGCAAAGATTTTATTTATGACCACAAGTGAAATAAACAGAATCATACTATAAAGTTCTGAGACGTACTAAGAGAGAAGTCAAGTAAGATGAGAGCAAGAAATTATCCCAGATAATAATCCCCTTTTCCTTGTGACTGAGTAAGAGCAACACTTTGTACTTGTACAATATCCCTCAGTGTGGAATGTCAAAGGGCTTTAATGGTACTGTGCAATTCCATCTAATTGAGAAACCAATGCATAGAGATGGTGTCTTATCCAAATCAAATACTACATGTGTAAGAGTAAAAGCTCTTCCACTGGTACCACTGTCTTCATAAAGTAGGGATTAGTGGTATTTGCTTGTTTTGGGTGTCCACATGCCATGATAATGCAAACTCATGTTAACTAAGTTAACAATAGCACACAATCTGGATTGTCTTGTTTACATGCTTTTGTACAGGCCACAGGCCCATTCCTTACACCTAAGGTCTGGAGGACGGCACTTCATTTCTTTAAAATTATTAACTCAGATAATTGTCATTGTGAAAGATGTATTATAAAGGTTTTAACAGGCAAAAAAAAAAAACCAAAAAACTTGGTTGTTTTACTGCTAAGAGGAAATTTATGATCAAGCCTATGCTTTGCTAGTAACCACACATGGCACAATGTATGCAATTTTACATAAGAACTGTAGAAAGTAGATAACTGAGTAAAGAGATTCTGGCAAATTGTTTCATATAAAACTTTTTAAAATTGGATTTTTTTTCCATAACAAGACACTTCCTCATGTACAATTTCTTTGTAAAAGGTATTAGTAATTTCAAGGTCTGGCTTACCTACGCTATAGAACCCAGCTTCTGCAAGTCGCTCCTTGTCAACAGGATATATCCAAGATAAAAATGTTTGTAAACGTTTTCCATATTTTGTCATAGACGGATTCCTTGGGTGCTGTGCATTATTCAGACCACTTATGCCAAGCTCAGAAGGAATAGATTCACTTGAAACATTTCCTATATCCCGGCCCTGGACAAAAAGGCATTTAGGAAAATGCCTCTTGTGTTCTGACCAAGCTCTGTCACTGGGTTCCCAGTTCTTCAATTTTCCACCACAACAAAAACATGCCACTTGGTCACCAACACCTGTATAATAAAATCCAGCATTAGCTAATTCCTGTGGCGTCAACCGGTCATTGAGGGGCCAGTTGTGAAAAGACTTTAACCTTGTTTCTTCACTGCACATAGCAGGGTTTTTAGGATACAAACTATCTGACATATCCACAACCTGTCTAGTTCTCAAAAGGTAATCTGCCTCCACATCAGGGTCATCCAGGGCACATGGGAGGGCTGAATTGCTGGTACCATTTTCAGTTCTATTCTGGTAGTTCTGGGCAACAGGATCCATGTCACTTTTCAGAAAAGCAGATTCAGTAATAAACTTGCAGGTGGGGGCAAGCTTTTTATGTCTCTCAAGTGCAGAATCCCCAGGCACCCATCCTTCAATAGTTGTATTGCAACTGAAGCACTTCACTTTGTCACCTTCTCCAGTATACACAAAGCCAGCTTGTGCTAGAGCCAACACGGAAACAGGACAGCCCTGTGGAAATCCAACAAAAGTTCCCTGTCGCTCACGCTCCTGCGCCCATTCCCGGGCACCGTCAGTGTCTGCAGAGGCACAAGCGTCCGAGTTCTGTGGGACATTACACGTCATCTCTTCATAGGCAGGGCTCCCCTTTGGATTTCCTAAACAAAGAACATATGTTTTAATTTCCAGACAGAAGGATAGATCATATACAACCCTGGAAGCTGGCTAAATTCAACTACAATGTGTTATGTATTAAAATAACAGCTCCTCCTCTTCTCCCCCATTTCACCCTTGCCTGCATTACCTGCCACATAGAGGCAAACACCAAGATATTAAAACCAAAATAATAAAAAATTTGTAAAGAAAAGCAGAAAGATTAAGATATCTTAGAGGCCTATAAACATTTACCTGGAGAACACACAGGTTTATAGCTTTAAAAGCACATTCTATTTCTTAACAAAGATTGCAAGAATAAAATACTTTATTAAACTTTATTAAAGCTAATAAGCCCCTGGCCAAAACCCCTCCAAAGGGCTTCGGAACCTGAAATACAAAGTTACTAATTTTAAAATACTGATCTGAGCCAGACCACAGTTGCAAGATTTTAGAGCTCAATTCTCAAACACAACTATATATTATCCTCATATGAAGGCCATGATCTCCATGCCCATTACAGGTGGGCAGCAACTGGTAAAACCATCATCAAAAAGAAAAATGCTTTTTTACTTGTCTTATATTGTAAAGACATACCTCGATTTATATTTTAGCGAAATATCTTATGAAATAAATTATTGGATATTGCACTGGGGCATTTTACCAAAGTGCTGGGCATTGCTTTTAAGATCAGTGTTTTGGGACTACACAGTACTAGTGATCATGTCCAGCATACTGCTTCCACTTTTCCACACCCTGCCTACACCCTCTACAAAAATTCCTATGCCTCTGCCATCACCCCAGCTTTCCCTCCCTGAAGGAATGTCATTCTTCTTAGCACTTACCACACAATCCTACCCCTGCCTATACTTTTCCAGGGTGAGTACCAACTATCAGTTCTGCCTCATGTCCCTTCTGTGCCACAAGGCTGCTAAGGGCACTCATACAAGCCCCATCTTTGCTGAGGATGAAACAAAGCAACTTGGCTGCAGCAGGTCCTGTGCAAGAACCACAAACTGACAGAGTCGTCACCTTCATCCTGACACAGATGAAGTCAAAGCACAGTAAACATTCATCTCTTGTCCACACAAGCGCAGTGATACTATTAACTTAAAAAGTCTTGGCTATTGCTGATACACATCTTAAAGTGTTAAATTAAATTATGAGACTGCCCAAATAAACGTCTTAGGACAAAGCAGTAATAGTTTAGTAATTAGCAAAAAGAAAGGCATATAAGGAAGAACAGAGTATGTACTTAACTGAACAAGTGCTCTTCTCCATTTTCTATATGAATCCTGAAATATATCTATTTCCAGTCTGTATACGGTAGGCCAGCACACAAAAATATAGATTCCTCAAGACCTGCATTAATATTGATTATACATTCTGTAACATCAATGCAATGATTACTTCTATAACCAGATTTAGCTTCTACAAAACTTTTTTAGGGTTCAGAACAGGGAGGGGCAAATAAAAATGCCTATGTATTGCAGGATTGCTGCATCCTCTGCCAAGATGACAAAGATAATTAGGTGATGAGCAGGTGAAGAAAACGTGACATCAGACACCTGGCATGGGTGCTTCCTGTAATCATGCAGACAAGACCTCTGAGCACCAGCCTTAATTCCTTCTGTCTCAGTTCATGACTAATGTAATAACACTACAAATTATACTGTGGCTTTCTGGTTTAGCTTAGCAAATTCAAAAATAGCATCTGAATAAATTGCATTGACTGACCTACAAATCTGACCTATATGCTTGTTTCGACTTTGAAGGGCAAAGACACCCAAACCAGTAATTACATTTAGTAATATGAAAGTTGTCATAAACCATGTATTTTTATATAAATATACACATTGAAAACAATTGGTTTTTTATAATGAAATCTTAAAAGCTTTTATGTTTATTGCTCATGTTTATTTCCTTATAAAACCTTGCTTTGAGGCCTCTAGAACTGTTCCTGTAAAGATCTCAATTGACTGTAAGCATCTATCACTACTACACTGCATCCATGAAAGAATTGGTATTACTCAAAACCAGTTAGCTGCACAGTAATGTTCTTATCTGCAAACCTGAAAGACTTTCTATAAGAACACAAACAAAGCCTACCTCACATCCTACAAAGACTCCTTCTCAAACTGTCCATTGAAAAACCCAAATATCTATGGCTTTTGCTGTATGAATAGCAGTATACCTCTATTTCTGTTGCATTTATATAGAAATGAGTTCAGAAACAGTGATAAAAAAATCTTCCTATATAAATTTTTGACATTTTAATTTTTTGTTTTGTGTATGTTAGTTTTTTCTAAAATGCCATGAATACTTCAAAAATTCTTCTGTTAATGTGGTTGATAAAAAACAAATTATGTCCTTCCCATGGTGATAATGAAAATATTTGCTACATTTGGGTTCTCTGGAGTCAATTCTCACAATCAAAACAATATGACAAGCACGTACCAAGAGAGCAATAAGCACTGATACAGAAGACACAATTACAACAGATCAATTCTTTAATATGAACTAGTTTTTTTCAAATTATATCAACTACATAATTTAATCATGATCAGTTGCAGCAGAAAGGTTCAACTATCATTCTAAAAGCCTAATCTAACTACTGCAGTGACAGAAGCAGGGCCAGTCCCTCCCAGGAAGAGGCAAGGTTTCACCATGCTCCAGCCACACCAGGAAGCCCTTCCCTTACAAACGCCCCTCGAAACGTGGCTGCTTTGCATTTCACTACAGTTTTATCTGTAAGAAACACCTTTATCAAGCATTGAGGCAAACTCCCTGCCTGTGTAAGTATTGTTTTATATACAACATTAGTACTACTTTAAGTAAAGTATCATGCTGAATTATTTCTTTTTCAAACTGTTAAAAGCAACTACTCAAAGTGTAAAATTACAGCTAGCTTATGAAGACTGCTTCTGCACATATTTTTTAGCAGTTGCCTAACTCCAGTTAGTTGGAATAATGATCTACAACAATATCTGACATCATAGCAGCACTCAGACACATTAACTGTAGCAGAATAATGAGTGAGGGTAAATTTTTGAATAGTCTACAGCTAAGAAACATAAATTCACAAAAATCTGCCACCTAAGATGGGCACACAAGACTTTACAATATATACCAGTAGCCAACATGAGGTCAGAGTATACTCAAAGTATACTGAAATTAATGAAGCCATTTTGCATAGGTTTTAATTAACCACATATGAATTAAAGGCAGAAGCTCCAGAAATGTTAAAGAACATCTTCACTTATAAAGCCCAAATATTTTAACTATTATTGAAGCTTTAAAAATATTTTTATACAGTGAGTACACAGTCTATTTTAGCCTGAAAGGCTTCCAGAAGCTAAGCCAAGTTTAATCCTGCTTTTGAACAACTGAAGGCTATTTGCCACAAGACACCCCCTCTTTCAACCTGAATGGCCAATTTATACAGCCTACTAATTATGTTTCAGAAAAAAGTAGAGACAAAAATATATAGTAAAAATGTTAACTTGTTCAAAATGCAAAATTATACATTGTGGCTCTGCAAAACAAACATGCTTAATTCAGCTTTAAAAATATTAACAGGTATTGATTTTATGCAAAAATACATGACCATATTACCTAGATTTGAAAAGCTTGAAAGGAAAAGTACAAAACTCACTTTTCCCTTTCAAGTATATTTTACTAGATGTGATTATTTCCATCCTTAACCCCAAACTAGATTGGCATTATAAGGAGTTATTTTTAATTCTTTTACATGACTAGCATGGCAGTAACCTCCAAGTCAGAAATCTACTTGCACAGCTTCATGATCCTGACCAAAGGGTTGACTGAATTTTGAAATGTGAGTAGTGCACCAAGTAAATATCAAACAGAACATAATGTACCAGCTGACACACAGATTATGCATATGTCACTTCAATGAACTTCAGTTTCTGCTTGCTCAGCTGCAATTAGATCAAGGAAGGTGCATGCTGCTAACAGAAAACCTATTTATAAAGATTAAAATGACCACAAACATGATCTATATAAACAGTGTTTGCAAATTTCAGCATATTTATATCTAATGATCAATAGCTGTTTTTAAAAAAAGTTCTGTTTAGGTATTTTTGATTTATTTTAGAAAGAGGGTATGTATCTACAGAATGCCTCTTGATTCAGTGCCAAAGCTTACATAACCCTATCAGCTCAGCTTTATTTGTCTGTTCTTCCAACAGGTCCTACTTAGCCTCCCATCAGGGCTTGTCATCACAGGAAGTCAGACAGTTGCTCAAGGTTATAGCACGTTATTACATCCTCCTAATTTTTAAGTTAAGTTACAAAGACTTTCATGCTCTCCCTGTCTTCCAAATGTACATACCAGGCCAACAGAAACATACCATTTTGAGAACTATTTTCTTCATGAAGAAGTCACATGGCTATGGAATAGAGAAATAAACAAACAAACAAACAAAAAGATGGCTTCATGGCTGCTTAGGGCAGAGAAAGAAAATCCTTTGTGAGAATTTCCAAGTTAAATGTCATCAGAAGTCTAGCTGTATGTATGAGAAGGAAGGACTAAGTATCAGCTTCTATAGGAAAAACTGGAAACCTGGCATGCTGTAGCCCAAGAAAGATACTGCTCTTGTGGCTAAGAAACAAAAAAACTCCACTGAGTCAACAGGGGTTATTAAAAATAACAGTCAGTAGTAAAAAATGCCTACTAAAATCTGCAGTGCCCTGAGATGCACTTTCTTTCCTGATGAGCTGAGCTTCAGCTTTTGGTGCTACATCCTTCTTTCACAAATAATTTAAACTTCTAATTGAAGAAAATGATGGAAAAGGAGGGCGTTTTTCATCCGAGAGCTATTATAAGAAATTTCAGCTACAGCAACACGAGTCATGGCACAGCAAAACTGCTGAATCTTCTGGACTCAGACAAGGTTGGAAAAGCCCAGACCGGCACCTCCTGCCTCAGGCAGCGGCGAGGGCGTTCCCAGCCCTGCCAGCGCTCCCACCCCACGCTGAACTCACGGCTCAGTCACTCAGCTGCAGCCCGAGAGAGAACAGCATCCTGATCCCTGCTGGTGTCACAG
Source organism: Taeniopygia guttata (assembly GCF_048771995.1). Lineage (NCBI taxonomy): Eukaryota > Metazoa > Chordata > Aves > Passeriformes > Estrildidae > Taeniopygia > Taeniopygia guttata. The sequence goes on along the minus strand of NC_133029.1, from coordinate 9,605,927 downwards.
CCTGAGAGAGAACAGCATCCTGATCCCTTCTGGTGTCACAGCCTGAGAGAGAACAGCATCCTGATCCCTGCTGGTGTCACAGCCCGAGAGAGAACAGCATCCTGATCCCTGCTGGTGTCACAGCCCGAGAGAGAACAGCATCCTGATCCCTTCTGGTGTCACAGCCTGAGAGAGAACAGCATCCTGATCCCTGCTGGTGTCACAGCCCGAGAGAGAACAGCATCCTGACACCTTCTGGTGTCACAGCCCAAGAGGGAACAGCATCCTGATACCTTCTGGTGTCACAGCCCGAGAGAGGCCAGCAAAAAGGAGAAAGAATGTAAAGCAGACAATTGAATCTCATGATCCAGATTTCTCTCTCCTAGGAAATCCCATATCTGATTATAAACTGGATTTCTGGAACTCTTCAGCTCCCTGCAGCTGTACCACCCACCTTGGGAGGACAGCAACAGACAGAAGTCCTATCATAGGTACACATGCCCTGAAATGAAATTAATTTTCATACTTCTAAAATTGAGATATGAACACATATTTCCTTACTTTTCTGATAACAAATTCAAGTCTGTTTTGTATCAGTGGGAGCAGTCAAAAAAAACCATAACCAACCATCCTCATCAGCATTCTTTCACTTTTGCTGCTGACTGCAAAGGACAAGGTCAGAGGAGATGTAGAACAATCATTAACTGATTCCTTTGCCCTTCTTGGCCAGTGCTGTAGGTGCCAAGCTTTTCATAATAGCGAGTAGTTGAGATTGTTTAAAGGACCTCAAAGAAAACTGCAGTCAAGCACATAGCAAAAGGAAGAAATTAAGAAAACTTAAAATATTCAAATAAAAGGTTAACGAGCCAATCCATCACACAAAAACTTGCCTTCTTAAAGATAATACTTCACTGTTTTCTTCTCTGTTATGTGGTGATTTACTTCAGGATGAACAATGAGTAATTAAGTAAATCTGTATCCTTCTGCTCTTTGTCCAGGTATTAGATTAAAAAAAAAAAAGATATTTGACAAAAAGGTAAAAGAGGCTTTTTTCATGCAGTTGGTTGCCTTTCCTTCAAAATTGGTCTACTGTAAGATCTTGAAGTTTCTATACGTTTACTTAGAAAACAAAATTCTCCCAGTTAGCTACATGAATATTTGCATTAAAATTGCAATTTAAGACTGTAGCAGTAAAGGGATGATGAAAATAATGGTGCAAATACGTCTGCAGCAGATACAGTTTAAAAACAGTGCAAAAATTAGCCAAACCAAAATGCATGCTTACAACCATTTATATGGCTTTCAGCAGGAAGACAGATGCACCAGACAAGTAGTACAGAAGCAGAAATACACATACTGTTAGAGAGAAGCATTTAAGCATATGATCATAGACATTGTGCAAAACTTAAATTACCACTGAAAAAAATACTTTAAGTGAACTTGCCCCTGTAGAATTCTTAATAGCTGCTGTAATGGAACAAAACTGCATTTCTATGAACAAGAACCAGTTCTAGAAAGTGATGGGCCTAATAAAAACTTAAATAATAAAAGAGTGGGCAAGGAGAGATAATAGTCAAATACGTCAAAAGAACCACAGAGGCCACAGAAGCGCTTATGAGCATAGATAATTTTTCATCCACTTTCGCAGAGAGCAGCATCGAAGGTTCGAGCCGGGGCACGGCTCGGGACCGGGTCTGGGCTCCGCCGGGGCAGCCCCGGCCCGACCCGGCCCGGCCGGCGGCGCGCCCGTCCCCATGGCAACGCCTCCGCGGCCGGGGGCGGCGGCACGGGCCCTCGGCAGCGAGAGACCGAGCCCCCGCTGCACGCGGAGAGCCCCGCCGAGCCGCCCCGAGCGGCGAGAGCCCCCAGCGCGGCAGCCCGGCCCGCCCCCGGGTCCCGCCGCCCCGGTCCCGCCGCCGCCCCGGCACTCACCGGGCGCGTCCCGTCCTGCCCGTCCCGTCCGCTCCCGGCGCCGGCGCCGCGCTCGGCAGCGCTCCGCGAGAAGATGGCGGCTCCCGGCAGGCTCAGCGCCGCGCGGGAACGAGCGGCGCCCCCTGGCGGGCCGGTGGGGGCGCGGCGGGCGGGCTCCCGCCGGCGGAGGGCGGCGCGCGGCGGCGGCGGGAGGAAGTGCAGGACGGTCCTCGGGACCGCTCCTCGTTACCTCATCCCCCTCAGCACCTTCCATCCCCTCGGGACCGCTCCTCGTTACCGCATCCCCCTCAGCCCCTCGGGACCGCTCCTCGTTACCCGCATCCCCCTCAGCCCCTCGGGACCGCTCCTCGTTACCGCATCCCCCTCAGCCCCTCGGGACCGCTCCTCGTTACCCGCAACCCCCTCAGCCCCTCGGGACCGCTCCTCGTTACCGCCATCCCCCTCAGCCCCTCGGGACCGCTCCTCGTTACCGCCATCCCCCTCAGCACCTTCCATTCCCTCTGACCGCTCCTCGTTACCCATACCCCCCATAGCCCCTCGGGACCGCTCCTCGTTACCGCATCCCCCTCGGCCCCTCGGGACCGCTCCTCGTTACCGTCATCCCCCTCAGCCCCTCGGGACCGCTCCTCGTTACCCGCATCCCCCTCAGCACCTCGGTCCCTCGGTCTCTCTGAAATTTTCTTTACACAATCACACAATCATGTTAAAAATTTCAATCAGTTTCAACCAGTTTGAGTCAGATAAACATAAACTGGATTTAACACACAGTTCTTTGACACAAACTGTTTAGTCAACCATGGGTCAAGAGTCACTGTGGTTCATACGGGAAACTGTATTTGTTAACACAATCCCTAAGAAATTAATGTAATTTATTTCCTACTCATCTTATTGACTTATCAATTGGACTACTAGTGCCAAATTAATGAATGGAGTGAAAAAACCTATGCAAACCAGAGCTGGGATTTCAGAGTTGCAGCAAAGAAGAAAATCAAATATGGAAAAATCACAAAATGGCGACTTGACAAGAAACATTTTCTCATGAATATGACAATAGAAAATTGAATAACTAATAAGTAACAGATGTCTGAAAGCTGCCTTTTCCCTTGACTTATATCCAGTGCTTTCAGTACCATTGGAAGAAGAGATTCAGTCATTTGATAGGAAAGCCAAGCATTTGTATGCTGGTCCACAGAAAATCAAATCTGATTCTCTCTTTCAAAATAGTACGACACTCTTTCTCTTTATCCACAGCATTTACTATTACAGCACGTTCTTTCCTTCTTTTTGTTGCAAGCAGGTGATAAATGTCATTCTTGTTACACTTTCATGAAGTCAGTGGAGAAGTCTGAAGGGAAGTTTGAGAAAAATAGAGGCATAATTATAGTACAGACAGAGGAAAAGCTGAAAACACCCGATGAGTCTTTTCAACTTCAGCAATGAAATCTTACGCAGGACAAACATTCCTGTAACTCCCAAATCCATTGTTGTCACACAATGCAATAAAATACCTTCTCATTAAAACTAAAACCATCAAAAAATGGCAACAGTACTGAACTTGATAATAACTTTTCCCAGTGGGAAAGTTACATCTAAGCATGTAAACACTGACTCATCCTTTGAAGGCTTAGTATGCTGCTGCTGCTAAAACCACTTCGAAGTTCACTTCAGCGTGATGTCAAATCAGACACAAACTGTTTACATTCTTTCACAATCACTGAGCAGACGAGCTAAGATAAAAGCCAAATGAAGAGGAAAATGCAACCAGTGATTTATCTTAGTTCTGTTTGAACTGATTAATGCAAGAAATAATTATCTAGAGCTGGGACTTTGGACTTAGCAAGCATGTGACATATGATGACATGCATGGTTTTCTATTCATAATTCCTTCATGCTGGAATATTAGTTCTGGCACACAGGTACTATGTAAGTCTGATACAATAAGTAGAAAAATGCCAATTTCAAGGCAATGCTTGCCTATTCCCTGTATGTTTCCATATGTATACTCTGACAGGAGAAAAGAGACAGAGAGGAGCAAAGAAGAATGCTGTGGTTAACAAACATGTCCCTTTAACTGATCACTTTGGTCATTAATTATCCCCACATCCTGTTGATGATGTCTGAGAGTTCTTATGTATGTGGGCAACTCAACATGACCATCTAAATTTTAGCAGAGTAGCCTCATTAAATGTTGTATATTGCTGTAGAAACTTAAAAATATATTCTTCACGTGTCAAAGGCAGGTATATTTAATTAAGGATCCTCTGACCTTGAACTCATGCACACTCTCAGAAAGAGATGCAGCAGCAGAACAGAGAGCAATGGACAAGGTCCCCAGACTGCTTTCCACACTAGAATCAAGAGTGAGGAATCCCAAGGGAGAGTTCCAGAAATATCTTCTTTGACTCCTAACAGTCTGCAAGCCCCAAGTTTAGGTAGGCGTTCAGAATTTCTCTGACATGATTATCATTAGCCACAAACACACTTTCATTTTAACATACTTGGTATCTGGGGTACACAATCCAAACAAGGTGTGGACCATGTTGGTAAGAGCCTGACTTACCAGTTTCAGATTTTACCTTCAAACTTTCATATTCTCTCATTATCAATGCACTAATACTGTTAACCCCTCACAATAAACCAGCACGAAGCACCTATTGCCATGGGATAAGTGCCTGCCAACTTCACTAACAGCCACACCTATAGCTCTGGCAAACTGCAGGTACTGCCCACCCACTAATGAGTGGTGACTCCAAATGTTGGCTTCCTACACTTCCTACATCACCAGCACCCAGCCAACCCTCCCCAGAGACTCCAGCCACCTGGAACCTCTCTGCACACAGGCCAGAGGAGAGGGGCAGAAGGACAAACTGTAAGCTGCAGAGCTGCTGGGACACCAGCATGGGCTGCCTGGCTCTGCCTACACTGGACAAACTGCCAGGGAGCTGATAGAATGAACCCTTTCTGTGTGTGTGACCACAGCCTCACAACAGGCTAAAGTTCCAAAAGGGATTTTGTCACCAGAGCGCAATAAGTCATCCCATTTTCTGTGGAATATGTGTAATCCAAGAGGTCTTATGATACAGAGCCATGGTGAAGAATATCCAGCGATTAGATCAATGCTGGATGAGCTGTGAGCCCAGGAATATCTGCCTTACAAGTTGTACTCTGCCTTTCTGCATTCGTGGACTTAGAAAGCACTACAAGACTCCAAATTACACTGTCAGTGATATTGTCACAGCTCAGCTTGCAAAATATGCAAAATCCATAGATTTTTTTTTTGTATTTTCACACTTTACATACTACAATAATTGTTCTTGATATAGCATTTTCAAGGAAGATGTATGCAATGGAAGACAAAATGTTGCTTAATTACTTTATTAGTTTTTCATTGTGCCATCATTCTTCAGTGCAGGCAAGCGGGAATTGTCAATGCAATGGTTCCAGCACAGGATGGGAATAAGGCCCATTAGATCAGCTTGTCTTCATTCTAAAAATAAATCCCAGCAGCAAGTGTCTTACAGATCTCTACTTGTGCACTAACATTTTGCCATTTGGTGATACTGTGATTAAAGAAATAATTATCCTTTTCCCTGTTTTGATCAGTTTCTCCATTGTTCAAAGCTACTGCTGAAAACAGATTTTGTGTGGGGTCTTTCTGTCTTTCCTTGTCAATGATCAGGAAAAAAAATGAACAGGATTCTTTAGAGTGATATATTCTGATGGGGAAGAAATACACATTGAATAAGTGAAACATACTGTCAAGCAAATAACTGATCTGCTGCCTACCAAACACTGTTCAATCACATTACTCCAGGCATTGCTTCCAGCACCATTTCTAACAAAGCCCCTTCTTCACAGGCATTATGCAGAAGAGTTTAATTAGTCTTTCTGCCTTTCATTATTCACCAGCAGGTTTCATGAACGTACACAGAACCAACAAGTTAAGCCCTGACCAGAAGATATCCAGGCCAATCGAGTTTGGAAATGGAACCTAAATCTACAGTTGGCTCTTGCCTGTGCTGGCAAGTGGTAAGAAAAGCAAACAACTCTGAGTGAAATAATGCTGATTTCTGTGAGCTGAAAACAAGCAAAGCTCTACATAATGGTGTGATCCTCCACATTCAGTGATCTTCATTAAATCTGGGACATTATATAGCTCAGGATGATGCAACGACACTGAGTTTAGCTATGAAAAACCAAAAAGTTGCAAGATGTATTTGACAATCACTGTATAAGAATGTTTCTCATTTCAGCTGTCCAGATGAATGGAAACAGCCAATATTAGCTAATGTTTAAGATTCTTACTTGCCTAAACAGCTTTTACCAAATGGAAATCAGCTGAATGTGAACTCATGCCTCTTTCGTACCTTTTTTTTTTTTTTCTGTGTGAGAATTTAGGAAATGTCTACAGAAAAAGAACTGGAGCAATCATGAAACAATAACTGTTAAAAAAAAAAAAAGGAATTTAGAACCCTTAATTCTTACATGGACATGATACTAAAGCCAAATAATAAAAAAGAATTTCTTCCAAAAAGTAATTCTTAATTGTCTGTGCAGAAAAAGTAAAGCACTCAATTGTTTAACCCTCAGAGCAGATAATAAAGTTGTGCCTTGTCACATTAATTCCATGGAGCTGGTTAATACAGAGGAAAAGAGCTGTTGGATGTTTTATTTCTTTTGCTTTTGTACATTTCCAGCTTTCCCAACAGGTGTCTGTAGTATTTATTTAGAAAACCAAGAATAAATACATTTTTATAAGATCCAATGACCACTGATATTTCTCTAGCTATGTATTTGCTGGATAACGTACTAAACCCTTGAAAACCTTGTATTTACTGTTCAGATAAATAACTTCCTGCTGCTATCCAGCTGTTACCATAGTGGTGACAGAGGCATTTCCTTTAATGTAGCTGGGACAAAGCCTTCAGAGCACTTCTTTATTCAGGCAGGAAGCACAGTAGGTGACTTAAGATTGTGCTGTGACATATCCTGCATTTGCAGGCATCATTCTTCCTTCTTTTCAAAATTTTATTTTATTCCATTATTTAGAAAGGTAAATGTCAACCTGCTGAAATAACAGAAACACAAAATTGTCCTGGCTTTTAACAAGGTTCTCTGGCTTATTTATACGAATCTTAGGATGCCCAGGATGCTTTTTCTAGCAAACAAAAGCCTCATGAAAAGATGAAGAATAAACTATAAAGGCTGTTTTACAGAACTAAAATATAAGTCTTGTTTTTTAACCTAGGAATTCCTCCCAATTCAGCTAACATCAAGTGGTACTGAGAAAGACATTTCACTATCTAGAGATGTCCACCACAAAAGCAAGGGTAAGTCAGAACTGAATATGACTTTATAGTCTGGAACAGACTACTCTGTATCAAAAATATGTTATTCTGAGAAGGAATTGGTACATACTTATTTTAAAAATATTTTGCTTTGCCTACATTACTTTATGCAATACAAAATGCAATGTCTATGTTTTAGAGCTTATATGTCATATATATAAAGCATATTAATTAAGGAGAATGTATTTTATATAAATTCTACCACTAGATGTTTTTTATAATTCTATAGAAATGCTGTGGAATCAGACTCTTCTCAGAGTAGATTTTAAAACTGGTTCTGTCATGTGTATTTCTGCATTGCATGTATTGTCTTTTATTTTCAGCCTGTCCCATTCCGTTACTAATATACTTCAAGAAATAAGTGGTTTAAATTCCTTAAGTAAACTTGGGAATTAATTTGTTGGTCCTGCAACGATTTGATGGCTTTATTCTACTGCATTTCTCCATGACTGTCTCTCCCTCCTCATCATGAAGGCAAAATCTCCAATTTTTACCTTCAGACCTTACATAGCTAATCCCACATACATCCTTGCACCTAATATATTTTGCTAGATTATTGTTTTCTGTTTATGTGTCTCTTAGGCTTATCTTCTAAATAGACTTACTGCATTTGCTTATAACACCCTCTCATTTTATTCCTCAGGCCTGCAATTCTATGCCTCTTATCATCTATACATATGTTTTCAATATATTTATTGAATTTTTATTTTTTAAATAATCTATCAGAAATTAGGCATTTGTAAACTGAGTGTATCTTCTATTACACTGCATATAGTATGCCTGGAATGTGGTCTGCATCTAATTAAAATGTAAGTATGAGAAGCAGAGAATCTGCCTCCTTTACTCCTTGTGTTACTGCAGAGTTTAGGGCTGTAAGGGATCCCCTTGCAGTAGGCGTTGTTCATAAGCAGCATTCTGCACAACATTCTGCACAGCTCGCAGGAACCGGCTGAGAATGATAACTGAAACAACACCATTCCCTGTCGCAGGCAGAATTATGTAGATTTGCTGAAACGCTAGACTTCCTGATCAGAGCTGTTTTGCGATGGAAATATGTTATAACGATATATATATATATAAAACAAGCAAGCTGCACGTTTCAGTTAGGAGTGGAGAACAAGGCAGCGAGCACAGCAGTGCTCATGGGCTGTGGGGCCTCACCTTTAGATTTTATTTCCATTTCCCCATTTTCTGAAGTTTCATTTTATTTGTGAAACAATTGACACTACTGTAGAGGAGGAAGCATGTACGAGACTGGGAACGTAGGTGGCTTGAGAGGAAAGAGAAATGTCTGAAAAGACTAAAAACATGTGCTACCCGACCAAATGGAGTATTTTAACCCTAATATCCCAATTAGCAACTAAAAGGAACACAGAACAACTTGCGGAAACTTAGTGGAGACAAGCGACATGTAATAAAATAGGCACACGCATTAGGGGCGACACGCGGAATACGAGATCCATACAACTGCTTGTCCTAAGTGCTTCTATCGGAAGGACCATTTAGACGAGTCATAGTAAGCTTTACACAATCCTTTTTTAACCGCCTATTTATTCAAACGATTTACCATTCTCGCCATCTCTCCGAGCAGACATCTCACCCCTCCGCCGCGCGGCCCCGCGCACACCCTCACGGCGCCCGCAGCGGCACCGCGCGTGCGCACACGCGCCCCGCCGCACTAACGCACGCGCCATGCGCGGGCACCCGCCCCGCGCCTCTAACGCGGACACACAGACACAGACCGGCACACGGCTGTAACCCGGGCACACAGACCGGCACACGGCTGTAACCCGCACACACAGAGCGCCACACGGCTGTAACCCGGGCACACAGACCGGCACACGGCTGTAACCCGCACACACAGAGCGCCACACGGCTGTAACCCGGGCACACAGAGCGCCACACGGCTGTAACCCGGGCACACAGACCGGCACACGGCTGTAACCCGGACACACAGACCGCCACATTGCTGTAAACCCGGCCACACGGCTGTAACCAGCGCACACCATCACACCGCCATGGGGCTCTAATTCGCGCACACCACCACGCGGCTCTAACGAACGCACACACACACAACCATGCGGATCTAACGCACGCACGCACACACAAACCACTACGCGGCTCTAAGGCGCGCACACACACACACACAACCACGCGGCTCTAACGCGCGCACACACACACACAACCACGCGGCTCTAACGCGCACACATCACCCACCCACCCACCCACCCACACACACCCACCCACCCACCCACCCACACCCACCCACCCACACACCCACCCACACACACACACACACCCACCCACCCACCCACACACACACACACCCACCCACACACACCCACCCACACACACACACACACACACCCACACCCACACACACACACACACACACACACACACACACACACACACACAAAAAAACCACGCGGCTCTAACGCGCGCGCGCGCACACCCCACCACCACGCGTCCCTAACGCGCGCACGCGGTGCCCGACGCCCCCGGGACCTCAGCGCGCACGCGCGCGAGGCGCCCCGCCCCGCCCCGCGGTTCTAACGCACGCGCGTGGGGGCGGCACCGCCCCGCGGCCCCCGCGCGCAGGCGCAGTCCGCCCCGCCGCCTCCCCGCTCGGCGCGGCCGCGTCCCGCGGTTTCTCGCGGCCCGTCCGTCCCCTCTGACCCGGCGCCGCCGCTGCTCCATCCGGGCTCTCGGCGCTGCACGGGGAAGATGGCGGCGCTGCTCCCGGCCGAGTGGATAAAGAACTGGGAGAAAGGCGGCAAGAGCGAGTTGTGAGTGCGGGGCCTCGCCGTGGGGAGGGATGGGCGCTGCGGCCTGCGAGAGGGGGGCGAGGGCGCCCGCGCCTCGGCGGCCCGGGGAGGCCGGGGCGGCGCAGAGGCCGTCGGCCGGGGCTGCGTCCTTGCTGCTGGGCGTGGGGTCGAAGCCGTGGTCGGGAGGAGGGCCTGGGCCGCCCTCCCGTCCGGTCCGGCCGGGTGCTGCCGCCCTCCGCCGACGCCCGGCCGCCGTAGCTGGGCCCGGCTGTGCCGGCGCCCCGAGCGCCCCCTTCCAGCCTCCGGGCCAGGCTTGTCGGGGTTGAGCTCATCTTCAGCCGCCCCCCGTGGTAATACGGACCCCGAAGCGTTCCTGTGTCGCTGCTCTACAGTACTGACCTTTCTGGCAGAGGCCTCAGCCCCCGGTCCCACTTTTTTACCGATTCTGGTGGGACTGGCCCTGTATTCTTTGATCCAGGCAGAATACGATCAGGTAGTCACTCTTGTTCTATTCCACAAAGTAACGTTTGTTCACGGAGGGGTTCGGTTGCCACCTCTCAAACTAATCCAGGTGTGCCAGGTGTTTTCCATTGTGGGCCTGTGTCTGTTTTAAGCCATCTTTATGTGGCAGGTTCACTAAATGTTGTGTTTCAGGAGTACAGCTCTTCAAAGAGTGCTTCAGCAGTTTGGTCATTTCATGTTTCTCTGTTAGTTTAACAGGAGTGTTCTTTGCACTAGCTATATGTTTTTCACACGCTCTTATTTTAATTATTCCATGTCCTTTTGTTTTTTGTAGTAAGAAACAACAAAATTTTAAATTTTGCAGTTTTAAATATGAATGTTGCAGGGATCACTTAGAGAAACACTTCCTGGTAATCATTAATTTTATTATTTTCTTTTGTTCGTGTTTTCTGAAAGGTTGTATAGCTTTGGCAATGAATCTTCTTTGTGCATGAGGGGAAATGGCAGTGGGTTGGAGATTAGAGAATGTAGAGAATCCCTGCACAAAACACTGTTCTTTCCAGAGCCACCATTTTGTAGTGAAGGGGGCCCCCTTTATAGCCGTGTAATTTTGGGTTTGAATCATGCTGGAACCATTATTTGTGTTAGTACACAAGCTGAACATGTTGAGAGGCTGGTGGAGTTTGCGAGAGAACAGACATTTCATAGCTGATCACGTAATGGCAACTGCACTGTTCTCACTGGGTTCTCAGCTCTCTGAGCTTTGTAAGAGGCAACTTACATGGCTTGTGACCATGATAAAACCTTCTAGGATTGTTCTCTCCCCTCAGAGCAGTACTTCTTAAACAGGATAGGAGAAGAGTGTTCATCTGCTGTGGGACCAATAAAACAAAATGATTAGCTAGATTCCTGTATTTGTGGTTCTTGCACTTCATTTGGAAGACTGCTTAAATGGTGTTCCAGGTGTGACTTAAAGAGCAGTTTGCAGATGAGGCCATATGTTTTAAGAGAAATGTAATTGTGTCTGGATAACAGTTGTCAGGTTTTGCAGTGGTAGCTTTAGAAATTTGAGAAATATGCATGAACTTATTTTCTGGAATCTAAAGTGTATGCATGTAGACAATATTTAGAGAACTTTTTAGGAAGACAGCTTTAATGGGAGAGTCTTCAGTGTGTAACTTTTTGTTTCTTCTTCCAAAACTTCCTATCTTCTGATTAACTAGAGGAAAACAGAGCTAGGATGCTATCATTTCAGAATGAAACACATTAAGTGCTTTTAAACATTAAAGTAAAAAGGGAATAAATGCAATAACACTACTTATTTTTATTGAATTATTTGTCTAATACCAGTATGCCCAAGAATAAAATGTAGGTCTAGGTGTAAGTTTACCCTTGGTCTTTGTGGTTGAAAGTGAGGACAATTCATTAAAATGATGTTAGAAAAGTGGGGAGGGGAGGGATGCTGCAGAATGGCAAAACTAACATTACTAGCAAATAGAAGAATTACAAAAATTTAGAAAGTTTTTGGTAGGCATTTTAGGGGGATAAAAACACTTCATAACTGCTAAAAAAGATTCGTTCTTATGGAAAAATATTTCCTTGCTGGAGCATGAAATGGCTTACAGGATCTGGCTAGATCAGTTGAGATAGTATTTTGGCAGTTAGTAGTTACCTAAATGAGAACACATTTCTATGTTTTCGGGGAATATGAAACTATATTGAGAGAAGAAAATGGTCTATTTTAATTTGGCATTTCAACTTCTACTAGAATTTATTAATCTACTAGGATTAATAATGGATGCTTAAGATAATTACTCTATACTTTTTTTTTTTGTTTGTTTTGGGGTTTTTTTGTCTTTTATTTTTTTCAATGGTGTGATATTTTTGATTATGTGATCAACTTGTCATGATTCAACAGTGCTATCCAAAAATCAGAAGGTAAGAATTTTATGTCTTAAGAGTGTCATAATGTTAATTAGTAATGCAGCAGTGACCATTTGCTTCCAAGACATTGTTCAGAGACATTGGTCAAAACTGTACAAGCTTTGCATTTAATTAATTAAGCTACTGATGCATAATAGTATCTAATAAAAATACATAAATGTGGTAGTTACAAGTGTATGTACCTGACAAAACTACATTGGTCAGGATGTGGTCACCTTGCATGTCACTTTTTTGTTCAGATCTGTCTCTAAGTACACTTTACTAAATTATGTTCATTTATTTGCTACTGCCAGATACTGGTGTGCAAATGAAGTTGGAGTCTAAGGGTGACGACTTTTACTGCTCAGTCTGGACTCCTTGTAGACCTGCTTGTGTGTGCTGTGTTTGTAGGAAAATTGTTTCCGCAAGAAGAAGCTGGTCTATGACTGCAGCCCTCATGGGCATTTATAAGTTACTATGTAACTGGTGCCTTACCTTGTTTTGTGAGAGATTCAACACATCAAGGAGCCTTTAGCATGGATGGAGGGCTTTAACAGAGTACCTGCCTGGCAGTTCATGCAGTATGTTAAGCCTCGAGGTAAACTGAAGAAGCTTAACATTCTGTGAATGTGAAATTTTGAGACTCGATCTTTCAGGCACTTGTAGCTTGGTCGTTACTTTAACTCAACACTGTAACATTGCTCATGCAAGTGAAGGGCTGAGAATCAGCAAAAGAGAGTTTGGTTTAGTTGTGCCATCCTATCTGCAAAATGCACTTGATTGTACTTTATCTCAGCTAAAGAACTACCTGCATCAGCTGAGTTATGCATATACTTAAATGCTTGCAGGCACATGCACTTTGTGATAATTACTGCTTTAATCCCCGTGTGGGAGTGAAATGGAGGTTATAGGACGTGGTGTACAAGTTGGGAGCTCTCAGTTCCGGTGCTGCCTCTGCCATGTAAACTTGTTCACACTGCTTCAGAATCTGTGTTCTAAGCAAATCTATCCCATCACAGTCCAAAATAAATTTAATTTTGAAACTGTGGTTTTCAAAAGTAATTGTGTGGGTTTTAAGAAATATATTTGACAGTTTTACTTTCAGATGAAGAGACGTAGGTTTTAGTAGAGCAGGGGAAATCCTCCATCATAAGCTTGCAGCAATGAGCTACCAGGTCAGAGTAATAAGTCAAATGAACACTTACCAGATTGTGTCTTGTGTAGGTGCAACTGGTTTGATTTTAATTTCATGCACTCAGCTAAGACTAGATGAACTAATCACTCAGCTTATTACTGGAAAGGAGGGCTTGTACCTTGTCTTCAGTCATCAGGGTGCCTCTGTGGCCTCCTGTAAGTGCTTCAACTTGCAGAGGTGGCTGAAGATTTGGGTTTTGACCAGTTTTCTGCCAGGTTTGGCAGTTTCACTGATGTAACTGATGGGAGGGCTCAAACTGAGCTGAGAAGGGCGAAAGTGTTTGTGAATGTGTCCCATTTCTGCAGCAACAAGCCATTAAATCAGTGCAGCTGTGCTGCCTGGCAGCACCTACAGAAAAGGTGGTCTTGCTTTGAGAGAATGCCTCTAGAAAAGAATAGAATCATAAAAAGAAATACTTTTGCCCTCCTTTTCTTTTCTCCAATTTAATAATTCAGGTGGTTCTAATTACAAATATTAAGCATGTTGATTTGCAGATCATCTTAGAGTTTTTTTCTATTTTGATCAAGCAGATTCATGTCTTAAAGTAACATGGTGTTGTTAATACTATTTTGATACTGCTGGAGAGGGAATGGGAAGGGGTTGAAACTCTGATTTTGTATTAAGATGTACTTAAGAGAACTTATCAGTCCAAGCCAACAGAGTTGTTGCTCTTGCAGCCTGGTTGAGGATACCATCTTAGGACATAGGGGCCAAAGTGGCTATCTCAGAAAAGTTTTTTGGCATCTGATGTTTCAATTTAATGTTATTTGTATACAGAATTCAGAAATGAGTGCTTATAGGGTACCTTCTTTATGAAGAAGTAATTAAAATTTAAGAAAATTTATTTTTATTAAATTGATACACTCTTTGGGAACAGTTGGGAGAAAAATCTATTATTTAAAAAAAATTTACTTACCATTAATGAAAAATAAAATACCTATTCTCCTGTTTGCTGTCTCTATTTGGTTATTTCCAAATATATTGCATTATCTTCAATAGCATTTGGGACATCTTAGCCATACCTTTGCTTTTTGCTGAGGTTCTATGTTTCTGCTCATTGTTATGTGTGAGACTCCCTAGTTTCCAGTTGTCTGAAGGGTGTGTATACCTTATATTTGCTAATTATAGTTCCTTGATGCTGGAGCAGCTGTTTAGTTCTGCTAGACTAGTGGTAATCTATATAGGATGCAAATAGAATGAGTAATGGATTGCTACAGAACTATTTTTTACTGTTAGTTTTCATGATAAGCCTCTGTAACAATTGCACATATCTGCCTTATTTGAGACAGCTTAAAATGGCTCCCACAGCAAACTGTAGTCTTGCCATCTTATGTAGGACTGAGACATAGCTCTGATACCCTCCTCAGTTTCTGCACGTGAAAGATACTTGAAAAATATATGAACTTTTGGTTGAAAATGTGCAAATGTGACAAAAGTTCTTAAAGTATTCCCTGGTGTCTGTTATGATAAAGATAAATCACTACCTTTCCTAAATACTGTCACTTTTAAATATGAAACTGCTTTTGAAACCTCTTGCTGGGGTGACAGTATTGGTAGAGAAGAGGGAAGATCCTTACATCTTAGAAACATGTCCATTTCTAAGCTGTCAATGCAGTGAAGCAGCCTGCTCTTTAAGCATTTATTTTCTAACACAGAGAACTATTAATTGATCTCATGTAACAGTCTGCATAGTACTTGGAGTGCTTTTTGCATGTGGCTGTTTGCTTGAGGGAGCCCTGGGAGCAGCCAGTGACAATGCAACATGACACGTTTTTGCTTCCTAGAGTGGATTATTTTATCCACTTCTAGGGACTAGAAGAAAAAAAATCTGTCTTACTCTTGGTGAAACATTGCATGAGGAAATCATGCACATAATTTAATGTTAAAAGTTTTTTACAGGCATGAGTCTGAAAACTACCATAGTTATTCTATGAGAAGCATTTCCTCATTGGATAATGACAGTAGGTTATTGCTAGGACTTCCATGCTTCCACATTGCTTCATGTTCTTACTTTTCTCAAGGAAGTATAATGTTGGGAAGAATATTTTATGTGTATGAGATCTGTTGGGAATCTTGTGTTTCTTTGTTGTAAATTCTCTGAATTAGGGTTTACTTTGGAGAAATTAAAATATCATCCATTTAAACTGCCCACATCTAAAGCTGTTTTAGCCAGAGCATCAGTGAAAAAAGAACCCAGAACATTTGTATGCTAATTTCTAATGATTTTTTTAAACCTTTGTTTTATTTTAGTGTGCAGCTGTGTCGTGCTCTCAGTGAAAACAAAAATCATGATGTGGGTTTCAGAGGTAAGTTGTTTGATTTGTTTGTTGGTTTTAGTTGAATAGAAAACAAGCCTGGAAACAGTTGATTATGGTACCTTTGCATGTATGTGCTTGGAATGTTCATGTATGGTGACCAATAGTGTGTGCTAAAGATGAATGCTACAAATGAAAACAACCACTACAAGGATTGCTTTCAAACATCCAGGGATTTTTTTTCTAGTGGGTCATGGCAGCATCATCCAGTGTTTGATCTGTGCTGTAGAAAATGGAATTCCATTTTGCAAACTCAACATAAAACTAGCTTTTATTTTAAAAGTTAAATATATGAACGCTAAGGTGTGAAAGTGTGACATTATCCTATCTGTGTAAAAATAAATTGTTTTAATTCACCCACAGTGGTTTGTAGTCACCACATTACTGACTGCATGATTTAAGACATTAAGATCTGTATAACTTGTTATTGAATATAGTTTATTGAGCAAACCATAAAAGTGCAAGGTGAAAGCACGGGCTTTTGTTATTTTTCATATAGTAAAGCCACAACATTTTTGTGTATTATTTAAGAACCTTACAGATTTATCACAGCTGATTTTACAACCACCATGTTTACATTGCAAGGTTTTTCTCAAGTGGAATACCTCTATTTAGTGCTTCAGCTTATTACAAGCATTTTTAAGGTTGCATTCGGTAGTTGTAGGAGACTTTCCTTAAAAAAATGAAAAACAATCCGTATCAAGCATCTTTTCTACAATTAAATTTTACTTTCTTCTAGAGAAATAGTTTTTAAGGTCATATCTGTGATGAGACATTACTAGGAAAGGTACTAGAACATGTTCTATGTATGAATAATATGATATGGATGGGAATTAGAAGGTAAAAGTGTCTTTGTTAAGCCAACTGTCAAGACTCAGGTTACTATATCCAGGATGCTAATTTTTCTTCCCATTTTACTGTACTCTCCAGAGAAAGTGGATCATTGCTCACTTTATGCCTGTGTGAAATCTTAGCTTTTGATGATTACTTGGTTATTGCTAATAGATTAAAATTTATCTCCTTTATTGGTAAGGGAAGCATATCCCCTTTACTTGTCTGTTGTCTGAAGTCTGCAGCATTACTGTAAACATTGCCTTAACAGACTAGGATTAGCTAATATGTTCCTTAGTCACCTCTTGTCTTTCAACAGATATTCAGCAGGCTTTGTATGAGCTTGCTTACCACGTTGTCAGAGGAAACTTAAAGCATGATCAAGCTTCTAATGTTCTTGGTGATGTCATAGTAAGTATATATTTGTAACAATTGCATACTTACCAAAATCTTTCTTATAAAAGCCCAGATAACATCCAAGCAGGAAAATATTCAAGGGATTTTTCTTTGACGTGTCTAAAAAGAAATTCTTGTCAAATTCTTTGTTTGTGTACACTTGATATATATGTAGACTGGCAGGGTTTCATTTTTTCCCTTTACTTTTCATGGTGAGGAATAGATGTTTCAGCAAAAATTAAAAGTTAAGTCTCTTTTTAAGGGCACATAAGTGAAGTTGTTAATAAATGCTAGAAATAAATGTCACTTGCTCATGCAGCACATCTGTAATGCCACCTGGTTTAAATCTTTTAGAAATTTTTTCTTATTTTTGGTAAATTGCTGTTTTGATGTGCATGGAACGTTAAGGACAAATGTATTGCAGTAATCTAGGGTAACCTTTTTTTATTTTTTGAACTTAAGGACTGATGTTGAGGGAAGGCAAGGCTCTAGGGCACCTTGCTGTTGGGGTGGCATGTAGGAAATCGTAATCTGTGTGGTGCTTGAGAAACTGCAGGTCACTTTCTCACAGAGGGATAAAGAGCCTTGAGCTACAGAGGTGGAAGGACTAACCAGGGGGTTTTGTCCTTGGTCACAAAATACACTTAAATTACATTGTGGGGTTTCACTACATATCAATAGTTAGCACAGCACTTACATTAGATATTAGTCAGCAATTAAACATCTTCATTATTAATATGAATTATTAATAATATACACAATATACGTTACTAATTAATCAGAATTTTATGATGAAGCATTATTTTATATAATGCAAACATTTTCTAAGTTTGCATCTTGGAATTTCTGTGTTCATTAAATGGGATTTTGTTTCTTAGGAATTCCGAGAAGACATGCCTTCTATCCTAGCTGATGTATTCTGCATATTAGGTAAGCTGGGTTCCCTTCCTTTCAGCACAGATTTGGAGAAATTAATGTTTTGTATATCTGCTTGTTGACGTCTTCACAAAATTTCATTAAATTTGTAAGGCATGATTTCTCTGTACAAAGCATGTGATTCTTCCTCAGTGTATCTGTACTTTGCTTGTTAATGTCTCTTCATTCTGCTTTGTTCTGTTATAGTTTCCAGAAGTTTGCCTATTAAAGGCAGTGGAAGTTGATCTGCCAAGAATAGTTAAAGGAGCTAGCTTGTAAGAATGTTGGATGTTAGCTAATGGCATCAGTGACTTAGTGATGCTATCATTCTTAAATATTTTTAATAAAAGTTGACTTACTGGTAGGTAGATAGTTTCTCTTTAGAATGTATTCTGTAAATATTTTTGTCTGTACAGTCAGTGTTAGTGAAATGGAGCTACTTGTCCAGAAATCTAAGGGCAAATGGCATTGAGTCACTATCTGCCAGCTGAGCAGGCTTTAAAGGTGTGCATGTCTTATTCTGATGATAACTTCTGGATTTTTATGTTGTGATGTTGATCCCAAGCTGTTGCTCTCATGTCTTCCAACTGTAACTGCCTGCAGTTTCTGTCTTGCTCCATGTCTGTGTTTTTCAACAAATTTCAGAAAATTCTTCTACTGATCTGCTCATCACAGATCCTGTGTGTTCTGTGTATTGAAGGAGTGAGACATCTTCTGTGCTGTGCTTGCCTGTGAAGAGAGGCACCTCATTAAGTTTGCATGTGCAGCCTTGGTTTTATACATCTGGATGATAAATTTTGACTTTGTTTTATTCATACTGTTTCATTCTGTGTACTTGTATCATTTTGTGATAACTAATTTTCACAATACAGTATTACACTGGTGTCCTTTTCTTTTTTAATCTGCATTAGAAGGCTTGAGTAGCTGCTTCTTGAACTACTTAAATAACTGAAACAAGTGTATCTGTGTGCCTTTTTCTATTTATTTTTCTTTTCCCTCTTTAAATTAGTGTGTAGCCAAATGCCATGTTTTCACTAGTATCAGAGAATAGTATGGCTAAGGAGCTGGGTTTCAAACTCTGGGACAAAGGACATTTGACTGTTTCTCACTTGTTTCCTCCAACCCCTTTTTTACTCTAATAAATATTTGCTGCTATCAGGATTTTTTTCTCCCTAGCTGTATGTGTTTCAATATGTGAGAATTTTAATTTGTCCACTCATCTACGTACACTAGAAAAATGTTTTACTGCAGCTTGTTCTTTGGCTGAGAGTATTGGCTGCTAAGGTCCAGGCTGGTCTGTTGCCTCCACTTCTACCCTGCTACATCACGTTAGGGTCTTCTTTCTGACATACTTGTTGCTAATGTTGTCTCTGTGGGTATGTGTGGTGGGTATTTTGTTAGTTTGTTTATTGTAATGTCAGTCTTGCATTCTTTTATGGAGTTTTCTACTCCTTGTGCAGTTCCTCACTTCCTGTAATGATGTGCTTTTTTAAAACTGCTTTAGAAAGTTTGCTTTCCTGGCCAGTGTTCCATGACCTGTCTTCCCATAGGAGTGAATTGCTTTCAGTAGTTGACAATACAGAAGAAATTAATGGTAATACAGCAGCATTGCTGCTAAAAGACTGCAGACAGACAGTAAATGGTAGTTCTCTGAAGCTGCAGGAAAAAAGATTAGAACATTGCCTTAAGGCCAGGATCATGCAGTTCTCTTCAGTGGTTTGTATTTCTGGTTTTGTGCTTATTATTGATCTTCAATGCTTGCCATAAATGTTATTGCAACAAAGAGAATGGCAAGAAAAATTATTGCAGCATTCCTCTGGTTTCTGTTTTATCTTTTCATGAGACTTGTGGATGTGTGAGAATTGTCACCAAACATTATATGAACCCCATGGGGGACGAATAGGTGGGAAGTGGCAAGAAACTGCCATGTTATCAATAAGTTCTTTGCCTTGTGTTATCATTAGTATTTATCAGAACAGTTACTAAAAGAAGAAACTCAAAATTTCACAAGTAAAAATGCTTTTTCCCCCCCATCTTCTTTTGTAGATATTGAAACAAGTTGTTTAGAAGAAAAAAATAAGAGGGATCATTTTACACAGCTGGTATTGGCCTGTTTGGTAAGTTACACCTGGGAAGTCTTTTGGAAAAAATGCATGTCAGAAATTGATAAGGGAAATAAGAGTGATGAAACTTGATTTTATTCCCCAGAAAAGACTGTAAGAGTGTTTTCCAAATGCCCAAATAATTTTAAAATTCTCTCCAAAGTGTTGTGATAGAAGAATATAGTATAGCTCCCTCTTGAGCTCTTTAAAGAGTTTTGAGAGAACTTAAGTTTTTCCACCTGTTGGTTTACCAGAAATTTTGCTTCTGAATTATGTCTTGAGTTGCACTTCTTTATGTAGCCTCCTCTTGTGTTTAGAAGTAGCATTCCTAAACGCATGGAATAAGCTTGATTTGTAGGAAAGTTCAGCATATGAAAATAAGACTTCTTAAAAAATAAAGAATACGCTTTGTATATATGCAGTTCTTGATAGTAATGTCCTTGGATGCTATGCAATGTATGCTTGGTAACCACTAATTGGACTCTAGGGCTTGTTTCTTCAGAGTGCTCTTGTATATAAAATCTACCACTGTAAAATTCCAGTTTCAGTTAATAGTGTGTCAGTTTTGTCTGCTTCTGTGTTTGAAGGAAAATGCAAACTTTTTTCTCTTGTAGTCAGAAAGCATATATAGAATAAAGTAATAATTGTGTGATTTCTAGGTCTTTGTAATTGATACATTTGGTGTGTGTTTTTGGTGTTTTTTTTAGTATCTTGTATCTGACACTGTCCTAAAGGAGCGTTTAGATCCAGAGACACTGGAGTCATTGGGACTCATCAAGCAGTCTCAACAGTTCAATCAAAAATCTGTTAAAATAAAGACAAAACTATTGTAAGTTTTGGGGCAAGGGGTGTTTGGGGAGTGGGTGGGGATGGGAAATGATTAGTCTGGTAACAATGTTTTCTACCAAGTACTCAGTTTTCTTTCGGAAATATGTTTTGTTGCGCTTTTACTTCCCATTGATGAAAGAATTTTGTTAGTACTTAGTTTTCAAACTCTTGAGAAGTGTTAACTATGGTTTTTGCTACAGGGATTCCATATACACAGATTAATTATATTTATTTGTTATACGTGAATTTACAAAGTATAACAAAATTAATTATCGCTCTTGCATCAGTTAAGAATAGGTTTTGTTTTCATAACTAGGCAAACATAGTTATTTTAGTTTGGGCAACACGGGTTATGGTTTTTCGGTGTATGTTTGGTTTCTGTCTCTGCATCCAGTGTTTGTGTCCAAGAACATCGCATGAAACATGAATAGGTTCTTAAGCATGGACTGTCAGAGAGCAGTTCTCCAGAGTAGTATGTAGAACAAGCTTTCCTGTTAAGTCTAATCTTTTTAATTATTTGCATTTGAAATAAGAGCTGGATTTGTTTGGAGAGTGCGTGCTCCCTTACAGGTATTCATATACTGCATTTAATAGTTCTTGCAACAGCTCAAGTTAATAACAAATTCTTAAAAATGTGTTCAAAATTAGCATTTTGTATTACAAATTGTTAAGAGCATAAGTAAGCTTCACTAGATGCATGTTACACAACGGTATTTAATTTCTCTTTATTTGCAGTTATAAGCAACAGAAGTTTAATTTGCTAAGAGAGGAGAATGAAGGTTATGCAAAACTCATTGCAGAATTGGGTCAAGACTTATCTGGAAATATCACTAGTGATTTAATCCTTGAAAATATCAAATCTTTAATAGGTAAGGAATTTATTGAAAGAATGTGGGTATTGGTTTTCCTGTATGATCTTATGACTACAGAAAGTAGATAATCTTGGATATAATTATGGTATTTTAAAGTTCCCATTTCTGTGAAGAAATTAATTTGGGGAATGTTGTGTAGGTATACTTAAATACTGAATTTATGGTGTAGCCATAGATAAGCATGCTGTGATTTTAACATCTTTTGAAGATGTGCTTATCAGGCATATTGGAGCATAACAAAGTGATGCTTTTTGCTATTGAATGTATCAATTCAATGCATGAACATTATTTTATTCTTGAAGATACTGAATGAATGATTCCTCGTGAAGAGAAATGAGAAGCAGTAAATGTTCTTCCTTTATCTAGTTCTTTTAGTGATTTTTCCATATTTCTAAGTTGAGTCATTATGAGAATCTCACAGTCAAAGTGGAGAATGTTAAAAACAGGAAATAGCTGTACTTACCCTTGTTTTACACTTCCCTTTTGAATAAAGAATTCTTTAAAATATATTGATTTTTGCACCAATGCCTGTCTGATATGGTGCCAGTGCAGTAATGGGCAAAAGGCTATGCTGCCGGTTTATAAAAAAAAGTCCTTTTTTCCCTTCAAATAAATAAACTGTTTTCTCTTGTGCTGGCAATAATGCTGAATAAACAGGGCAGTACCACCAGGAGGATCAGGGTCTAGCTCAAACCAGAACATTTTCTGGGGTGTAAAATAATTACTAGCTGGCTGATTTGTGTGACTGAATGAATATGTGTGATAATACAAGAGAAGAAGCAGCAGCCCATGCCTTTTGCTGGCTCTGTGTTGTTGATGAGATCAGGTTTTTAACTATTAAATGTTCCCTTTAATTGTCAATTTCTGCTTTTGCTGTAATCTGGGTTGGAGGTCCTGTTTAGTATTTTTGTGTAGTTCAATATTTAACAAATAAAAATGATCAATGCTGTATTTATACATGATCGAGATTATTTTGCTGCTGATAAAGGTTCAAGTTTAACTGAAAATAATTAATTTAAAACGTTAATCCATTTCTGTTTTAGAAACAGAGTGAAGATGAAAATTAAGCTTTTCTGCTCTGTCCTTTTCCTCTAGGATGTTTCAATCTTGATCCTAACAGAGTTTTGGATATCATCCTAGAAGTCTATGAGTGCAGGCCTGAGTATGATGATTTCTTTGTACCACTGATAGAGTCTTACATGTACATGTGTGAGCCTCAAACTCTATGCCATATACTTGGTTTCAAATTCAAGTTTTATCAGGTAATGTATTTCTGTTCTTAATTTTTAGGGTTTGTGGGTGGTGGGTGAACTGCAGAACTGTAGTCAGTAATAACAGATTTTCTGCAGTTGTTTTTTATTTTGGTTTTGTTTTTTCTTTGGTTTTTTTGTTGTTTTGTTGTTTGGTTTGGATTTTTTGGGTTTTTTTTTTGTTTTACACAGAAATTAGTTTTTAAGTTGTAAAATTCTGGTATTAAAAGCAATAATTTCATTATTTGAGTGGGAGTCTTCTTACCATATTTTACAGGAGAATGCTTAATGTTCTCTTAAAAGAGCTGAAAACAATCTTGATACCTTCCACTTGAACTTGTAGAGTTATGTAAGGACTGGCATGAACAAAGAGACTGTGCATTATAAACGGGACTTATCCCCAGGAGTGAGGAGCATGTTTGCAGGGGAGTCATGGTTGATATTTGATAATACACTCAAGAGGTTTTTTAAAATGTATAATTAATTAGGAATTGCGTAAAAGAACCAAAGGGTGTGAAGATAAAGTTCTTGTTTCTCAAAAAACTGAATGTGTATTTTAGTAGAGTCTAGTGACTTGGGAGTTATAGCTATTAAAATAACATGGTAACAGGTAGAACTGTGGGTTTATATGTTTCATCTGAACAGAAATCGAATGGTTCCTGTTCTACAATCTTCTGCTGGTTCTGATTACTTTTTTTGTAAATTTCGATGTTGTCTGTTTTAGGATCCAAGTGGTGAGACCCCTTCCTCCTTATACAGAGTTGCTGCTGTCCTTTTGCAACATAATCTCATAGATTTGGAAGATCTTTATGTTCATGTAAGTGACAGTACTTCTCTGCTAGATGCCAAAGATGAGGACATTTTAAAAAAAGAAAACCAGATCCTTTGTCCTAGTTCTAAATTTTCAAGTTCATGATATTCTGTGCAATACCTGCAGCAGTACAATATTTTGTGACTTAACATTTTCAGTGCTTTCTTAATGTCACATACACAAATAAGCACACATTGAAGTCTGAATGCTGATAAAATTTATTTGAATTATTGGTGAACATCCTCCAGATTGTTTACCTTCTGGTAGAGTAGGAAGTTGGAGGTAAGTGCCTAAGTAATTTTGCTTAAGAATTGGACCCATCAAGTTTTGTGTTACAAGATCAGTTTTTGAGAAAAGTGATAGGATAATCAGCTCCAGATACTGTTTTAGTTTAATAGTATGGTTATTTTTTTTTTTTAATGCTTGCACGTTCCTGAATAGGCCTCTCATTCTCTACAAGAATTCTGACCATTTGTTAGGTTGAAGGAAGGAAATGGACTTATGTGTTTAGATATCATCAAAGACTTGTTCTCTTATAAACCAACCAACATTCTAATTTGATGAATGCTTAACAGTATGTTGTAGTTATCAAATTAATTTTACATTATACAAGAATTTTTAATATCAGAATATCTGTGGATAGTCTTAAGAAATTTAAGATTCAACTCTTCCACTGAAATCAAGGAAAGAGTTCTAGTTACATGTGTGAAAGGTTTGGAATGTAGTCCTGCCATTAAGTTGTGTGGCATTTCTTAGCCTGAGTCACAGTCTCATCAATATTGACTCACCAATAACTGTCCCTGGCTTCATAGGAGTATTTTGGCTGAAAAAGTGTTGGGTGGAGCAAGAGTGGGAGTGCATGTGTCAGATAATTGGTGTGGAGTGAGAAATGTGTGATGATAACGCTTGTTTTTAAGAGAATGTTTGTAAGCTTACAAAACATGCTCAGACTTGGGGTTACTGTTGCCTGTGCAATCTCAGCTCAGACTTGTGCAGGTATGGGCATGTTTTCTGCCAGGCTCAGGCTTGGGGGTCCCTGCGGTCATTTGCACTGTTTACCTGCATGATGGTGATTCTCAGTCTCATTCCAGACTCTCTCTGCCAGTCTCTCTGTCTCTTCATGTTTGAGATGGTGTATTTTTTAAATCTCTTTTCAGTTCAGACTTAATTTAACTTGCTATGAAAGTTTCTATCAAATAATTAGCATGTAGGTGTTGAGTCTGGAGGGGTGTCCATTGTGTGGCTCCCATTGGAGGGGCACTGCCAGGATTAGCACTCATATTAAGAATGTTCTTCCCACCTCTGCCCTCCCCGCCCTTCCAAGCCTGTAAAAACTGTTCTCAATTAGTGTGTGTATACACACAGCCATATAGAACATATGGCATCCTAAAGATACAATTTACCCATTGGAATTCCACATTTGGTGCTTCTTGGGGAAGCTTAGTAGTTTTCCTGTGTTTTCAAATGAGAAAAATGCAGCTCCTTTTACCTTTCCAAGTGGGATTGGTTCTTCTCCAGATTTCTGTGAAATGGAGGAATTCTTTCATCTTTCAATGATCAGTTTGGGCAAAGAAAAACTAATAAAAATCTTCCCTTGTTAAAACCATTAGAAGAAAAGAGGAGTGCATCAAAGAGGTCATGACTCTGTAGTAAGTTGATTACTTACTTACTTGCAGCAAAAATGTGATTTTGGTTTCAGGAGCTAAACTGAAGTTTGGGTTTGTCAGAAAAAGTTCTTCTTTTGTCTCACAACTTGACCTTTTAATTTTTGAGTGTAGATTTATATTCCTCATCCTGATTATTCTTAAGTACAAGACTATGCTGAGGTTTTTTTAATATTAGGTACTTTATCTAAGATGGTTTTTAAAGAACAGATGTTACATGTGTTTACCCATATTGCGCATAAATTAAAAATTAGGTAAGCTTTAAATGTTTTTTCTTTAAAATAAATATGCAATGAAAGTGTGTGACTAAGTAGGTTACCTGGTTTTCCTTGGTGATGAAATTTTTATTCCCTTTAGATGAGCAATATTTTGAATATTCACTTGGATTAAAGGCACTGAGTTGTGTTAATGTTATCATGAAGTATTTGTGTAATTGTTATGGCTGGATGGTAAATTGGAGGGCAGGGAGGACTTGGACAACAAATGGTTGTGAAGAAGTGGAGTGGTATTATTTCTTATGAGTTCTTGATTTCAGAATGGTCTGCTCTTAGTGTAGTTCCATGTTAGGGATAATGGCAGCAAGGAAAAGAAACTGGTACCCTGAAACACTGTCAGATTAGTAACAAGAAAGGACCAAGTTCTTTTCCAAGCTCAGGTGATCCTCAGTAGGAGTTGGTCACGTCAGTTTTCAGATATAATGTTTTTTTTTCCAGCTTCTACCAGGGGATAATGCCATCATTGAGGAACACAAGCGAGACATAGTGGAAGCTAAACAAATTGTCAGAAAACTTACAATGGTCGTCTTATCATCTGAAAAGACTGAGGAAAAGGAGAAAGAAAAGGAAAAAGAGGAGGAGAAGACTGAAAAGGTGCAACTGAGTAGCTTTCTTTTCAGTAAAATTATTTGAATTACATAAAACAATTGTTATAGAAATATTTATATTTATTTGAAAAACAGTTATGTGCTTCTTGGATGGCTTGTATTTGTCTTCCAGTTGCACTTCTGTTACATTGAACGTGCAAAAACACATGGTTTGGGGTTTGTTCTGGATTTCTGGACATAAAATATTCTTGGTTCAAAGGCTAATTGATTTTATCCTTCCCTTTTTGTTGTATCGGCTCCACTAAGTATGTCCCAGCATGTATATACACTTCTAGGATTCATGATAGTGTAATCCTAGTTGATTTCATAAAATAAGGACATAAAAATAAGGACATTAGTTCTCTTAATCAAGAATTGGGACATAAAGAATTGCTAGACTTAGGAATGTTGGCATAACTATCCTGCATTGTAGAAAAAGCTTTTAATGGAAGATGTTGACTTGTAACTGCTCACTGTGCTTTCTTTTAAGCCTGTTTATCCATATGTGTAAATTTATACTCTTAATTTAAGTTCCTACTAAGTCAGATTTATGTTGCCCTAGGTCTAATTTGATTTAGTGTGTCCAAGCTTTATTTTAGAAACAAAGTTATTTGATTTCTTAGAGGCCATTTTGTTGTCATCTTCATTTGAGTGCTTAAGTACTTCTTAAACACCTTTTTTAAAACAAAAAGAAAAAGAAATACTCCATATATGTATTTTTAAGTTGCATGCTGGAGTCGGGGGAGGGTTCCATCAGTCTTGGTGGTTTCTGTTCTTGAATTTCTGTATCCTGCTGTATTCCTTATCAATCTGGTTTGTCTACCTATTCCTACTTCTTCTACACCACCTTGATTCTGTTAATCTCTGGCCTTCCTTCCTCCTTTCATTTTTCTTTCCTGGCTTGAAAAATCTAATTCCATTTTCTTCCCTCAAGCACCTGATACAGTTACTGACGCTCAACTGGAGCCACAGCTGCTGCCTATTTCTTTCACTCACTTTAGATTTCTGATCCACTCCCTTTTGCTTATACCACATTGCTTTGGCCCACCTTCTCTGCTGTAAGATGGAACTGCCCAGAATTTTCTGAAGTGTTCTTGTCACCCTCTTCTGATGGAAAAATAAACTTTTGATGAGACATGGAGGGTGTCTGCATTGCAAGTAATGTCAGAGGAATTAAGACAGCTTTCATGGCTAAGCTTTAGAATTAAGAACTAGGGAATTTTAAGCTTTAGCAGAAACTGCAGCATTTTTCTGAAGGATTGAAATGACAAAGTCTGTGCCTGTGTGATGGGAAAATTGAGAGCTATACTTAACAGAAACCAATTTCTGTGACTGCACACACTGTTATGCAATGTGTGCTGTTTCTTGAAAAGCTTCTTTCTGTGTTAAAATATTTTTTGTATGTGCTTAGCTGTGCACTTCATAGCAGTTAGAAGAGTAACTGCATGTGAAAGGTGTTGTCAGCCTAAGTTTAGGCACATTGTATTCAGCACATCATTTTAATATACTATTTTGATACAGTTTCATGGAATAAGTGCCTGCATAAGGAAAGCAGTGTTTAAAAAGTATTGACCTGACTTTTTTTACATCCATAATGTGCTTATTTTGTGTGGTTAAAATTCATTACTATCTCATGAATCTAATATGAATAATTTAGTCTTGACAAATGTGCTGCATACTTTTGCCTTTTAAGATGCATTTGCCATAACTGTGTGATAGGACATCCAGACAGGTCAGAGTGTGGGCAGCAGGAATGGGTTTGACAGCAGTTCCAGACTGACCCCTCTGTGCCAGACATGTCTTGGCTTTTGGAGAGCTCATGTCAGAATTTGCTTACCCAAAAGTAAAGCAGTGTGTGAGCTCCACAAGTTCAGCATTAATAGAGACCTTGCTTGGTTTTGCTGTGGTGCTTTCCTCTGCATGTTGCCATGTGCTATGCTGTTTTCTATTTTCAAAACTACCAGAAAAATATTTGCCAGCATTAAACTTTTAAGGAGGAAAAAAAAACCCACTAAAGCCACACAAACTGTAGAACCACAGGAGTGTCTTTTTTGTAAGTAATTATTGTTCTTATCGATTGGCATTCTCTGTTTGTGAGGTTTAAATAAAATTATATTTTGCTTTAAAATAATGAAAAAAATTTTGTCCTAGAATTGTAATCTTTCTTTCCTGGGTGTAAACATTATCTTAGGCTTGTAGTTACTTACAGCTAGTTTTCCTTCCTGTTAGTCTCTGGGGGCCAGGGAAAACCAATTTATAACAATAAAATATATCAATACCATGCCCCTTAAAAAGTGCTTTAAGGCATGACCTTAGTTGTAGAGTCCTGCTTCCTGTTATGCTTGTATTACAAAAGGAATTTTGGGAAAACTTTGCGTAGACTTGCACTTAAGTCTAGAGTCTCCTAGAATAGATGCTAATGTGAAACTTACTGTACGGGCAAACTAGGATGGAGAAAGGGTTTGAGTGTGGCTTAGCTTTTTAATTATTCTAATCTGCTTTTGCAAGAGAAGTTTGTGCTTTTAAACCCAGAAAAATACACAGCATAAAGGATTCTTAAATGCTTACATTGTTCTTAAAATGTCCTGTAAGGAAACAAGCTGCAATAGATTGTGTCAGTTTGAAAAAATACGTGATCAAGCATACATCAGACAACTTTATAAATTTCTGTTCGAACTTTTTCTTTGATCCAAACGTTAAATTCTACATGGATTGGTTTATAACTTGTTTTGGTGTTTTCTTACTGTCTAAATGTCTAGCTAAGTTTTATTTTGCATATGTTGTTATTACACGGTTGATATACAAGGCTTTTTTCTCTAGCTGTGGATTGCAGCTGCTTAAGGAGAAGTATTAAGGAGACTTTATGAACACACTTTTTCTTTATTATCTTACAGCCTCCTGATAATCAAAAGCTTGGCTTATTGGAAGCCTTATTAAAAATCGGTGATTGGCACCATGCACAAAGTATTATGGATCAGATGCCTCCATTTTACTCTACTGCGCACAAGCCGATTGCCATCGCGCTTTGCCAGCTCGTCCACGTGACAATTGAGCCTCTGTACCGCAGGTAAAGTGACAGCCACGACTCTGCTGCTGCACAGGGGAAAACAATTTCTTTACAGCATGAATTCACTGATAAGCCTAATTATAAATAAATTTCTTAAGTTTTCACTTCTATTTCATGTGAAATTCTGCACGTTTTATTTTTCAGAGTTGGTGTACCTAAAGGAGCTAAAGGGTCACCAATTTCCTCTTTGCCAAACAAGAGAGCACCTAAACAAGCAGAGAGCTTTGAGGAGTTGAGAAAGGAAGTGTTCAACATGCTTTGTTACCTTGGTCCTCATCTGTCCCACGATCCCATTTTATTTGCAAAAGTAGTGCGCCTTGGAAAAGCATTTATGAAAGAGGTTGGTACAACACAACAGCTGGTCAAAACATAAAAAATATCAATTACTCTGATGTCAAAAAATGCTTGTCTTGCTATTTGTGTGATGTTCAAATGCTGAAACAGAAGATCTTGACTAAGGACAAACTTGGAGAACTTTATTTTAATTTTTGATCAATTTTATGATCTTTAAACATCTTTAGGAACAGCTTTAGGCACTTTAGTTTTA
Source organism: Taeniopygia guttata (assembly GCF_048771995.1). Classification (NCBI taxonomy): domain Eukaryota; kingdom Metazoa; phylum Chordata; class Aves; order Passeriformes; family Estrildidae; genus Taeniopygia; species Taeniopygia guttata. The sequence continues at coordinate 9,575,860 of NC_133029.1, read as the reverse complement.
TAACCACAGATATTTTAGTGATATCTAATTTCCTGTTTTGGTATTCATATTTTAAAATATTATCTGTGTATGTATAATTAAAAAACCCAACAGACATATGGTACTGACTGTCTGGAAGTCCTTCTACATTATTACAGCAACAAGGTAGTCAGCAAGGATTGATAACCTAAAACACATGCAGTACAAATAATTTCAGCTTTCTGTTCCAGCTGTTAGGTTACTTGGGAAATGAGGGATGTTTACTCCTTTTACTTCATGGGTTTTTCCCATGTTCTGCCTAGTTAAAATGCTGCTAGTATTGATCTCGTGTCAGTGATGAATCTTTAGGTGCTGCTAAGGATGAGTTTGATGTGGAAATCACTTCAAGTTGCCAACTTCAGAAATTAACTGATCTCTTGAGATGGGTTACTGTCTTTTGACTGTGTGTCTGTTGAAGGATTGGCAGTATGACCTGTTTTGGAAGGCTGAATGTTGAATTTGTATTGTGAAATCCCTTAAAATGTACTCAGTAGTTCAGATTGAGGCTAATTAGATCTTCTGCTGCTTTTCTGGCAATTTGCTATTTACCTGGTAGTTTCTGCTTTATTCTCAAGTCAACCATAGGGGGTTTATTTTTTTTTTAAACAACAGCTCAGAGAAACTTTGGAATAAATAATTTTAAAATTGCTATTATTATCAATGAACAGCCAGTCCACCAGCTCAAAACTTAAAAGCAATAGGTTTTGTTGCCCAGCATTTTAACTTATGAGAGAAAATTGGAGAGGTTGATTGATTGAAGTGGTACTGGAGGAGAAGTTTTCCATTTTATAACTTGCATTTTCTTAAAAGTATTTTTATTTCAGCTTCAGCTAACAAAGTCTGGAATACTCATATAACACCATAACTTATATACCACCTGAGGAGAGGCTTTGATGTCCAGCTGTACCTGATCATGCAGAGCTAAGGATGCAGATGATTCTTGGGATTGACGATCTTTTTGTTCAAAAGCAGATTTTGTCAAGAGAAGTTATTCTTGTTAGGTTCCAACATGCAGTGATAGAGACCTACAATAACTTTGGGTTCCGTGTAGTCTTTGTAATAAAATCAGGGAAGCTTCAGCTATTTCCCTACTTCCATATCTCTGTATAAGATTTTCCAGTGGTAAATACTCTGACTTTATAGCAGGCTCATTTCTTGCTGGCCAGTGAGAAGACATGTGACTTCAGTGGTAGCTATTTTGCACTGACAGTGCAGTTAAGTTGGAAATAATAATTTTCAGGGACTAATGCATTTTATTGCTGTCAGCAGACTATTAGGACTACTTTGTAACTGAAATATTGAAGGTTTGTGAGAAAGCCCTGTTTCTGAGGATATGTACACTAGAATGGAGATTACATGGTTATAAGAATCTCTTGTGCAAGTTTACTGTAAATATACTTATATAACAGTTTAATGTATTTCTGACAAGAATGAGCAACATTTTAGCTATTTGCTTTAGGTTGGAACTGTGAAGAAATTCGTCAGTGACAGAGTGGTTAAGGTAACATTAGGGAAAGTTATTTTTAATGCATTGTTGCCATCAGCATGTTCTAGTTGTGAACCTACATTTAACACGCAGTAGAAATACTTGTAACTGAAGGTAATTTGACTTTTCAGTTAACCCATACAGTAGTTAAAAAGTTAGACTACTAACATTGCACTGCAGCTTTCATGCTAAAGTGTACCTTTAAAATAATTGTGCACTTACTGGTGTGATAGCTTAATGCGCTTTTCATGGTGAGTGGAGCAAGCAGAGAGAGTAATTTAATAACGAAGTCTAAAAGCTTAAGAGGGTGTTACTGTGAGAGAAAGATGGGGGAAATAGTCTATGGCTGTTGGTAACTGCATTGGAAGTCCTCAGATTATTTAAGTAGAAGGTGAATGCTTATGCAATTTTTTTCCTCTCCAGTAAGAAAATTCAATATTTCACATGTAATAGCAAGTTTTTTTGTAGCTCTAGCTATTATTTCTTTTTGGACAAAATTATACAAAGCTCGTATGTATGTAAAGAATGTGTTTCATCCATGCATTTGAATTTCTATTTAAAAATACTTAAATGCTGACAGATGTGGCAGATTAAACATTGAAGAGATGCTTGGCCCCTCAGGTTTATGCTTTTGCTGAGATAGCCCTTTTCTGAAACTGTAACTGTTACATTAACTGTGTTACAATTAACATGGTTGTCTTTGTTATAGTTTCAGTCTGATGGAAGCAAACAAGAAGATAAAGAGAAAATGGTGAGTTTTGGAAGAAGGTGTTTTTGTGAAAGATTGTAATGGTGACCAAATGTGCATTTTATGTCTTACTTGCTTGGAATCAGCTGGAAATCCTCCAGTGATTTATTCTATAAATACACTTCATGGTAGGGAAAAGCGTAGAGAAAAGACAAATTGGAAGTAGGGGAGGTGTTTATTGGTACAATGATTTTTTTTTTTAAATTGCTTAATTTATTTACTTCAAAATTTTCTAATTTATTATCAAGATTATTCACAATGAAATCCAAGTTTCAGTATAAATCTAATGTACAAAAACAAGTGGTTTTCTTTAAAATCGGCAAATGTGTTTTCAATATGAAGTTTCTGCAGTTTTCATTGTTACTTGTTCCTCTTTCTCAGTTATCCTGATTTCTTAAGTCATTGCAGAGAAAATCCCTTCTGGGTTTTGTGTTTTGCTTTGGTTGTTTTTCATTGTTGCTATAGTTATTCTAAAACAGCTCAGTGGAAAAGAGAAGTGTTTCAGAAAGGCTAAGGGTGGTAGGATACTGAAAACATAGAAATTGGAAATGTATCTTGCAAACATGTATAACACTTTCAGGTTTTTATCTGAAATTTTGAAAATTGAAGTAAAGGTGAGGAATACCTTAATACATGGAAGGCAGTTGCCAAAATTAATTTTCTCCTTGGTTGCACTTCATGCAAGTCCACATAATATCCATTTTTTAATGGTATGTTTGATTGGAAAATTAGTGCAACCTGCTGATGATTTCAGCAGCTTTGTTCTAGTATCTTATATAGGCAGATAAAATATTGACAGTCTTGATAGTCTGTAAAATATTTACTGAATGATTTATGATGGGAGATATTTCTAGGTCCTATGTAGATTTTTGTTCTGGAAGTCTTAATCTTGTGGTGTACTTGTTTTTTTATCAAATTTTCCGTTTGTGCATGTACAAGAGTGCATATACACTGCATGTATAACACTGCTTCTGAGGCATTTCCTGACAGTTACCTTGGGGTTTTGTCTTTATTGCAGGAAACACTGTTCAGCTGTTTGTTGAGTATTACTGATCAAGTCTTGCTTCCATCTCTTTCCTTGATGGACTGCAATGCATGCATGTCTGAGGAATTATGGGGAATGTTCAAAACCTTTCCATACCAGTACCGGTGAGTAGAATGATTTGTTTCCATCCTTTGGAACGGGGTGCTGAATTGTCAGTTCTGAATTTCCTTTTCCTGTACTCTTTCAGGTACCGTCTGTATGGGCAATGGAAGAATGAAACATACAATAGTCACCCACTGCTTGTGAAAGTTAAAGCTCAAACCATAGATCGAGCCAAATATATCATGAAGTAAGTAGTCTGTTCTCATAAATAATTATAAGCTGTAGTACAGTGTATTGCATATAACCAGCTGGAGGAAAAAAAAGCTTGACAAAGACATTCCCTGTCCACTGACTTAGTAATTTCCCAAGTAGTCCTTGTTCATAAAGTATTTAATGTATTGTGATTAAAAAACATCAAATAAGCAAGGATACAGACAAATTTGTCGCCAATAAGAGTATATAATCTCTGAAAAATATCCCATTCAATGATTTAAAACCTTTTCCATGGGTAAGGTTTATAAATTGCCCTGCTTATGAAATGCACAAGTGCTACATATTTCCTCTAGGAAAATTTCCTCTCTTCCAAAGAGTGTCAAGGATCTTGTCATGTTCTCTGTAGATTTGAATGTATGGCAGTAGGTTTAAGAGATTATTCTCACCCTTAAGTAGGCTCACAGCAATTTCAGATTTACCTCACATTTGATGTCACCATCAGGGAATTAGGTTCTCCATTTGCCAAAAGCAAATGGTGTGTTACAATGTAGATAATCAGAACCTTTCTATATAGGCAAGACAGTAATTATTTCTGGATAAAAGACTTTGCACTCAGAGCTGTGAAAACTAGGAGCAACTGTTTTGATTCCCTTCTGACTTGCTGCATACACCATAAACCTTTCCCCCCTTCCCCTGAACAATGGATTTCAGTTGTGCAGGTGAACCACAGTGCTGTCAATTGCTGAAGATCATTATGTGTATAATTTACTGTCAACTTCAGGTTTCAGACTGAGCTCAGATCTTCAGTAGGAAATGCTGTGGAACTGTTAACACAAAGAAAGAAATACTGTTTTTCAGTGAACAGAATGCAACAAAAAATGACTTAACTATAGCTAAGTTAAATTTCCAGGAGCAGCTAACAGCATCACATGGTAGTTCGGTGTATGTGCTACAGGTTTCACTGGGGCTTCTGAAATGTTTGAAGTTGAAGCTGCAATATGGTGCATAGTGATAGAGGGACAGCTGGGCTGGTGATACTGTCTGCATCTTGGAGGATTTCTCAATTTCCAGTTTTTAATGGATTAATGTTTCTATGCTGAGATGTCTTGAAAACACATTTCCTAGTGAGAGTTTAGTCTGAGACTAACAAAGATGTTCACTGAAACTGACCTGTTCTTTTCATATTCTTCTAGCTTGTCTTTTGTAATAAAATATGTCCTCTTTTACAGGCGTTTAACTAAGGAAAATGTGAAACCCTCTGGAAGGCAAATTGGGAAGCTCAGCCACAGCAATCCTACAATTTTATTTGATTATGTATGTAGTTGCATGTATTTAAATGCCATTTCATCCTGAAAACAGATAATTGAAGTTCAGGAAGGGGCCTGCAGTTCTATACTATTTTTTACTTTTAATGCAAATCTTAAAATATAGTCATTTTTTAGTAGTGCACATAGTAAGATACTAAATATGACTTAATAATACTTAGTGAGATATTAAATGTGGAAACATCTCTTGAATAACCAACTGCAGAAAAAATTTAATTTGAGATAGCAGAGGTGGGTCTCAGATACAGGGATTGCTAATCAGGTTATGCAGAATGCAAATTCAGGCTAAGTTGCTCTGACAGTTGTTTGTGAGTGGGGTCATTTAGAAGAAAACTTAAAAGCTTTGAAGTTGGGAAGGATTTTTAAGATTGCTTGGTCCTACAGAGTTCTGGAGAGGTGTAAAAGTATGTTGATGGGCCTCCATCTCATTCACAAATGTGACCTAAGAGTATGGATTTACCAGTTTTTAGATTGTACTTGAAGAAGTTACTGCTTCAATATACACATGTGTGTCATGTACTAAAGAGAACATAGTAGAACTTGATTAATACAGTTTATTTGTAGTCATTCATGACATAGCTTCGTGGTTTTGGGGAGTTTTTTTTGAACAGTGTTTTATTACAGTATGTAGCAACAGGAAATCCTGCTGCTAAGGTTTAGGATTCTTAAGAAATATTAGGAAAAAATGTTTTCATTATTTTATTTGTCTATAATTGGAAAGAGAAATTATATGGAATTGTTTTTACATGTTAGAGACATGTTTCATTTTAGAGTACTAGATAGATTATGAGATTTCCTATTTGTGGGTTGTTTAGGACCTTTGAAAAATTAATTTTAAGCATGTTTTCTGTAGGTTTTGAAGACAAGTATTGTTAAATGCTTTTATTATGTGAAAGATAAGGAATACTGTCCCTGTTCAGCTGAATGTCTGTTGTAACTTGCAGATTTTATCACAAATACAAAAATATGATAATTTGATAACTCCGGTTGTTGATTCGCTGAAATACCTCACTTCCTTGAACTATGATGTCTTGGCATGTATCCTTTGATATAAAGTACTTAATCACTTACTGATAAAGCTGCAGTTATAGCCTGATTAAATCTGTTATCTGTGAGTAAATATTGTCTCTTTTTTTGCTGCTTTTTGCTGGAAATTTTAGTGAAGTTTGCAAATACCTTTGCTCCTGTAGTGGGTTATCGAGCCCTCTATATTAATTCTTTCACACTATGAAAATTATTCTTTGTTTTTACTAATTTCACTCTTGTAGGCATAGTGATCCTGTAAATAGTGAGGTAAATACTGCTTTTAGGTTACTATTTCATGGTTTTATTTTTTTAAAACCGTAATTATGTTAGTGCTTACTGTACTTATATATCATGTTCATATATTATAAAAGCCAGAAAAAAAAGTCTGTAACTTTTGTGCTTGTAAGTTGAAGAAAAATACCTTCTTTAACTCCACTGAAGATTGTATCATTGAAGCATTGGCAAACCCTGAGAAGGAGAGAATGAAACATGATGACACTACAATCTCAAGCTGGCTGCAGAGTTAGTATTCTTGTTTTATTTATTACAGTAATGTTTTTAATACTTATTACAATAATGTTAAAAATACTCCACTCCCCTGTAATCTATTCAGCCATTGATCATTATGATCAATATTTCACTTGTACCTACTGGCTAATATTTTTAACAAAATGGAGAGCTGTCAAGTTTAATCAATAGGAATTTTTTCCTCTTTGTATTCCAGAAATGCATGTATTGCTAAAATGCCATATGCAGTTTGTTAATGTTTATTTAATAAACAGGTGTAGTCATTGCTGTGTCTCTTTGGTTTAGGTCTGGCAAGCTTTTGTGGTGCCGTTTTCCGAAAATACCCAATTGAACTTGCAGGCCTCCTGCAGTATGTAGCCAACCAGCTGAAGGCTGGCAAAAGGCAAGTATTGCACAATGGAGCCTTATAAACTCAGTTTATATGAAGTGTTATTTAGGTGTTTGCTGATAACAGGTGCTTGATGTAGTTGTTGCTGTAGCAGTGGCAAACTCCATTCATAGCATTGGGAAGGTTAAATAGCAGAAAGAAAGAACAATACACTCTTCAGTACATTACTTTTCCTTTAATTGTATAGCTGTGACATGAAGCAGTGTTTTTTTCATCTTTAACTTATTTTAATAGTTTTCTTAACACCTAACCAGACAGGGGAAAAAACCTTCCAGTGTGTAATTTCATCTTACACATTATTGTACATTATTTAAAAAAATAAGTATCCATAATATAAAGCAGTGTGACTGTTATAGTTTGTTTTTCTTTTCTCATAATGTCTTCTCTGCGGGGATGGCTCTTAACATTTTAATATTATTTAAATACTTTATCCAATTTATTTAGTGTTAGTTGAATTGCTTCTTCATGTGTCATTGTCAATCATAACTCAAAACAAGGTTTCCAATTTAACTTTTCCTTTTGTCTTTCCATTGTCATCACTTAGTATTATTTTTTCATTTACTTATTTAATTTTAATTTTATCACATACATATCCACTTTTTTCTATTAGAAATCCCCATATGGTTACTGAAAGGCACCTTACCAATGGTGATAACACAGCCTGTTATTTTAGGGTAGTTATGCTGAGAAATGTAGTTTTTTTCCCCTTCACTGCAAAATAGACGTTCAGTCTCATATACTCCTCTGTCCCTGCATTTGTTCTGATGATGGCAATCATATTCAGCTACAGAGGAATGGTAAGTAATGTTTATTGTCTTTCCTCAAAATCAGAACTGCAAGTATTTTGGGGAAAAAAAGTCAGTGTAGTACTTGGGATCATAAAAATAAAAGGGATTTACTGGTATGGCCAGTTTCATAGGACTGCAATATTCAGGTATTGGAGCTTATGCTGATATTGTGCAGTTCCTAGGCAGAAAACATACTTATGGTTGGAACAGCAAACAAAATTATAAGCGATATGAATTATTTAAAGATAAAACTTTATTTTGGAAGGCATAGGTAAATGACTTTATAAGTCAGTCACAGAAATTTTAGAAGTCAAATGGAAAACACTGCTGCTTTGTGTGATTTGGGATACAATTTATTACACTTCTGTTGAGGAAAAGTCATTGTCCTTATGGAATTCAGAGCAGGAAGTAAAACCTAGTCTCTGGGCAGGATGTTTATTGGAATATTTTATATATTCTGTTTTTCAAGTAAAAATAAAATGTTTTCCATGTTTCCAAGTAACTTCTCCAGACTAACCTCGCCAGTACATTTCTAAGGCTGTGTACTATTCTAGAAACTCTTAACAAAATATAAAATACTCCATGTTCATGAAATAACTGTATAGATACAGTTTGAAACTGTAAAGCAACAAAAAGGAGCAATAAACTTTGATTAATTTGCTTATACTTAATAGCACCACATTCACTACCATCTTCAAAAACAACTAAGTTGTTCTGAAGGGCTTGTGAATTCCAACTGTTGAATGACTGCATTGCTTTTAAGTACCACCTTTTTACTTGCAATAAAGAAATTCTTGGGCTTGACATACCAGTTTCTTCTTGAAAAAAGAATGGAAATGTTGTTTGACATGATTTGTGGTGCTCTTTTGTAATATATATTGAATGTCATAGCTTCTGGTTCTTAAACAAATTGTCTTGTTTTTACTCCACTTTTCTGTTTTCTTTGCAGCTTTGATTTGCTTATTTTAAAAGAGGTAGTGCAGAAAATGGCAGGAATAGAAATTACTGAAGAAATGACGATGGAACAGTTGGAAGCCATGACTGGTGGAGAACAACTGAAAGCTGAGGTGTGTTTGTGTTAAATTTAATAACAACTCTTGCTTTTTGTTGGTGGTTCTAAAGGCTCTGGTTCAAGAACTCTGGCAGCATAGCTGATAAAGATGTGTGCTTTATCAGAGTTGCCCCCTCTTTGGAGCTTACAGGCCCTGAGATGGGCAGCCAAAGCAGTGTAGATGTGAACCTTAGTTCTTGTGCATCACAGCAGCTCATATTCAGGAGAGAGTGTTCCATGACAGACATGTGCATTCCAGCAGCCACTGAGCTTGGATGTGCTGCAGTCCTGCTGGCTCAGCCCTGCTTGGGGGGAGCAGCAAAAACTGATTAAAGCAGGCAAGACTGGTTAGTTTCTGATTCTTCTATACATACATTGCAGTACAGGATCCAGGGAGTTTTACTACTGGCCAGGAAACTGTTGCTGTTAATTCATCAGTATTTCTGCAGTCAGCTCACATGGATTCCATTCCTGATGCACTGTTTTCCAGCTTGGGTAATTTTTTCTGTACTGTGCAGGGTGGATATTTTGGCCAAATCAGGAATACAAAGAAATCATCTCAGAGATTAAAAGATGCATTATTGGACCATGATCTTGCCCTTCCACTGTGCCTGCTTATGGCTCAACAGAGAAATGGTGTTGTCTTTCAAGAAGGAGGGGAAAAACACCTGAAGCTGGTGGGAAAACTGTATGATCAGGCAAGTAAAAACACCTGTATTTATGAGATCCCCTTCTTTTTGTTAACTTCTAGTGTGTAAGCACAATATGTGAGGATTCAGCACATAAATAACAATCTATAGAATTATATATGAAAATCTAGTACTATAAATACAAATACATAGGATTTTTAAAACTAATTGCAGGGTTGCTCTATTAAAATACATGGGTGTATTGAAAGTATATTAAATTGACAAGTGACCTCTGAGCAAAAGAGCAAAGCATCCTTTGTCATAAAAAGTTAAATTCTTATTTTTTAAGTGTCCATTGTGTTTTCCTAATCTTTGGTAGTGAAACTTCCTTTTTAAAAAAAAATAATTCTGTTGCTGCCTTAGGCAGTAGGAGCTAATTGCATTCCATTCTAGTAGAATAGAATGCTCTTGAGTTCTGCTGACTTTTCTAGGTGGGGTTTATTATTTTATTGTTCTTCCCCGATGAGAAATTTTTTGCTCTACCATGTAGCATTTTTGACAAGAAACCAAAAGGAAAAAAAAAAGGCAAGCTTTGAAGCTCTCCCTAACTTAATTATTGAACAAAATAATAATGTTTGCTAACTTTTTGTATTTTTTATTTTTGTAGTGCCATGACACTCTGGTACAATTTGGTGGGTTTTTAGCATCCAATCTAAGCACAGAGGATTACATTAAGCGAGTGCCTTCTATTGATGTTCTCTGTAATGAGTTTCACACACCTCATGATGCTGCATTTTTCCTCTCAAGACCCATGTATGCACACCACATTTCAGTGAGTACAACTCTTCCATTTGTCTGCTTGTAGTGCTGCTCTGGTACCTGTTGCTGTACATGTAGTAGGTTCCTGATAAAGTTTGTTTGCTAAATAAAACTTGCAAAGTTTATTAGTAGAATTAGAACATGTGGGTTGGAACAGGTTGACCTTAATATTCTTAGAAAATATGTTCCATGTGTCAACTTCCATACAACTGACAGGAGTCATAGCTAATGAAGTCTTCCTCTGTGGATGTCTTGGGCAATTCTCCCTCCTTGTTCCCTCAAAGGTGTAAGTTCTTCTGCACGTGTTTTAGATGGATTTTTGCTGTGGAGGAAAGTGTTACAGCTGCCAAATGGTGTGCTATCTCAGGGAAGTGTCAGAAATTAATTTGTTCCTGCATCTAAAAAGTTCTATATGGAGAGCAGTTTTTACTTGGTGTAGCATAAGGTGGTACTGTAACAACAGGTAGCAGCATCAGTGAAGAAAGATAAATCCATCCAATGAGGATGAAGACTAAAGTTCTGTATGAGGTTATTCAGTGCTTTATGTACTGACATTTCACAAGTAAATGTTGCATAGTACAGTTTTAGAGAGAAGTTAAATTATATTTTTAAGTTTAATTTTTGTGTATATAGATTACAGTCTTTTATTTTTTTATCCACAGTCAAAGTATGATGAACTAAAAAAAGCTGAGAAGGGAAATAAACAGCAGCACAAAGTTCACAAATACATTACATCATGTGAGTTGGTGATGGCTCCTGTTCACGAAGCTGTGATTTCTCTGCACCTCCCTAAAGTCTGGGATGACATCAGCCCTCAGTTTTATGCTACATTCTGGTCTTTAACAATGTATGACCTTGCCGTGCCACACAGCAGCTATGACAGAGAAGTCAATAAACTTAAAGTCCAGATGAAAGCCATAGATGACAATCAGGAAATGGTATGTTAATATAATTTTGTGGTCCAATTTAAGCTTTCTAGCCTTGAAGGAATTTCTTTTCATGAAGTATTATATCAAGCTTGTTTAGATCTGGGAAGTTTTGTCACCTGGTTCATCCATTCTGATTTTACACATTAACATAATTTGGATTGACTTTCCTTCATAATTCTCGTGTTAAAATTACTAATGACTCCACTAAGTGAAATTTACTGGAAAATCAGTTTCAGAAAGCAAGTCTTGACACCTGTATCCATGGTTTGTCTGTTCACTTTTGTCTTAACTATAGCTAGTATTCATAAAATCAGTTGGTTTTTAGAGCAGAACATTTTTGAGTGAAAAGTTTTTCAAGTATATAGTATTACCAGGAACTTATTGCTCTGTCTATGGCAAGATTAGTTATAATACTGAATGAGTTATGCTGACATTTTATAGCCTCCAAATAAAAAGAAAAAAGAAAAAGAACGTTGCACAGCTCTGCAGGACAAGCTCCTTGAAGAGGAGAAGAAGCAGTTGGAGCATGTGCAGAGGGTTCTACAGAGACTGAAACTAGAGAAAGATAACTGGCTTCTGGCAAGTAAGTGTGTCTAAGGGAAATGCTCTGATGTTTTTGTAGTTGTCACTGTCTCCAGAACTTCCTTGCACTAATACTCTTAATATTTATTTGAAAATTTTATTTTTTTCTATGTTGAGGTCTGTTATAGCAAGGTAAAATTTTAGTTAGAATGTAATGTGTCTTTGCAAATTCTGAGTGGTTGGTTTTCATAGAGAAGTTTTTTGTTTCTTGTGATGTCAAGACTTTTTAAATTTTGCCCTAATTTAGAAAATAAGTTAAGAGATTGACCAATTCAGTGGAAGTTTGTAATTGCAAGCTGGCTTGTACTTGCTAACTGCAGTTAGAATGCTGCTAAGTTTGTATAATTGCTACAGGACAAAAAATAGGCATGTGAAGCCTCAATGATTCATTTGAGTTAAGTCCTGTGATTAGGAGCAGTATGTCAGGATTTGGGTGGTAGCATAAACCCTGTTCCAATGACAAGTGTTGTGCCAGCCTAACAGCCCCATGCAGTGAAACAGCATGAACATATTTCATAGAGCAGATACGCAGCAAACAGAATCAAGTCTTTTCTACAAAACATCTGTAATGTTTCATGTTGCTTGTGAACTCTGCTGGTATGGTTAATCTGAAATGTTTTTCTCTGGTCAGTTTTCTTCTCTGGATGAACTTTGAGTTTGTAACTGGAAGTAGTAGTCCGTCTGTCCCAAGAAGCCTAGCATAATCCAATGGAAAAGAGTTTTGTTGTCCAACTCATGTAAGATCCATCCAACTGGTTTAATGAAGAAACACCGTTCCCTATAAATATTTAATGTACTGTAGCAAATGAACTACAAGAAAGTACTGGGTGAAAAGTTACTGCTTGATTAAAACTTGGTCTAGAGGTGACTTGGTAAATTTGTCTATTTAAAGAAACACCAAAAAGTGTGTAGAAAATAATTTGCATAGGTATACACTTAACTCCTTGTGGGATACTGGGAATAGCTTATTGTTGTCTCTTGCACTTGGGCTTCAGCTGAAGTAAGTTTCCCAGCATTGTATCCAGAGGCAAGCTTAGTATTTCAGCAGTTTGCCCATTAAAATAAATAATTTGTGATTGTACTGCTTGAGGAACTAGAACAGTAAATCCACTGTAGTAGTGGGGTTTATGATTGTTTTTTAAATTATTGATATGCATTTTGTTTTTTTAAGATTGGCTTCCTGACTACAAACTTTTGATAGAGTGTTTGTACCCTTGAGAATAAGTTTATTTTTGGCAAACTAGCTTGGTGGCTTTAGCAATTGGAGGCCACCTGTTCTGACTGGCTGTTGACTTGCTTTGTTTGTACACTTCTGAAGCAGCACACTTGATTGTCCTATGAACTGTGATTCCCTTGATAGATTTTTTCCTTTTTTTTTTTAGGTAACAAATGTTTGTTATAACCTTTGAGGTGTAGATACTAAAATTACACAAAGTCAACATAAAGTTTTGACAGTCCTTTCTTGAGCAAGCTTTATTCCATGAGCATCACAAGATTGAAGCAAGTAAACCCTGGGTATTATGACTTGTGGCCTGTGCAAAACCACCAGTGGCCCTTGTGAGGATCATGGCTGTTCTTCCTTTGAAGGCATCCACTTGAAGTCTTTAGTTCTGTACTTTTCTTTGACCTTGCTTTCGTGGTGTACATTCCTCTCAGCTTGTTTCTATGCTCCTTGTTGCCATGGGACCAGTTTGGGTATGTGTTAGGCTGTTGAGTTTGCCAGCCTGTGGTTGGTCAAACAGAAACAGGTAATTCTTGAACTTGTTACAGTGCAGTCTTTTACTCAGTGGTAGAATGAAAGTTTCACAAAATGTCTGTGTATTGGGGTGGTGGTTTATTGAAGCCTGTTCTTCTTTAAATTCCTCTATGTGTTTGACTAATTTGAGAAATGATTATTAATGGATTCTATAGAATTCCTTCAGTTTTGAAGGAAACCAAACAAAAAGTCAGCCCCATGTAGAAAGATGAAAGAAAGTGTTCTAGGGAAATAGCAGGTGGTGTTTGCTTTGGTAATGTGCACAATTTGAGCAGGTAGAGAAGTTTACTGAAGCTTTCCCAGAACCTGTTTTTAGCCCCATTGTGTGAAAGAAGAATTTTGCCAATAAGAAATAAAGATTTGCTACATCCACCCTGCTATTCTGTCCCCACCCTTAAACAGTTGCACTTACATGGACTTTTTCTGATCAACACCAAAGATACGTTTGAAATCAAACACCAGAGTATGGATCTGTCATACTGAACTTCTTGGGAAGAGAGTAGTTGAATGATAAACCATTAATTTACTTTATTTTTCTTTTCTCTTTTCCTCTCTCAACTTTTGTTTTTTGAAGAATCTACCAAAAATGAGACTATCACCAAATTTTTACAGTTGTGTATATTTCCTCGCTGTATTTTTTCGGCAATTGATGCAGTTTACTGTGCTCACTTTGTTGAACTGGTGCATCAACAGAAAACACCCAATTTCTCCACTCTTCTCTGTTATGACCGAGTAAGTAGTTACAACTCTGTGTGTATAATTTCATCATTACCACTACAAACATCCCAAACTAGTGTCTCCCCTGCCTCTCAAAAGAGGTAAACGAGATCCTGTGGCAATCAGAAGTTCGCTTTTGTACTTCACATCCTCTGATCAAAGTTTTCTTAAAGCTTCAGGGGTTTATTTTCAAGAAATGTTGTTGGTGTTTTACCCTAATGAGTCTGGAGTTTCAGAGCAAAGTCATTAGCTGCCACAGGAGGTGTTTTCAGGTTTTGTAACCTTTAAGTAATCTGCATTTCTATAGCCTGCTCTCATCCTCCCCTTTTAGCTGTGTGTGCCCTTCTGCTGTAGAACCAATTTTCTTACTTTTGTCCCACACCAGCAACATCCTTGGGACCCTTCTGACCCTGACAAATGGTGCTCCAGACAGGGGGCTTGTTGGTGTCACTGCATCTTCTCTGATTTCATGTGTCCAAAAGAGCATTTCTACTCAAGTAGCCCTATCTGATGGACCTGTGTGGGCCAGGGGAAAAAAAAAAAACAACTATTTTGCATCAGCTTGCCTGGGTATTTACTTCTACCAGCTCAAATGATTATTCATTTGAAAATAAAACACTTTTGTCAGTGAAGACACTTGAACTACCAAACAGTGTCAGCGGCAGCTGTATGCTTGGATTCTGGGCTAAGTGTGAAGGACCAGCAGTTGGGAAACAAACAAAATTATATAAGTAGTCTCTGTGGTATTTAGAAACCAGCTTAATGGTGGTTTAGATGAGAGAAATTTGTAAGTTTTGATAGATTTTTTTTCTATGTAATTCAGTATGGTCATAATAATGTTTTCTTCCTCTATTCACAGGTTTTCTCTGATATCATATATACGGTTGCAAGTTGCACAGAAAATGAAGCCAGTAGATATGGCAGATTTTTATGCTGTATGCTGGAGACTGTGACCAGATGGCACAGTGACAGAGTCATATATGAAAAGGTATAGGAAATTAATAAAATTAGTTTGCTCATTAGACTATGTACTAACCATCTGTGTAATCCAGCCCAGTAAAAATGGGTTTAGTGACACTGTTAGATTTAAAAATAGTGCAACTGGATTTTTCTGATAGTATAATCATAAAATTGACTTGTATTTTACTATAATTCATGTTGTTTTGGTAGAGGTAATTTTGTATGGTGTTAAAAAATATATTTGCTAAAAAACACCCTTTCCATTTCTGATTTTTGCATAGCGTACGTTGAAGATAATTTAGGGAGTATATAGAAACTCTCTTAATACTCTTTGCACCAGCTAGTTAAATTATGAACAATCTTTTCTCTCACCCACAGCTAAAATGTCAATATAAATTAGCTTCAACAAAATTGAGTTTTATAAAGTATGATTGTTTCTCATTCTTTAGAGTTTAGAATTTAGGATTACCAGTTTTGTTTCCTGAAAAATAACTTTTTCCTATTTGTTGATGTGCATGTAGGAATGTGGCAACTATCCAGGTTTCCTAACTATATTACGAGCAACTGGATTTGATGGTGGAAATAAGGCTGATCAATTGGATTATGAGAATTTTAGACACGTGGTACACAAATGGCACTATAAATTAACTAAGGTAAATAGAGATGCCAAAAACCTTATTTTTTTTAATGCTTGAAAAAAAAACAGAACATAAATTAGCTTTAATTTATGTTTTAGGCTTCTGTGCACTGTCTGGAAACAGGTGAATATACACATATCAGAAACATCCTGATTGTGCTGACCAAAATCCTTCCATGGTATCCAAAAGTGCTGAACCTGGGTCAAGCCTTGGAAAGAAGAGTACACAAGATATGTCAGGAAGAGAAAGAGAAGAGACCTGATCTATATGCATTGGCTATGGGGTAACAACACCTTATTTAAGAGAGTGGTTAAAAGTGGATCATGAAAGGCATCTAAAGACTCGGAACTGTTACAGTCCTAATATTTGATTTTTACCTTATCACAGAAGATTTCGCTATCCTGCATCTTGGTGCTGGCAGTGTGAATGAAAACATTCATTTTGTGCTGGATGATCACTAATTTCCTTTACAAGACTCTAGTAAAACCCTTAAAATAGTAAAGATTTCTACTCACAAGAGCATAGCTTAATTTTAGAGAAATAGTATAGCAGCAAGGAGATAGGAGGGGTAGTAAAAGAAAGAAAGTCAAGAGCTATTGCTGCAAGACTGGTTAGATATTGAAAGTGCATATGATTCTAAAATGCTTAGTCACATGTTGCATCTTCCTATGGTGAATATGGAATCATCCTTGTATGCCTGAGGGGCAGTTCAGGTTGCCCTAACAGTTTGAAGTTTTGTCAGCAGTCAGTTTGTTCTGTGTGCTTGGCCAGGAGTGTGTGTGTGTCGTGGTGAGGAAGAGGGTGTGGAAGTAGGGCTGCTTCTGTGTCTAGTGGGTTTGTTTGTTTTTCTTTTTCTTTTGAGCTCATCAATATAGGGGGAAGAAACTGCGTATCAGTTAGGAAAAACTGTGAAATAAATAACAGATGAACTGTTAGATTAGATCCACATTTAAGATTCAACCCATGTTTTGCTTTATGTTTGTGCATATTTAACAATCTGTGCGACTTGCAGCTATTCTGGACAGTTGAAAAGTAGGAAGCCTTTCATGATACCTGAAAATGAATTTCACCACAAAGACCCACCTGCCAGGAATGCTGTACCTGCACCAGTACAAAATGGGCCAGGTGGTGCTGGGATGCCTACGTCTCTCACAATAAATACAGTTAGACTGGAGGAGGGCACTACTGAGGAGACTGGTAAACACACCTATGATTATTATATGTTTATTTTTAGTAGAATTTTTCAGACATTACAGGCTTCTCTCAAAATTTGCCTCATTAAGCTAAAAAGAAAAAAAAAGTGATGCTGAATAGGATTAGTGTGTGTTCTTTATTTTTACTTGGTTTTGGAAGAGAGTGGTCTGCTGCCTATTTTAACTGTTAATTACACATGACCTGACATGAATATGCTTAACTGTTTGTTGTATTTTAATCAGTAGGTTATAGATTAACTTGTTGAAATAAAGTTGTTCTTTTTTTTTTTTAAGCAGATAAACTAAAGGAGAAATCTCAGGGTGTGGTGAAAGTTATTAATAAAACTGTCAACGCTACACCGAAGGTGACAACAAGCAATGGAAACAGTGCATCTAATAGGTGAGAAAAACTATTCTTACACATTCTCTATTTTCTTCTTTCCAAGCCACAGAAATACACTTGGAAATGACATGCCTTTTAATTTTACTATTGGGTTCTGTGGAAATAGTTCCCATTGATTAAAGTTTAAAAAAACTACATTATTTCTTTCAAAATGCACAGTTTTACTGATAAATGCATTTCATTTTAGCTATGAAAGATAAATGAGAACATTTCCTTGTTGCTGTTGTGATAAAAAAACATCAAATCTGAAATCATAGTGTCTGCTCCAGGAAATTCTGTCAAACATTCAGAAATAAAACTTCTGTAATACAGCTAGAGCTGTGTTTTGTATCCATGCTAATTGGCCATTTTATTTTTGATGCAGCAAAATTATTAAAGAGAAAGATGATAAAGAAAAAAGTGGGAAGGAAAAAGATAAAGAAAAAAAAGAAAAGACTCCAGCTGCCACTCCGGAGATGAAGGCACTTGGGAAAGATGGGAAAGATAAACCGAAGGAAGAACGGGCAAACAAAGATGAGAAAGCAAGAGAGATCAAGGAGAAAACGCCAAAATCTGACAAAGAGAAGGAAAAGGTGAAGAAAGAAGAAAAAGCTTCAAAAGAAGAAAAGTCCAAGACGGTTGTTACCATCATTGAGTCAAAGTCAACTGCAGAAAAGGAGAGAGAAAAGGAGCCATCCAGAGAAAGAGATCTAGCAAAGGAAATGAAATCCAAGGAAAATGCTAAAGGAGGAGAAAAGGTGCCAGTAGCTGGGTCCTTGAAGTCACCTGTTCCCCGATCAGATACATCAGAATCTGAAAGGGGTAAGTTTGAATATTTGGTTTCTATTCTTGTCTAGAAAAATAGAATGTGTCACTTGAAAATCACTGAACGTCAAAAAAGTGCCGGAAAAGTTGAGAGAGAATCACTATATAATAAGTAAGATTTTGGCACTGGCTTTTAAATGCAGTAAATATCTAAAGGATATGGTCAGAATATCTCCAAAAGGCAAACTATGGGAATGTATGAACTTCACACATCTTCAGTGAATGCTTGTTCTCACAAAGCCTGCTGTTTTTTAAATTTAAGTCGAAATGGTCTTATATTAAAATGTGTTAGTGTAACTTTGACCATGCAAGTTTTGCAAAAGTGTAAAGCAAAAACTTTGTGTGTATTTTGAGAGCTTCATGACAACCTTTGAATTGGAAGAAAACAGGGAAAGTGAAAGATATAGGCCTTTGCATCCTTAAGAAGGATGCAAAAAAGCTTTATCAGTCCCTTATATTAAGGGTGAGCAAATCCTTAAGTTATTATCTGAGGCTGATGTTGAGTTTTATATTTGTGCTGTTTAGAGCAAACTACATAAGGGAAGGCTGTAATGCATTTCATAGAGTTTACCTGTTCAGGGTCTTCATAGAAATTCTGAAATTCAGATACTGACTTCCATAAAATGGAAGTTTGGAGTGAGCATAATTTTGCAGCAGTTTGTTCACATTATGCTTCTGCTGCAGACTTTCATAAAGATGGTCAAGGTATGCTGCTAACTCTAGATAGCTTAAGGAAAACAAAATTCAAGTAGTGGTAAGAAATCTAGATGTAATTATGTTGTTACTTCAGAAAGTGATATTATTTGATTCTCCTCTTTGAACTGTGTTTTAATAATGCCATTGTTCTGTTCTTTCCTCAGAACAAAAACGCCGCAAAGTTGATACACATTCTTCTCCGTCACATTCCTCAACAGTAAAGGTTAGTATAGCCTGAGGAAGGCAGCACCCATGTTAGGCTCACAAGTTTGGGATGCCAGTATTCGACTTCCTTCAAGTTTTGTGCCAAGTATACACTGGAACCACTGGAGGTTTTATGTTGCATTACAAAATGCATTCCTTTTCTTTATTGGCGGACTGTCTTTTTTTCTATAAAAATATTTTTTAATTAACCAAAATAATGCTTCAAGGACCTAGCACAAATTTTGTAAAATAGTATTTGGAAATTTCAAGAGAATTTTTACACAGAAGTGCCTCATTGCTTTAAGCAGTCAGTTTTTTTGGAGTGCAATGGTAGCTACAAGCAAATGAGTCTTTGCAACAGAGTGGAGCATATTTTTCTGCACTTCTTTGAAGAATCTGTAGCACTGAAGATTCCTGGATGATACGGGATGTACGATACCTCTGAATTCATCAGGCTTCTTGATGAGCATCATACCGATATGTGCCTTCTAAGGAGGAGTCTTGAAAGGAGTTCCATTTTAAAGTCTCCTTGGTGATCAGTTCTCCTGTAGTTGTGTATATTCAGTGAGCATGCAGCTTCTGTTGTACCTTCCCTTCGAGGTTTGTTTATTTCCAATGGGTTCCCACCATGTTGAGCCCTGCGTTACGATAAAACCAGATGTGGCCACCAAGCCTCCTACCCAGCAAAGAGAAACCCCAAGCACTCAAGCGCAGCACAAAACCATGGGCGTAGCCTACTTGAAGACTCAGGGTAGCCATTCCTTGCTCCATATTTATATTATTTCTAAACCATCTATGTTCATGGAATCTTTGAATTTGCAGTACGTTGAACATTTAAAACTGTAAGTTACCAATACTTCATCGAGAGCACTGTGATGGATTATGTGGGTCTTTAAACTTCACCATCTTACCAACTTTAGAACAAGCTCTTCTCTTTTTTCTGTTTTTTCAAAGTACATTTTTTTCTATGTAAGATTTACTTGAAATATTTAACTTAATTTTGGAGAATTCAAATAGCTTTTACTAGTTTTGAGGAAACAGGTGACAGTGGTAACTACTCAGTGACAACATTTTTTATAAATAGCAGCGTAAGGTCATTCTCAAGTGACTTCTACCACATTTAACTGAAAGTGGAGAAGATACAGGTTTAAAAGTATTTTAAACCTGTTTCACCTCTTGTTCAGCTATATTTAGAGTTAAGAGTACTTTTTCTTCATATTTTTGTCTAGACAGGAGAGTGTGTTTTCACTGTTTTAGGAAGAATTAGATGTAGACTTATTTTGTAGTTTATTTACTAGCAAAGTCTAGAGAATAGATAACAACTTTCTTTTCCCCCCCCACTTTCTTTTTAAAAAGAATTACAGTTTCCAGCTTTATTCAAAGTATGGTATTAACATAAGATTTATTCCAGAAGGAGTAGCTGTTTTTTGTTTCAAGGGCATGGCCGTGCTTCCCAAAGTCCCTCTGGTTTCTGAAAACTATTCCAGCTCACGTGTCATCTCCGTTCATTTTCTACAGGACAACCTCAACGAACTCAAGGACTCTTCAGCAAAGGTTTGAATCTTTTAGAAACCAGCCAAGTTTATTTTCATGTTATGTTGCAGAGAGAAGTTAACTTTTGCTCTTGTGGCAAACTCCCATCAGAAATTCAAATTCCATTTGAGTAAATACTAGCATAGTGATAGAGGGATGGGGGTTTTTGTCCTGGTGTGTAAATCCTCTGTACAGGAGATACGGTTGATAATGTAGACGCAACATAATAAAAATCCCCTGAATTTACCTTTCTGTCAATATTTTGAAGAGATGTCTTATGTCAGTGTCTCTTCTAGTCCTCTCTAAAACTTTTGAATACACAGAAATGTCCTTATGGTTAAGCCATATATTTGGCTGAAGAGCTAATAGAACAGCAGTTCTTAGGATTGTTTGAGAGGTTTTGAATATACCGATTACAGAACAGTAGTTAGTTAAAGAATATTTGAGAAGTCTCTGGACTATTGATACTCTTTCCACTTACAACTGTATTCATATTCTAGTACTACAGTATTGTGTTTCTAAGCATCAGAGACAGCCTCCTGAATGATCATCTTTGTGTATTTACTTCCTGTAAATACACTTCAGTTTCATTATCTTAGGAGAAGGGATACTAAAGAATCCTCTCAGGAGTTCATAGAATCAGAATCCCAGGTTGGAAAGGACCTCAAGGATCAGCTAGTCCAGCCTTTTTGGCAAAAATGTGGTATAGGCAGGCTGGCCCAGCACTCTGTCTAGCCAGATCTCACAAGTGTCCAGTCTTGGGAAATCCGTCACTTGTCTGAGGGCAATGGCTGATTGTTCTTGGTGTGAAGTGTTTCCCTCTTGTGTCCAGCTGGAATCTTCCCAAGAGTAACTTGTATCCGTTACCCATTATTTTTCCATGTTAAAAGGACATCTCCCTTGGTAACCACCCTTTAAATACTGGGGCACAGGGCTAAGGCCTCCCATAAGCCTCATCTTCGCATGGCTGAGCAAACCCTGATCACACTGCCTTCCCTCGTGTGGGGCTCCCCAAGCCTTGGACCAGCCTTTGTGGCCCTGCTCTGCCCCATCTCCAGCCTGTCCACATCCTTTTTGTTTAGCAGGGACCAAAACTGAACACAGTGTTCTGGATGTGGCCTAAAAAGCCCTGGGAATAGTGTATTTTAGAGAAATTCTGTAACTATTTTGTTGTTCTTTTTAGAACTCAAGCACATTGTAGCTGATGTACAGTAACAGTCACAGCACACCTGCTGATACATCAGGGGATGTGACTGATAGGAAATGGATCAAATCTTCTAAAGTTGCTTGATTTCACAGTCAGTGTCAGTTACACACACAGTTAGTGTGTAACTGAACTGCACAAAGGTTTTTTGCTGGGAAAATGCTGACCATTTGGACTTTCTGGGTACTTTTTGGTTTTACCTGTGGTTACTTATATTAACTTAATTTAAAAATGTACTATGGATTTCCATGTTCTGTATTTACACTGTTGTTTTAATTGTAGTTATCTTTATGCAAAGTGTTCAGAACACTTTGTACATTTTAAATCTTTATAATTGCGATTCTTTAATGGACACTTGCAGGTGGATTTTTTGTTTTTAATTGAATCTTTCCAATACCAACTGTATCTGATAATAGGGATAGTGTATACAGGCAACATCCTTTCATCCACCATTGATGAAGCTGCAGTGTCTATAGATTGAATCTAGATACTTTTATAAATCTTCACATCTTGTATTTGTCTTGAGCTTACCTCTGCCTGAAGGGTGGTATATGGGAATCTGTAAAATCTCACTTTTCCCTTCCTTACTGTATGAGTCAAGATTCAGTTGGTTAATTGAAATTTTGCATATGTTTTCATTACTTAAGCTAAAGTTTTATTTAAAAATATTTACTTTACTCATCAGCACATTGATTTAATTAAGCAGGCAGTGGAACTATTTGTAATCAAATTAACAGCAAACAGCTTTATTTTTCAAGTTAATTTGAAAAGTTATGTTTTAGAATTAACTGTAATGTGTTTGTGTAGACATAGCTGGAAGTGTGTTGCAGTTGTGTGACCTTTTAATGGATTTATTCTTTAAGTGTTTGGGGAATTGGGGGGGTGTCCAACCCGTTCCTTCCTTTTCTAAATGTTATTTTCTAATCTTTCTCACTTAATGAACTAATCTTCACTCTTCAGTGCTGTTCTAACAGACTTAAAGCAGTTCATGACAATGTTCCCTGTACATGGTGTAAGACAAGTTAAATGTTCTTTACTTCCATGTACTTACTTGGGGAAGGGATGGGATGTTCAGATGCCTGTAAGATTTATGAGTTCAGCTTCCACTGAAAGTTAAAAGTCTAGTGCCGTTGTCTGCTTACAGGGATTTTGTTTATTCCTGACTTTGCTCAGTTTTTGCGGCCAGAAATACTGGTTTACACTACAGATTATGAAATAAATGGTGCCAGATGCGAGTTAGGGTTTGTTTGGGTTTTTTTCCTTTTGTTTTTTTTCTTTCTGGTAAAGGACGTGGGGAGGATGGATGATTTTCCCAAAAGTCTGCATTGGAATTATATAAGAGCAGTGGAATCTGTCATGAGCAGCCATGAGAACGCAGGAAATGGAACAGGAGAAAGCAGAGCTATGAGGTTGCTTTCTCCTGTGGAAAGCAGCTCTAGGAGACAACTGAATGGGGCTATTTAGAGAAAACATATCTGCATGTCATTGTCAGCAAAGAAGAGAGCAGGAATAAATTTACTCATGGAATGGCTTTGTAGGAAATTGAATAAGAAAAGAGGAGTGAGAGAAAAGCAAAAAGAAATACTTAGTGCAAGAAGTATTGAAGGTTCAGTCTGTTGTAGGAGAATAAAATTCCAGTGAAATAAAGGGAAAGAGACCTAAATTTTGTCAGTGTGACATAGGATCACTAACATCAGGTTTTGGTAAGTTAAACATGTACTGAAACTGGAGAAGGACAGAATTATTTTAGTTTTGAAAGTTGAAGCAGTAATTGGTTTGGTTCAAGTGATACCTTGATTATTTTAAATAATCTTCCACTTACCTCTTTTGCTGGTTTCCTTTTAAGTAAGATGTCTCTTTAAAAAGAAATACAGAGCACATTTTAATAAAGGTTTTTTGTCCCCAAATAAAATTGTTAACTTAAGGAACTGGAGAAAGAATGAAGTATATTGATTTAAATCTGTGTGCTGGTGTAACTTAAATACTAAGGGAAGTGGCTTTAATTTAAAATGTGCTCTAAATATTTTTTAGATCTAACTATATAATTGTTTTTAAAAAGACAGATACAATTACTGTAATGTATCCATATTTATATAACACATGTGCAACCTGTTTTGTGGAACTTACCAGAATTGGTTAGAAGAGATAGTGGAATAACAATCTAGAACATTTTCTCATTTGAAGGTTAGAAATTAGATTAAAAGACATTATTTAAAGTATTGTTTTAAATACTTTGTTGATAAAGATTATTCTTTAAAAATGAATTACAGCTTGTTTAAGCAGCTCATTCCTTTCATTTGTTCTGGGCAAGATTGCAGGTGTTAACTTAGTCCAATAACCTTCATATCCTCTTCCTGTAGCCCTGTGTCTGATTTGTGTTCATGCATCCAACAGTCCTGGTTAACAGTGTTGTGTGTATTTATTATAAATGTTTCAGTTAAGAGAAAATATTCCTGAATTGAGTACATTGAGTAAATAAGCTGTAGAATAAATTATAGATGGCAAGTTTGAGCATGTCTTCAGTCACTCTTTGTTTTGCTAATAAAATATTTATGTTTAATATTTGAGCTAGGTCTGATATGTTAGAATAAGACTTCTTTTTATTTACATGTCTAGGAATACATATTAATATTTGGTGATGTTGCCTTAATTTAACAGCACTACATAAACCACACTACTCCAACACTGTCCAAGAGTAAGGAGAGAGAAGTGGAGAAGAAAGATTTGGACAAGTCAAGGGAAAGATCCAGAGAGAGAGAGAAGAAAGATGAAAAGGACAGGAAAGATCGAAAAAGGGTTGGTGATGTTTTTAATGAACTGGTTTAGACAGTTGGTATGTCCTTGGAAGGCTTTCTGTTGCAAGCCCTTGCAGTAATAATTGGCAGTACAGCCCATTTGAGCAGAAGTGATCCATACTAGAGGTGGCTTTTTTGTTCTGTAACTCTTTCAAGGGTTGGTTTGCAGTAATGGATTCAAACCTCTGCTCCCTCCAAGCCAATCTCCAGAAACTTCACATGAGATGTAACACCTCAGTTACATTCTAAGTATCCAAAAATTAGTTCTCCAACATAAGAATACAAGCAGGTGCTACTTCAGGAGTGTGTTTTAATCTGCTAACATCTGCATAATTGTATTTGGTGCCAGGATCACTCAAACAATGACCGAGAGGTACCACAGGATTCAACCAAACGACGCAAAGATGAAAATGGCACAAGTACGTATTTTACTTTGTGTGAGTGTTTGTCAAGCTTTTACTTGTTGTGAATTACAACTTTCTGTTCTTTTTTTCAGCTGGTTCGTCAAAACATAGCAAAAGTGAAAGTCCTTCTGATTCCCCTCGCTTAAATGAAAAGGAGAAGGAGAAAAACAAATCAAAATCTTCAGGAAAAGAGAAAGGTGATTCAATCAAGGCAGAAAAGATGGAGAAGAGCTCCTCTGGTAGTAAAAAGGTAAAATAACCTCTTCTCCTGTTTTTTATTTGTTATTGTTACTGACAGAACAGGCTGATTTTTTTTTCCTAAAATTGACTGCTGCTTTATAGCCTAAATTTAAAAGTCATGCTGTGAATGTATAAGAAAATGCTTCTGAAACTTCTCATTTATCTTTAAATATCTCAGCAGTCATTCCCTGGCAGGAGCAAGATAGTTTGGAGGACTAGTTCATTTTGGCAGTAGCCAGAAAAATTCAGAACCTACTGATTCCAAATAATCTAAAATATTTGCCGACTGCTCTTAACTTACATATAAACTAGCCTGTAATTCATATTTCCACATGCATGTGTCAGCACAGCTTCTTTTGGTGAAAGCAGATATGTTGCAGTTACATTTTTATTCACCAATCTGTGGTTTTCAGTTGCAGCTCTGCTGCTGGCACTTACCAGGGAACTGTATGAGAAAGATAAACTAATCTCAGAAATCACAGAAGCTGAGTACTGTCATTTTGAATGATGATTTTTTTTTTAGCTGTCCAGTTCTAATGTTAAATGTTACAGTCCTGAATGTCCTGTACAGTGGGTACCATAATAAGCTATTTCTCATATGTGTGTTTTTAAAGGAATCAAGACATGATAAAGAAAAAGCAGAGAAGAAAGAAAAGCGGGACAGTACTGGGGGGAAAGAAGAAAAGAAACAATATCCTTTTAAACATTGACATTTCAGAAAATTTCTACAAAAGAGCTTGCTTTTATTATATGTAGCAATATATATATTTTTTCCTTAACAATGAATTTACTCATAAATCATCAGACAAGCATAGATAATGAAGATTCTTTCAGGAAAGGTAAAAATGTTTGTTAATTAATTTATTTGATTTGGTATCTCCCCATGGGTCCCATTGACTGGTAATGGATATACAGACAAAGCAGCCTAAAATCACCCAGAGTGGTTGGATGGTGTTTTGGGGGGTTTTTAGTTGTTTTTGTTTGTGGGGATTTTTGGTTTTGATTGATGGTGTTTCATGTTTGGGGGATTTTGTGGGTATGGGTGGTTTTGGGTTGGGTTTTTAAAATATTACTATTATTTATATTTTAAAAATATTACTACTATTTAAAATTTATTACTGCTTGAGGAGAAAAATATTTCCCTGTTATCATCATAGAGATTATATAGATGCTCAGATTTCTTTTTTTTTGGGGGGGAAAAAGAAGAGGTGGGGGATGTGGCATGTCAGCAGTGTGTGGTGAAGTTGCATCTTTGTTGCTTTTTCCATGAAAAGTTGCCATACAAAAGCAGAGGTGGATTTATGTAATTCTGATAGTCATCAGCCTTGATAATCTGTGTGTTACTTAGCAAAATCTTGCCTAATATGTAGCAAACTCAAGTTTTCTATCTTTATCTTACTTCAACAAAAGCAGGAGCTTTTAAACCACAATGCTACATAGTGCAGTTGGTCAGCTCATTGTCTCTGGATAATCTTTTTTCTGGTCTGATCTGAGGAACAGAATGAAGGGAAACTTTGGCATGGAAACATGGACTATTTAAAGAAAGAAACTTCAGAGTATTTTGAGTGACCCTTATTCAGACTGGATCTTCTGGAAAAATCAATTGTGCTTTGTAGTTGATGAGGCTCTGAATGGTTGGGTTTTTTTTCAGACCTGTGGAACTATGTGGACACTTAAATATTGTTTTATGGGTATGAGGACAGGTATTTCTCCTCTACATTGAGCCATTGTAAGAAATTTTGAAATGTTTCATTTTGTTATTTGGGAAGGAGAGTGTCTCAGTGAGCTTAAATTAGTTCACCTGATCTATCCAACTTTAGTCACAGACAGCTATTAATCTTTATACATAAGGCAGTTTACAATTTTAGATTTTAAGGAAAGGAAAAAAAAAAAAGAAAAACCAAAATTTGAATGTGTGAGAAAAGTCTGCACTCCTGTACTGTGAGCTCAGAGCAAAGGGGCTTTATTTTATTTGAAAAAGGATCTTGTGTTCCATTTGGTGTCAAGGCTCATTCAGGCTGGCACTTGAGGGTGTGTAAGTGAAGGGGTTTGGGTAACACAGCTTGTGCTGATTCCAGGTGCTCTTTGGTAGTAAAAAGATGGGAGTTGAGGTTATTGCTTCTTAGTACTATTTCTTTTTATCTTCTTGAAATAATAAAAATACTTCTATGAATGTTTTCTAAACTGAAAATTATGAGCATTCTCTGGAAAGAATTTGCTGGAATTTTCTTGACTCTTTGTCCTTCATAGCTGTTACTGTCTGGTTGCTGTAGAGGAATCCCAGTTTTTCCGCTATTCTTTTAAATGCTATTTTGGAGCAAAAGGAAAAAGGCAGTCTTGGTAGATGAAGTTCACTACTGAGTGCTTACAGCTTCTTTAATAGTAAAATATGAAATTTTATCTTGACTAGGAATTCAATATAAAGTGAAGATTTAAGGATATAAAGTCATTAGTTAAAAAAGCACAGCTATGTTCTGCTGAGTGTAAATAACAAGTGCTCAGGTAAATGTCAGTTGTACTGTGGAATTCACATCCAGCTGTGTAATGGGCTGAAATTTCTGGCCTGGAACTCTGACAGCACCCCACTGTGTGCATAGTGAAGTATGAAAAAGTGCTTTGTATAGCAGCACAGTTGTGGAATCTCATCCTGTGCTCCTGTTAAATCTTTGATATCATTCTTCCTAGTGTACAATGTCTGACTGCATTTATTTCTTACCTAATTTAGAGATAGTAAGGTTTTCAGGGGGTTGCTCCTCTAAAGGTGTTTATACCCTCACAAGTGACTACTTGTTTCCTATTTATATGTTTAAATTAACATTTCCCTACTTACTTAATGTAGTTCTTGCTGTGGAATTAGCTAGAGTTAGGGAATGATAAAAATAGTTTTATTTTCCCTCTCATTCTTTGAGTTGTGAATGGAATAAAAGTCCGTGAAGTTGTGAGATCAGTGTTCATTTGAAGATCTAATTCTAATTATGCACACCTTTGTTGCAGGTGACATTGAAATGGGAAGATATCCAGCTGTGACCAGAAATGTTATTTTCCAGACTATAGATTGCACAAAAAAATTGTGAATGAAGAGGACCCATCTGCATCTCCTTAAATTATTCAGTTCTCTGCTTTATTTCCCCATGCTAAGGACTTAAATGTTAAGTTGTACATTACTGTATTTTTAACTTGTTGCTTAGTTTCTTATACATTTATTTTCAGTACCTGGCTGAAAGTGTTACCTATTCCATATTTTAGCACAATGTGCTGCAAACAAACAGTTGCCATAGTGCAAATGAGGTTTCATGTGTACATAGTTCCACTTTAGTTTGTCGAAAATACTGCCTGAGTGTAGTAATTCTTTCAATTTGAAATTGCATTCTTTTAGATGTTTGAAAACCACGAATAAACAGTTATTCAACATTTTTGGATTTACCTCATTTAAACTCAGTTTTTATTTATTACTTGGCCTGTTTTTAATATCGGTAACTAAAAAAAAACAAAGTTAAGTGGGAGCACTGTTTTCATGCAATGCTTAGGGATTATTTGTATATTGTGTATAACGTTGACTTGTTTAAAAAAACAATGAATGAACCCTGTCCCATCCCAATCTAAACCTGTGCTCAGTTGTCCCTTGTCACACCTTTTGTTTGTCATGTTGTTTTTAGATTGATTGGAAATGCTCTCTTCAAAACTGAAATAAATTAAGTTTCAGTTACAGCTACAGGAGCTTTGTATTGCTGAACTTTAGTCTGAAAATTTCACAATGACATTTTTAAAAAAAAAAAGAATTTTTTTATCTGCTAAATTCTACCAGTGTAACCTTTTTTCTAAATAAACAATAGTTTTCTCAATGGGTCGTAAATCATTCTCTGTGTGGTCACTTTATTACTTCTCTGGATTGTTATGAAAATTGGATGTTAGTTGAAATAATGGTGGGGGTGGTTCCTGTACCTGCTCTTTTTTAGTGCCAAGGCCTGGTTGTGGAGTGTGTGGTGCCTGCTGTGAAGTGACAGACGTGCTGCCCTTCTCCAGCAGTTTCCAGGAGCTTTGGGTTTGCCTTCCTGCATTAAGTCAAGTTTACACCTTTCTTTTGAGCCATTTGTCCCTTGTCCAAATGCCATAAAAATCTCAATTTTGTATCAAATATTAATACTGTTAAACATAGGGACTTTTAAATATTTGGAGGTGTTGGTTTGTTGGGGTTTTGGTGAGATTTTTAAAAAATACAATATAAAGGGAATTTTGATCAAAAGTTAAGCATCCCTGGTGCTGTATGCTTTCAGTAATCTGGGATTTGGAACAGAGGCGTGTTTTCTTGATGCATGCATTTGAAATACTGAATATTAAGAAACTGTAGTGCTTGTAGACTTGGTCAGTAAAACTCCTGATCACCTTTATTCTGATTACTGAGTGAATCAAAAGATTACAAATCCTGGCCCTGCAGTGGAATAAAGACAAATTGGGAAGAGAATTGGGTAAGAGTTATCCAGCTAATTGGAGGGGAGAATTACTAAAAAGAAGAGTAACTAAGCTAAATACTCAGGTCCTTTTAATTACCTCATTGGAGCAATCTAAAATGAAACACTTCTGTCAAAGTCACTCCAGCCCTTGGGCTTTTCCGCAGTGTCAGTGAGGTGAGGTTTGGGCAGGGCTGCCACACCGAGGTGCGGTGAAGGAGGTCACTGGATACAGGAATCTCCAACAACCAGGAGCTCACCTGTCATCCTGGACACTGACAGGGAAACTGGAACTAGAATTTCGAATTCAGCTTGGAGGAAGCGTGTACCTGTCCTGGCAGGAGGGTTTGTCCTCAGCTGTGCTGTGCTGGCACGGCAGGAGCAGTGGGGTGTTTGCACATCCCTGGAAGCAGTGCTGGGGAGGTGAAGGGCTGTGGGCTGCTACACTGACCCTGTCAGGGGTCTGGCAAGTGCAGACACACCCCTGGCGAGCTGCAGCAGTCAAAAGGGAACGATTAAACTTTGTGCTGTGGCTGGGATAACCTGGATGTGCGCTGCAATGTCCTCATTTCCTGACAGAGGGCACAGGAACAGTTTCTGGCCAAGTTCATGCTTGTTGGGAGGGTTTTCTCTCCCAAATACTTTGCAACTGGTCCTTCTAATCCTTCTTCCTTATGTGGGTCTCTGCAGGGACTCAGGTGCATTTGTGGAGACAGTAGCAAGGGTTTGGTAATGGGGGTTGTACAGAGTACAGCCAGGGGGAATCAGTGAGGGCTGGAGAAAGCATGGAGCTGGCCGGGTTGTGTGGCTGTACGTGCTCTGGCACACTCATTGACTTTGTGCCCTGGTGGCTGAGAAGGCCAAGGACGTGCTGACTTTCATCAAATAATGTAGCCAACAGAACCAGGGCAGTGACCATCGTGTGCTGGTGAGGCCACACCTCAAATCCGGTGTCCAGCTCTGGGCCACTCATGGCAGGAAGAGCACTGAGGGGCTGGAGCCTGTCCAGAGAATGGCAACAGAGCTGGGGAAGGGTCTGGAGCTGAGGAGAAACAGCTGAAGGAGCTGGGATGTTCAGCCTGGAGAAAATGAGGCTTGGGGTTGACCTAATCACTTTCTACCTCGCCCTGGAAGGAGGTTGTTGTTAGGTGGGGGTCAGTCTACTCTCCTAGGCAAGAAGCAACAGAACAAGAGGTAAAAGCCTCAAGTTGCTCCAGGGGAGGTTTAGATTGCATACTAGGGGAAGCTCCTGCACTGAGAGGTTGATCAGGCACTGGAGCAGGCTGCCGGGGGCAGCGGGGAAGCCACCATCCCTGGAAGTGTTCAAAAGGTGTGTGAACGGTACACTTAGGGCCAGGTATTAGTGGTGATCATGGCAGCGCTGGGTTAAGGATTGAACTCAATAGTAAGTCATTCCCATCCTAAATGTTTTTCTAATTTGAGAGGATTGTGGGGAAGAACAGACAGAGCTGGGAGGGTGGGCAAGCAGCCCTACCCTGGTCCTGGCCCATGGTCCTGCAGGAAAACCAGAACCCATTAATTAAGCCCTAATGTGATGTTCTAATTGCTCTGTATAATCTGCAGCATCTGTGATAGGTCACAGCTTCAGCTATTTCATTATAAGGTGTTTTCCCTCAAGACTGGCAAACGTCCCTTGTTTAAAGGTCAGGGGAATATTAAGTAAACACCATTTATATTTATTTGTCTCGGATCAAACCACGGTTCTTACATTAATTTTGGAGGATATTTTGGGCAATTAGCCTGCTCAGGCCATATTTGGAAATCAAATGCAATATTTGTCGAAAGACTTGGAATGATATTAAAAACCAGCTTCAGCAGAACAGGGGAAGGAGGACGCTCCGGGGCCGGGTGCCGCTCCCCCGGTCGCGGCCGCTGCATGTCAGTGTTGCGCCGAGCACGGCAGCGCACGGCTGGGCACCCCCGCCCCTTCCCAATCCGCGGCTTCCCGTGTTACAGAGCTGCAGAACTCTCTGGGTTTGATGGGACACTGAAGATCAGCGCGTTCCGACCCTCAGTCGTGGCAGGGATGGCGCTCCTAGACTCCTAGACCGGGTTGCTCTGAGACTAGAACGCTTCCAGGGATGGGGCAGCCACAGCTTCTCTGGGCACCCTGTGCCAGTGCCTCAGCACCTTCACAGGGACGGATTTTCCCCACATATCCAACCTAAACCTACCTTCTTTCAGTTTAAAGCCACTCCCCCTTGTCCTAACACTCCATGACTTGTAAAAAGTCCTTCTCCAGCTCTCTTGTAGCCAGTTAGGTACTGGAAGGTGCTCTGAGGTCCCACCAGAGCCTTCTCTCCTGTGGGCTGCACAGCCCCGGCTCTGGGGCTGTTTGCAGAGCAGAAGCGCTCCAGCACTCTGAGTTTTTTTGTGGCCCCTCTGGACTCACTCCAGCAGGTCTGTGCTTTATGTTGCGGCCTCCAAAGATGGACACTGCTCCAGGTGGGATCTCAGAAGAGCAGAGTTCAGAGAGTACAATAATCTGCCTTGACCTGCTGGCCATGCTTCTTGTGATGCTGCCCAGGATGTGGTTGGTTTTCTGGGCTGCCAGTGAACATGTTATCCCACAGTTATCCCCTTTCCCACACTGCCCTTCATGCTGCCCTCTGTCCCCTGCAGCAGGCACCAAGTCCTCGTCTCCTCTCCCTGCTCTTGTGGCCCTGCTCCCAAACCTGCCCACATCAACTGGCCCAGGGCCCAGGCACTGCTCTCCCACACTCTGCTCTGCTTCTGTATTCCTTTAATCAATTTCTGGTGTTACATCATACCCTTCCCTACTTGTTACAGCATATCAAGCATCTGCCACATGCTCATTAATTGGTCAATTACTTTATTTATGTTCTAAACATTATCTAAAGCACCAGTCATTACCAGCATCATGGCTTTGGTTTGTGTTGTGTATCTTTTACAGGCTTTAAGTGCCTTACCCTCTCCTTACTACCAAGGCTGGGGTGCATGCCTGCACCCCTGTTAACCCTGTGTGGTCCAGTCACCAGCTCAGTCCCATTCCTGAGCCCTGTGCTGGTCCTTGCTCTGAGAGGGCAGGTCAATAATCACTGCCAAGTTTCCCAGCCCTTCCTCAGAGCCATTTCTCTTTGGATTTATCTTGTTTTCTACTGCTGCCTTCAACTCCTCCCTGCCTGAAATTAGGATGAAGTAAGAAAACCCTGAAACCACAAAAAACAGATGATGAGAGAATCCCCCATAACTGTCTGCTCAGGCAGGCCAGGTGCCACCACACATCCTGGTTTTGATCTGCTGCTACAAATGAGCTCTGAGGTCACCCTGAGGTCTCAGCTCTGCCTGTTGGCTTGGAGGTGCCAACAGCTTCTCACCAGTGAGAAATCGCTGCAGAGTAGGATCTTGTCCTCTTGCTCCGCTGTAAGATGTGCTGTCATCCTCAAAATGCCACGATGGCATAAATAATTAAAGGCTGTAACACTTCAGTGACAGAAACAGCAATAAACAAACACTTGGTGTGTGCACCAAGGTTTCATTATCCTGCCCTTGGTGTCAGCCCATGGAGGCAGCACTGTCCAGCACATCAGTGCCACGGTGTCCAGCAAGGCAGCGCTGCAGGAGCTTCCAGTGAGCTTTGCCAGCTGCACCAGGGAAGGGCAGAGCTTTTACTGCTGCACTGGCTGTAAGGTGTGCATGGCAGCTCCTGTGCTCACACTCCTCTCTGGGTGCTGCTCCTTGCCTGGTGGGGCAGCTGCTGCCAGCGCCTGTGCCCAGGGGAAGCTGGAAATCATTTCTGTTGATGCTGTTGCAGTGATGGTGCCATATCACAAACCAGTCTCAGTAATTTCCCTGTTGATAACTGATGAAATAAAAACAGGAAAGCCCAAGCACAGAGTCAGAGCAGGACTGGGACATTGATGGGCAGGTTTTGGCCAAACCTGCTGCCCACAGGGCACACATAAGAGGTGTCCCAGTCATGGTGCTGGGCCTGCAGCCTGGGGCTGCTGGGCTGGGAGAGATGCAGCAGTGGCTGCCCTGGGCCTGCTGGTGCTGTCCCATGGTGTAAATGCCAGCCTGGGCCCTTCCTGTGCTGCAGGCCAGGGTGCTGCTGCTCCTGGGGACACTGTCCTTCCTGATACCAATTTCAGATATATTATATTCTTAGTAAATACTACAATGAAATTTATAATATCCATGCAAATATTATCTCTGTACTTAAATCCTTTAGGTTAATTGAATTGAGCTATCATTATCCAGATCTTGTTTATGTATTTCTGTCTGCAAAATAGAGCCCATTTTCCAGACTGAAATGATGACGATGGGCACTAAAGACATTTTGTAATTTAATTTTAATATCCATGACATAATATTATTTTAATAACCGTGAAGAACAATTGTTTATGAAAAAATAAATGTTGAAGTGCTTTGCACAAAACCTTTGAAGGAAAAACTATGCCACAATGCTACAGTATTTATTTTAATTAGTTGTCAGGTGTGGTGTGCCATGGGGAAGAGCTGTACTGGTTTGGAGTTTTAGGTTCAAACTTGAACACTGTCGAGGTCCTTTTGCTGCCATCCTTTTGATGGCTCTTGGAATTTGATGCATTACTCTGAATTTTTCCTTATATTATTATTCCCCACCTGCAGAAGTCTAGAGACAAAGTCCTGTGGGGCGTGTTGGAGCCCAGCATTCCAGGGGTGCTGTGCAGCCCTGCTGCCATTGCTGCAGTCTGTGTAGCAAGTCCAGGTGTGGCCCAAAGTGCACTGCCCTTGTGGCCCAGGGAGGTTCTGGACTGGAACATCTCCTCCCTCTCATCCGTGTGGCTACAGACCCATGTGAGGCCGTCCCCCACCCAGCCCAGCTGGCCGGGCTCTCCCAGCTCACTGGGTGCAGCTGTGCCACTTTGCCACAAACTGCCCTGTTTCACCTGACACATATTGAATAGAAAAACTTCACACCCGCTGTGCAGGATCTGGTGAGGCCCTGCTGGGGCAGCACCGCAGTGACTGCTCACTCAGGGCAGGGCTGGCATCAGCCTGGCACTGCCCTGGTGCTGGGCTCCGTGGGCACTGCTTGCAGACACATTTTGGCAGGTTTAGGGGGAGGCAGCAGAACTCACCACCATGGCTGGTGCAGGGCTGTGTGTGGCTGTCAGGCAGCAGGGAGTGGGTCAAGACAACTCTTTAGAAAAATGCAGTCTGTCCATGTTGGCCTGGATGTTAAGCATGAAATGAGAGCTGAAGGACAGAACAATATTTTTTCAATGCCTCCCTGCGTTCATTGTGTGGGCACTTCACACATAAATAGGCTCATTTCAGGGAGGCCTCCCTGTGCCCTGTGGGATGCGTGGTCCCACATGGAGCCCAGAGTGCTCAGCACAGCACCCTGCTTACACCCAGAATAACTTGACACCTTCATCCTTGTAGGGTGATTTAGGGCTGAATAATCATTGTTTATTGCTCTGAGTAATAAGTCCTTGCTTATTCCTGAGCTTCTCTGCAGTTGCTGAAGGCTCAGCTGAGGACACAGGGTGGGCTCAGCACATATCCCCCCTGCACTTATGTGCAATGAGCACCAGTGGCAGCTCCACAGGGACTGGGGCTGGGCTCAAGCAGCCCCATGGTTGGGATGGGACCCACGGCCAGGCACCAGGTGCTCAGCTGGGAAAGGTGCCAGTGACTGCCAGTATATTTTTCCCCTTTCTCCTGCAGTGCCACAGGGACACTCCAGGCATCTCCTGTTTTGCAGGGTATGTTTTGGCCAGCAGACACCAAACCACTCAGGTCCATGCCCACCTGATCTGCAGCAGCTCTACTGCCCAAGACCTCCACTGGGGGATTTTTTTATATTTCAGAGGCTGATCTTTTAATCCCCAGTCATCCAAGAGAAGCCTGGAGCTGCTCCAGCTCAGCCCCAGAGGCCCTGTGTGCTAACAGCAGTGTCACCCTCAGTGGTCC
Source organism: Taeniopygia guttata (assembly GCF_048771995.1). Classification (NCBI taxonomy): domain Eukaryota; kingdom Metazoa; phylum Chordata; class Aves; order Passeriformes; family Estrildidae; genus Taeniopygia; species Taeniopygia guttata. Next base: position 9,540,305 of record NC_133029.1, on the reverse strand, counting down.
CTGGAAGGAGCCCAGGGAGCTGGTTCCTGATGGGGACCATGTGGGTGGAGTGGCCAGGGGTAGCTCCAGAGAGGTGCTGGGGTGTGGTTTGGGTGCACACCGGATGTTTAATACCAGGATTACTTCCCACGGTTCATAGTTTGTGGTGACTTGGAAAAACTACACTGTGGGTGAAATAAACTCATTAAATTACAGCAGGGATTAGCTGCAATGTTGAGTGAAAGGTTTTTTTCCTTAAAGAAGTGTTGCTGAAAATCTGGGAATTGCAGGAAAATACATCTGTGTAGTGAATATTTAAGGAATTTATTTACCCACACTGTTGCCCACTGCAGTGGCAGGGCAGAGCATCTCCCAGCCTGGCTGCAGCCCTGAGGCTTCTCCCCTGCTCCTCATGGGGTGCTCCTTGCATCTTGCAGGATCAACCGGTTTCCATCATCAAGAAAATAAAAAATCACTTGGTTTGCAGGTTACCAAACCAGGAACACCCAATTCCCAGCAGCGTCCTCAGCTCAGTGTGGGGGCCCCTAAGCTGGGCAGGCTGGAAAGGCTTTGAGAAACCTGGTCTAGAGAAAGGTGTTCCTGCCCATGGTGGGGCTGTTGGAACTGGGTGATCCTTCCAACCCAAACCTTTCCGAAGTTCTGTGGTGAACATCTGAGGAGCATCCCAGACTGGCCAAAGGGAGCGCAGTAGGGAGGGATTCTTTCTCCTCTGAAGAAAAGAAAAGCAAGCTCTTTAATGTTTTTTTTTCTTTACAATTTTATTTACAAAATGTATTAAAACTCTTTGTACAACACCTCATCAAAATGAGGCTCAGTAATTGATGTCCACACATGCAGTTTATGCTTTTACAGCCATTAGTTTGCTTGGCAATTTTTCTGCTCACTCAAGTGCAGTTTCAACGACGAAAATTAGGAACTTAAATTACAAAAAAAAAACAAAAAAAAAAAAAAAAAGGAAAAAAAAAGAAAAAGGAGAGAACCCCCAAAGCCCCTGAAGCAAAACAAATTTAAAAAAATATACCAAAACAAATCATCATGAGACTACTGCCAAACTTCTGATAGCTTGAAGTTGGTAGCCAGAATTGGTAAGCACTCAACACATTTTAGATTTACATGCAAGTTTAAAAAATATCAAACCATTTACCAAACTCCCTTCACTGGTGTGAAGCCTCCACTCTTAAAAATTGATCTGATAAACATACATATTTTATACAGCTTTTAAGAAAAACGTTTGTTTTAAATACAACTCATAACTGCACAGCTTTAGCTCACCCTTGCTGGGGATGTGATCGTGTTCAGAAGTTGAAAAAAAAAAATCAGAGTTTCATGAAAAGAAAATGAAAACAAAATAATTTTTTGTCAATATCTCATTAAAAACTTGAACAATAAATTATTCTCCTATGAGCTTTTAAAATGATTTTATATTACATTTTGTTGGAAATACATATTTTTAACAAGACTTTTCTTTTTATTTTTTTTTTGTTTTTTGTTTGTTTTTAAATCCTATTAAAAGTTCAAATCTATCATCAGCAAACTAAATGCCTAAGGGTCAGACTGGTTTAAATGAGCTTCTTTTTCACTGTATGTTATTGATGAAATAAAACTCTATCATAAACTACGGAAAATACATATTGTCGATTAGAGGTAATTAGTAAGCAGATATTCCATTGAACATTTCCCAAGTGATTGACAATATGTTTAAAGTTTTGTGGTTTTTTTTCCTTTTTATTTTTCTTTTTTTTTTTTAATTTTTATTTTTATTTTTATTTTTAGAGATGAAGTTAAGTAGTTTCCAGACAGAGTTCAAGGCTGAAATGCTGCTGCTGTCTAAGACGTTGGATGTGAGTTACAGTGAGCTCCTCCTGGAGCAGAGGTGGCCGGAGCGCGGTGCCCTCCTCACAGAGAGGCAGGGCCAGGAGCATCCTCTCACCAGGCATGAAACAAGAGCTGGCAGGAGCTGATATAATATAACAGTACTAGCAGGAGTCATGTTAGATCGCTTACTATTACTCTGCAACTGCAGCTAAACTGGAGTTACTATCCTCTTTTCTTGCTTCTGTTTTACAAGGATCGTTAGCTGAGCACGGTGCTAGGTGGGAGAGAACTGGGGAGAAGCAGAAGCAGGCCTGGGAAAAACTAACCTGCCTTTCTCTTGCTTCATTGCTTGATATTAAACAGTGAATTAAAATGCAAATGCACAGCAAGAGAAGAGATATATGGTCTGAACTTAAACAGCAAGTAGCTTTTCCTTTTTTTTTTTAAATTTTAAAAGCCACCCAATGTCATTTTAATAAAGCACCTGTAGGTATGCCTGATGATAGAACAAAAAAAAAAAAAAGGAATGCAATATTTTCTGCCCGCACTTTAGCCACCTTGTCAAGAAATTAATTTACTGATCTGGAAGCAAGACATGCAGTTCCACAAATTACTTTCTTTTGGATTTACAGATTCACAGTCATTGACCTTAATTGGTTTGAATGCACAGATTCTTTCCCTCCTTTTGCTGCTATACAGAATTGCTCAAATTAGCTGGAGAGGTTAAAGTGGCTCAGAAAAAAAAAAAAATGACACCACTGTAAGTAAATACTGAAACATCTTGACATCAGCTCATACAAGCAGTGGCAGGCCAGTCCACATTTGCACGCAGCAGATTTCTGAGGCTTTGTGTCAGGAGGAGTTTCATAATTTGATACGATTGGGGTGGCTGATGAAACCAGCTGCGGTTGCTTTCAGGACACAAGTTCAGTTACTGTGCAGTGGTATCAAAGAATGGCTTTTGTTGCACTGATCTTTTTTTACAAGAATTTTTTTTTTCACATACCAATATCTTGTTACCAGTCCTTTACTTTTTCCCTTTTGTTTGTTTTTTCTTCTTTTCTTTTTCTATTCTTTTCCTGTTTTCTTTTTTTTTTTTTACTTCTTTGAAGCAAAGCAAGAATATTTCATTGATGGTTTGCATTGTTGTGAGTCTCAGAGTCTTCCATAAGGCACTGAAGGAAAAAATACCAGTTTTTCCTATTAAAAGTACATTGCACCATCATCAATGCGTGTCATGCCTGACACCTCGGACAGAGTACAACTGGCTCAGATGGTCCAAATCCACGAAGTAGCCACATTCTCTGCTGCTTTTTGTCTTGCAAGCTGTCAGGGTGAAGATCTAAAATAAAACCAGAAAGATTTCATCACTGCCTGGCAGCAAAGGGCAGGGGGGCTCAGCCCATGGAGAGGCACAGATATGGGCAAGGGCCTTTTCAGAATCATTTGTCAGCAATTCAACTCTACTTTTCCTGCTCTAGAAATCATGAATTCTAGTGTAGAAGGTTTGGTTCTATTGCAAGGTTTTTTTCAAACTTCTTAAAAGCACTTACCTGACCTGATTATAGCTTACAAAACAAAGAGGAAGAAACCAGTAACAAGAGAGATGAGAATTCTGATTATAGTGATTTTTAAAGCAATAAACAAAATACTTTCATTTGAACTAACATGATGCTGGAGAGAGGAGTTACTCACTTCTGCACAAAGCCAGTTCCTCTGTGTATAAAACTGAATGGTACTTTTCTGATCCTACTTCTGATCCGGGAAGAAATTTAAATGACTGATACTTAAAAACTGCCACAAGATGGTGTTTCAAAACCCTCTTGCAGCAGCCCCCTGGTGCACACAACAGAATAGCTTAAGAAAGGACAGAAAGAAGAAAACCCAGAGGGTTTACTCCCGGCCCGCAGCCGTACCCCTAGATTTTCACACTTTCTGTGCCGTACACGTTGTAGCCTTCTCTGTAGGTAGCGTAATTCTGGGTGTTGGTGGCAGGAGCAGGTTTGAAGTTCTGCGTGTTCTTGGTGAGCTTCATTCGCTTGGACTCGGCCCGAGACTTGTAGCAGAACTCGATCAGTGCCACCATCATGGCCAGCCCCAGGCCTCCCACCAGGATATAGAACACGCCAGCAACATTGCTCAGGCTCAGAGCGCTCGTCTTGTCCTAAGAGAAACGAGCCACGCTGTTAGTTCTGCTGGGAGCAGCAGACAGACAGACAGACAGACAGACAGACAAACAGGCTATTGGCATTAGGCCTAGCTGGAATAGCTACACTCATGGCGTTGGGTGTCCGGCCCACGGACAGTGCTGTCCCCCCATCCCCGCAGCCCGGGGCTGCACAGCAGTGACTGCTCTGTCCTCACCCTCTGCTGGGTGAAACCCTGGCTGACTCCAAGGCAGTGAAGTTTTTCTGGCCACTGACCTCCCCAGGCCTTCGCTGTCCCAGGGCAAGGCTGCCTATGGCCGAGCATCCCTGGTAGCAAAGGCACTGGGGGAAAGTTGTGCTGGTGGCTGCATAAAACAGCAGCATTTACAGAAGGCCATGACAAAACCAGAAAAAGCCAAGCCACTGCACACTTGGGTTTGGTCAATGTAGGTAAAATTCTTGAGATGCTGCTGAACTTAACTGCCTTTTTTCAGCAGTTAGGAAAAAATCCCACCCTAGAAAGACGGTCAGTTACCTAGAGGTCAAGTAGCAGCGCCCTGAGCTAAACTAGCACCTTCTGGAGAGTGAGTTATTTTATGAAACCAGACATTGTAACACAAAAATCACTGGTCAGGGTTTAATCTTCCTTCAATACATGTCAGATGGGGGAGAAGCTTGCATTTTTTAAAACAAGGTTCTGGAATGGGATTAAATAGAGCTGCAACCCTTCTGCTGCTGCATGGGTGGGTGGCTGTGGGCAGGAACAGCTCCTGGCTGGCACAGCTGGCTGGGCTGCCACACCACACTAGCTGGGGTGGATGGGCAAGTGCAAAAGAAATTTGTCTGTGCCCAGAGAAGGCACTGTTGACAGGGCTTGGTTAACGATTCTCTCTAGGGAGCTAAATTTGCATATAGTCAGAGAAAATATGATTTACCTTGTAAGTGTCTGTGTGTTTCACAGACAATTTATATGCATGTGGTTGTAGCAAACAATCTGCCATTTAAACTAAAGATCTTAATCATTTATACCTCTTTTTGATCACAGTTCACTTTGGCAGCTGCCGTGTGTTCAGATATCCCATGATCCCAAATTTATGTGACACAACAGCTACTGGGCTGTGCCCTAAGCAACTTCCAGTCCTACTGAAATCAGTGGAATTTTATTATTGGCTTTGCTGGAACTTGAAATTGTTTTCCGACACTGAGAGGGTGCTTTGAAATTATAGTTTTCTGTTTGAATGATTACAGAGAGCACTTCCAAAGGCACCAAGGGAGTTAGGCACTCAGCTGCAACCAATTTCAGCTGGAGCTGGATTCCTCCTCCTCTTGGTGCCTTTGAAAGTGTCCTTCACTCCAACAAGCCCAGCACTTCTACAGAGTTTTTCTCCCCAGAGGGTCTATAGGCATTAAAAAAAAAAGTCCCCCTTTTAACTGAATAGTGTAAAAAAATATTCCCTAAAATTTAAGTCTGTAGCTACTGGGCCAATCCACCTCAGGGGTGGGACCTGACCTGGGGTCTACAGTGGTCTTGCATGAGCAGCCCCACAGCACAGCTGGTAGAGGACAGGACAGTACAGCAGCAAAATGGTTCAAAGCAGTATAAAAAAGAATATACAATATTTAGGTAATGATTCACCATTGATATTTCTAGGTTTTCTTTTCAATCCAACCAGTTTTAAAATGAATTGGCAAATAGGGCAGGAAAAGCATTTTTTCCTGATCAGCTGTCTGTCCTGAAAATTTGTGCCCTTAGCAAGCATGTGACTGTTTCCCGAACTGACATGTAGAGAACCTAAGTAATAATTTTGAAACAAAAATGAGTTTTTTTCAATAAAAATAAGAAAAGATTCTGGCCTGAATAATAGACAGTGACTGTGCTGAAACTTGCACATTTAAATGAAGACACCAGCTTGGGAGGCTTTGGGGGCTTCTCTTAGCATGTTTCTAGCAAAATACTCACACAGTGAAATATACTTACAACTACAGTCTGTAACTCATATAAGAAAATTGCTGCCATGTTCTGAGACTTACTTATTTTTTTTTCTATTCTTTTCTTTCAACCTTCAAAATGTAAATAGCAATTTTTGAAAGTCATTCTTGGTATAAACAAACAGTGGGTCAAAATGTGATTGCTAATCAGTACAAAAAGACCTTCAGCGACTGACCTTACTTCCGGAGTCCTTGGCTCCACATTCACCCTTATCGTACCACCATTTGTTTTTCAGCTTGTCTAAGATGCCTTGTTCACTGAGTTTCAATACTGCAAGGTTTACAGGAGTTCTTCACGTGGGAAATAACATAAATAACATTATATTATGTTATTTTATGTTATTCAATCTTTAAACTACTTTAAAACTATACAAAGCGATAAAGCAGGGTTCCTGGCCACAAAGTATTTACACTGCAGGCAACTGGATCATCCCCTTAAGTTAACGCTAGAGCATCTCTACATTACCAGGTCCTGCCCATATCGCTTTGAGTAATCGGCACTCACTGTTAAATGAAGGCAGTAGAAACAAAGCAAGGCCAATCTCCCCCTTTGGTGCGCCACAGGCACTGGCAGTAGCTGTACAGATCTGGGTGGGTTCGATCCAGCAGGGCCCCCTATTGCACTGACAGACAGAAGCCCCCACAGCAGCCACTGTGGCTGTCAGACAACACTTGGAGCCCCTGTTCCCCGGCAATCCCCGTGCCTGGGGGGTCTCTGTGCCCATCTGCAAAGCAGCAGCCCCAGGCTGGACCCATGGAGGGGGATTTGGCGGCCGCCACAGCCACTTCCCCACCGAGCTGCAGGGCCTCGGACACACCGCGCTTGGCTGCACTCCCTCAACTGCTGCATCTCCAGCTCCCCCAGTCCAGGGAACTGCAGCAGAAAATAAGCAAATGCAGACCTCTATAAGGCAAACTGATGAATATGGAAATGCCGGCTGAAAGTGCCCAGGGTGGGAAATGTTGGCAGGATAAATGGAGTTGCTGACTTGCGCTGCCAAAAGCCCACAGCCCAGAGGGGCTGAGCTCATCTGGCCCTTCCATGTGGGAAAGCAGCACCTGAGGAGCTCTCGGTTAGGTTTTGTCATTTCCACTTCCTCCTTGTGCGAAGTCTTGGTTTTTTCCCTGCCTGCTTCCATGAGACAGGCTGCCTGTGCAAGGAACATCTTCAGTTCTGCTCCTGCTTGAACAGCTCTGATCCCTGCTCCACGGCTGCCCAGGACTGGGTTCTTATCCCCAGCAATGCTGTGCCACTTTGCACAGGATGACACCAGGCAGACATGAGCACAGCCTGCTTGGGGTCCATTCAGGCCGGCTGTCAGCAGAGGAGAATGCAGGAGCTCAGCCCATGTCTGCTCCAGTGCCAGCCTCATGGCTGCTCTCTGCTTTTCTCCCACCCCTGCCCAAAGTGCCTGACTCTGCACAGCAGAAGAGACTCAGGAGAAAGACCAGCAAGACCTACACAAAACATCTTAAATATAAGCTAAATTGCACACTGACATTTAGGAAAACATCCCCAGACTGGAAGGGCTCACAGCTCTGAGCAACAGGAATGGCTGAGCCCTGCCATGCCTGGGGCAGGGCAAGATGCTGAAAGAAGTAGCTGGTAGAGAAAAGCCCTGTTGCCTCATCTGCCAAGAAGCTGCTTTTGAGATGGCTGTGAGACTGTTGGTGGCTCATGCTGGGAAGAGCTGCTCTTGGAGATGCTCCGTATCCTTTGGCAGGAGGGTGGCAGCCAAGCCAAGAAGCTCGTGGGGTATCATGAGAAAAATTATTGCATTCAAGAGCTCCTGAGCTGAACGCTCCACAGCCTGCTCCGACATGACCCTGAGTAGTCACCCAGGCCAGCAGGGAGGCAAGAGCAGAGGAAAGCCATCAAGGTGGGGACAACTGCTGGTCCCAGCAGCACTGCCAGCACTGCCTGCAGAGCCTCCCGGCTGTCCAGGCAGAGGCAGCACCACTCACTCCTGGCCTGCACAGGGCTCAGTTTGACACCAGCCAAGACTTTATTTTTATAAAATGGCTATTTTTAAACAGCAGCTGTAATCTAATTAAATATCCATCAGGGCTGGCTGTACACACTCAGCTGGACACAGCCAATGGGTGGCAGTGACAAGCCACATGAGACAGACCATGTTTGCTGGCCCGGCACTGGCAGCAGGCAGAGCTCCTCCATCAGGAGCCAATGGCATCCTAAAAAGCCAGCTGTGCTGCAGCTCTGCCTGCATCCTCCTACAGGTGGGCTATAAAATATTAATGGGATCAAAGCACGCCTCGAGACCCTGCCAACATCCCGGGGGTGCAGGGAACACAACTGCCCTGCTTGGTTACACCCATGGGCAGCAGCCAGGTCCTGGCCAAGCCCCACCATGGACCCTGTGGGGCAGCTGGGCTGTGTTGGGGCCCCTGGGGATCCCCAGATGAACATGTTATGAGCAGCTGTGCATGCCTGCAACACCAGCCAGTGAAAGCTCAGTGCCTTTACCTTCCCCTTACAAGCCCCAGCAGAGAGCAGGGTGAATTATTGCTCAGAGAACAGTACTCTCATTTTAAATTTCATTTAAAAACTATCTAATTTGGAGAGATTTTATGCAATACATCTCTCAGCTTTGAAAAGCATTGTGCACTGAGAATACACAAACAATAGGAAGAAGGTTATAAACATCTTTCCTCCTACCTGCATATTTTATTGTGCAAATTTCCCCCTCCCCCCAGTCCTATTCTGAACACTATTTTTAATTTGCATGCCTTTGTAAACCCCATACGGAGTACTGAGAATTTGCATAACATCCAATACATTATAGATTAGCTTTCACAACATTATACAGTATTGGGAAATGTACAGGCTTAATATGCTAATTAGGGTGCTTTATTTTTTTTAAGCCAAGATTGCAGCTAATTGAGCAAACACAACTGCCAAAAAAATAAGAAAAAAAAGAAAAAAGAAAAGAAAAAGTAGTAAACTAAAATTATCTTAACTAAACAGATGGGAATTTGCCTAAATTGGGGGCTTCATTATCATTTGTCACAGTCCTGTTTGCCAGGTGAGGTACCACATTCCCTCAGCCTGGGTAGGAGAGCGGTGACTTGGTCCATCTATGTATCCTACCATGAGGAGCTGAGTGGGATGGGCACACAGGTGCCAAGGAGTCACTCCTTGCTTCAGGGCCACCCAGGCTTTGCTGGTGGAGCTGTCATCATGCCAGGGTGCTCTGGGCCTGGGGCTGTCCCCATCCTGCCTGGCATGGGGCCTGAGCAGGTGGCTGGTACCAGAGGGCCAGGCTGTCTACAGAGGGAACAGGGGAGGCAAGTCAGACATGAAAGAGTAGCTGGTGCCTGTCCCTCCCTGCCTTGGCCTGTCCTGTCCCCCCAGCACACAGAAGGCCTGATGATTTGCCTGAGCAAGTTCCCAGCCTCCCCTGGCTCAGTCACTTCACTGGGCAGGGCACTGGGATGAACATCTTGTACCTGAGTGAGGACCCCCTCTCAATGTGGAAGGCACCAATTTGTGAAGCACAAACCACAGCTTGTTTCATCAAAGTCCTACGGAACCATTTTGCCTGCTTCCAGGAAATAAATCCCAAAACCTCCTAATGCATGAGCTGTTTCCTTTGCAGCAGGATTTGAGAAACCTTCTACTTGTAAGAGGTGTGATGCCTCAGCAACCCCTGGTCCAGCACTTCAGGAATGAGCTGGTGCAGGATGGACTCCTCAAATCCCCAGTTCCTAAGGTAAGTAGATATACTGGAAAGTGAGCCTGGTTGCTGATACATTTTCCATTGCTCATCTCTGAGTATCTGTCTAGCCTGGTTCAATTTAACAGTCAGAGTCAGTCATGGCTTTGGCTGAGATTCTGATGGAAGTGCAGAGAGACATGTCTGGATCCTGGCCTTTTTCACTGAGTGCTCAGCAGTGCCCATGGAACAGAAATCCTCTGTGTCACCCCCCAGGTCACACCCAGCTGGTCCCAACAGTGTCCCTTGGGCACTGCCAGCACCCTGCCTGGGCCAGCCAGTCCAAGGCCACCAAACTGCAAAGTGTTCTGTTGGTTCTTATAGAGGAAATTGCAAGGTTCTTCCAGGAGTGATGGCTGCTGGGTCCAGGGAGCGAATTTTTCAAAGCTTGCCCTGGGACTGCTTGACTGAGAGAGGATTTTTTGAATTGCCTTAGAGGCAGAGGAATGGAGACACTAAATGACTTGTCTGGGTCTCGTGGGAAGGCTGCATCACCAGCCACCTACTTCTCTCACTGTCCACTCCAGAGGATCATTTCCTCATTTTCTGGGGCTCTGTCTCAGAGGACTTCAATTTCCTTGTAGTTTTCTTGGGATATTTTTGTGCTTTCCAGTTGTTTTTTTTTTTTTTTTTTTAATTATGTTGCTGTTGTTGGGCTGTATGGGATATCCTATGAAGTCCTTGGCCCTTTCCTAGGTAGCTTCCACTGTTTTTCCATGCTTTTATTTATGATGGGATTCTTTTTCATCTCTCCTGTGTGGTTCCAGATCTCTCTCTGTTAGCTTGGTTGCTTTGATAAAAGTAAAATGTTTGGAGGTTTGAGATGAGATGAGGCCATTTGGATGGGGATGTCAGCATTTTGGATTACACAGGCCAGTATTCTTGTCCAGAAACTTGCAGTGTTTTTCTTCCTTCCCATAACTAAAGGATTTTGTTTCCTTGCTTTTGCTTTTCATCCAGTATGATCTGAATCATCCAGGCCTAAACCTGTGAGGTTGGTTCTCTTGGGCAGCTCTACCAAACCCTGCTAAGATTTTTTTCTACAAATGATTGGAAGACTTGAGTTTAGAGAAACAATACCAGGAGCTTCATATGGGATAATATGGCCCTTAGAGGGGAATTAAGCCATCTGCAGTGGCTGCTTCTTTTAAGAGTGGCATGACTGTAACATCAGTGCCCACCTGTTTTATAGGCTTTACAGAGACTGCCACAAACACGATTTTAGACCTTGACAGAAGTGGTTTTTATTGGAGTTTCAGCTGTTTTGTTTCTCTGCCACCCTGTTAGGAGACTCTGTTCAGATGCTGGCAGCATAACCTTCCCCTCTTCAGCCATCAGCTACTGCTGGAAAACAAGCTGTGCCAGTCTTTTTCCAGATTTAATATGACACCATCCCAAAATGACCTCATTTTTCTTTTGCTGTGTGGCCCTGTGATCTCCTCCCTGCTGCACCTTAGCCTGTCTGGGTGCAGGACACCAGACTCAGAAGCCCTTTGCACCCTTTGCTGCTGGTGGCCCCAGAGGACAGGATACTGATGGAATGAAATGATTTTTGAAAAACACACTCTTTAAAATCTCACCCTTGAGTTGCGCCCCCAGAGCTTCAGGTTCAGTTTAAGAACTTGGGCCACCTCTCCCTCAAATTCAGGAGGTGCTACAGCACTTTGTCATGCAGGTTGATCTTGTACAAAACATGGCATTGTTTCTAGGCTGAGCATGTTCACCATGCAGATGCTCCTTCTCAGAAGGAGCTGCTATGTGCTCTTTGCAAAGCATTTATTATATTTATTTTTGATTATTACCCATCTTCCATTCATGCAATTAATATGGAAAAGAGCGAGCACAATGACACAGAGGCCATCCACTCTCTCCTCTTCTCTTTGAGACAGTCTCACCTGTCTGAGGGATTTCTTGCCTTGCCTCCTCTTACCAAAGCCCCAGTTTCAAGTTAGTTGCAGTAAATGTTATCTCCACTGAGAAAACTGGCGGTATTATAATATTACTTTCTATTCTTTCTGGCCAGAACAAGCTTGAAGTAGAAGAGAAGTAAATTAATTATCGAAGGAGCAGACCTTTATTAGTCCCAAAAGCGGGAAGGTAGAACTTCTGACCCTCTCAAATTATAAATCATAGCAGGTTTTTAGTAGTGTGATTAATGACTTTTTAGGTTAATTGTCATGATTTCACCTGCACCTATTTAAAGAAGATAACCCCAAACCAGATGTTCCACCTAACTGCCATCACTAACTTGTACCAGCTTAAGCCACATGCCTGGCAGGCTGCAGTCCCACATAGGACTGCAAAGGCGGGCCAGGCTGCTCCTTTTGGCAGCTAGGTTCCAGTTACTGGCCATCGTGTTTGTGTGCTAGTGCTGCAAACAGGATCCTTTCCTGAACAAACTTGGACTGCAGAGAAGAATCCGAGCAGTTTCTTGGAAAAGCGTTGGTAATTTATGAAAAGAACATTGCAATCTTGCCAGGAAAGGGCTGTTTTCCAGGAAAGATGCCAGTGCCTTTGTAGCCAGTGTTTGGGTTGGTCCTCACAAGCTGCAGCAGGTGATACAAGGAGTCAATAACCACTAGAGGTGAGAAATGGGAACAGAAGTCACTTTAGGACTCAAACATCTCACCCAATAATCTGCAGACTTTTTTCAGCTCCAGCTGGTGTTTGAGTAGCATGAAGTCTCAGCAACACTGTAGTTATGTTTATTACTTGCAATCTATAAAATATTTAAGTGATGATTGGAACAGCTTTGGATAATTCACATCCCATTCCATGCTCTAATGGATGTAATATAAATGTTATACCCAAACCCAATCACTGCCAAGGAGAGTGAATGAACTCAGCTGACGGCACACTGCTCCTTTCAAACCAGATGAACCATTCCTCAGAATTCATTTAGAATTTTTAGATGCAATCCTTCAGAAAAGCAAGCTGCAAAGTAAAGGGGCAACAAGCAAGGCTCTTCACAGCACCAATTAAAGGGCTTCCTCAGGGTGGCACAGGATGGGGAGGGCAGTGCATGGGCTGCCCTGGCACCTCTCACTACCTGGGTTTTACAGCTGCAAGTGTTCTTTCACCCACCATCAGCTGGCTTCTGATTTTCTGTAGAGTATCAGGTGTACAGTGTGGCATTTTCACAATGTTGCTTGCAGCATTTTGAGAGTCCAAACATAGCTTTTTTGGGGGTAGAGAGTAAAGAAATCACCCATGTACTTGAAGGAAGACCAGAATAACATTCAGCATTCAGATCTCCTCTCTGGTTTTGAAAACACCCTCTCTTCTCGTGTGCCTGGGGCTGTGGCTCAGGATAGCAGAGCAGAAACTGCAGCAGACCTGATCAGCACTTCAGCCAGGGAGGGGTGCCCAGCTGGCTCAGGAGATGTCAAACACTGGGTAAGAACTCCAACCACTGCAGATTCACTGCTCATGAGTGGCTCCTGCACAGGAGAGCTCCACAGGCTCCTGCAGGGCTATTGGCCAGGACATCCATGTCCTCAGCAGCACCATGGAGGGACGCTGGCCATCTCACCAGCAATACAGAGTTCATTTAGAGGTGAAGCTCAGAAATCTAAGGCCAGTGGCAGTGGGAATTCTTCTCACAAAAGCAGATGGATGCTGGCTCCAAACATACAGCAAATATGGCCACCAGAACTGTCCTTGGCTAACAGACCTCCCTGTGTACTTAACACTGCACAGTCCTGGGTGGTCACCAACAGGCCCTTGTTCATTTTTTCCCAGCAGAAGAACAGCAGACAACAATTTCCTCTGGTTGGAGAAGTGTCATGGAAATGCAGGCACACATCACTTGGGATGCAGCATTTACAGAAAAGCTGTGTGATTTCCTGTACTTGGTACTTGCCCTTTGGGTGCACAGGAGAAGGTGAAATCAGTGCCAAAGACAACCCTGGGCTCTGGCTGTGTCACACTGCATGGCACAGAACAGCTGTAAATCTGGCCTAGTATCTGGCTAAGCCAGATTTATTGCTGATTTGTGGCATCAGAGCAACAGAAAGCCACAGGAGGCTTCTGGCAAATCTGTCCCTCCTGAGAGTCCAAATCTGTTCCTCCTAATGAAAGGTGACGTTCTCCCTCTGCATCAGAGTGCTGCGCTGGCCAAGCCCCATGGTCAGAGCAAGGGCTTGGCCTCTGCAAAGGGCTCATTACTCTCCTGGCCAAATCTCAGTGATGTGAAGGATGTGAGAGTCCATGGTGGTACCAGGTCTTCTTTAGTTCATTATAAAGTGGTTTTTTACTTGTTTATCATTAAATAATAATAAACTTGTTTTATAATTAAATACTCCTAGTTGGTTTGGCCTAATCCTTTTAGTTCAGGAATCTGACATATTTGGAGCACTCTCACTTCTACAGCAAGAAATGTCTTCCTTTGTTCCTTATGACCAGAGCTGTACATCCCTGGGATTGCTGACATCAGCACAACCCAATCAAAACCATTGTAACATCAAAGAGTTCAGATGTTAAACACTTGGGTTTCTATAATCCACCTCACAGTATCAGAGAAAGGCAAGTGGAATAAGGTGCAAACAAGCAAGTATTTTCTAAATCCAAAATGCTTCCTAAAATCCTCTTGGGTAAAACTACTGAAAACACTGAATTAATTGTTCCTGCTAGTGTCACTGGCTAATCCCCACTAACTTCAGGGAAAGCACAGAGAGCAGATTGCTGCAGACACGTGGAACATGCCACATTTACCATGTTCTGAGGGGGAAATACCTGAGGAGCACAGAGATTACAGAATAACAGAATATAACAGAATAACAGCTGAAAGGGACCCACAAGCACCATTGAATCCAACTCTTAAATGAAAGGCCCATAGGGGGCCTTTCTGAACCCACAACCTTGGTCTTATCAGCTGAGCTACCCTCAGTGTGCCCCTGAACCATGGCACCACTGCCTGGCACTGCTTCCAGCCGAGCAGAGAAATCCCTCACTGCCACACATCACACAGAACCACCAGTCTTCCCTGTCCTGCTGGCAGGAGGAGGGGAGGTGATGCTGAATGCAGCCTCCAGTCCTGTTGAGTGGAGCTGAGTGGGCCAGAAGGCAAATGGCCACTGCTGCATCCCTGAGCCAGCCTGCACAGGCACTTGGCTGTGCAGGGACTGACAAAGGCAGAAATCAAGTCCAGGCTCTCTGCTTAATTTGACAGGATACCATAAAAAATATCACTAACAACTATCTTGATATCATTAAAATATATCTAGGAAGATACACCAAATCCAGCACTACTCTCTAGAGGGCATTGCTCGAGGTTAAAGACCCATCTAAATCAAATAAGGCACTTTATTCCCCCAAGCTGTATAAATCCCATCCTGATCTGTAACTATTGAATGGACTTTTTGTCAGATCTTGTTACTGAAATAACTTCTGAATAGATACAAAAGCTGGGGATGAATGCATCATCCAAGGGCTCTGCCCTTGCTCAGATCAGATCATCCATCTGCCTGTTGCAATTAATCAATTTAGCAATGTCTCTGTGCCATGATTTCATGTTTTGTGACACACCCACATGTGAGGGATGGAGAAGACTTTGGAAATGGGCTCATAATCCAAACCCACTATGTTTGTTTAAAGACTACAGTTGCCTGGTACCTCAAGCAGGAGTGAAGAACCTTGAAAATACAGGCAAAAACACATATGGTCAATCCCTGCTCCTTCTTGTCAATCACTACGTCCTACCTTTGGTCTCAAAAAGTGATATTTCATATTCCACACTGAACATTCAATATTCAATGAAAAAAAGCAAAAAGCACCAGGCATTTCTTTTTTAAATAATGAGCCCTTGGTTGCTCTTTGCTACCATTTCAGACCCACACCACTTTTTCCCTGCCCTGTGTTACCAGCAGTTGCACATTTCCAAGAGTCAACATTTGAGGGATTGAAATGCTTTATGGGTGGGCAGAGGAAGGGATAAAAGAGAAAGCCATCTAGTTTGGAAAGACAAAGAGCTTGCACAATTAGAAAATTAAAACAGCACCAAGCCCTATATATCCCCCAGCCACCCAAGAAATATGCTTCATGTCGACGGCTGGGGTAGTGCTTGGAGGCAGAGCAATAAATCCCCTGGCAGAGGATGTTGTTTTTCCTCAACAGCAGAGCCAGCAGCAGTTCCCTTTGCTCCCGGGGCCCTGAGTGATGGTGAGGAGCATCCTGGGGCTGCAGCTCCCTGGCTGCCAGGGGATGGGTTTAGCTCCTGCTGAGCACTGAGCACCTGCAATAGTTCTCCATAACAGAACTTTGTTACAGTCTCCATTACTGGGCAGGAGTAACTTGCCATTACAGGTTGGAGCATCCAGTTTATCCTTGTGGAATGTGAAGTGTTTTTCCCTTGGTCACCAGGTACACATTTAAAATTTGGGTGCTTGAATGAACACATGAGGTCATTGCATCATCTATAGACACTCTGTGCACACCTCTACAGAGACAGATGTGTTACCAGCTGAGGCTGCAAGTTCTTCTGCTCTCTGCAGAGTCTGCAGCCTGTGTTTGGCAGCAGCAGTGTCTCTACGAAAGAATATTTACATGTTTCCCAAATGTAGCTCAAACAAATTAAACTCTGTACTAACAGGATCACAATTTAAGAGACGTGCCAAGTGCTAATGCAATAATACACACTGATTGGATTAGGAAATACAAGCCATAACAAGTCACTGTGTCTCATTCACAGCAGTGCCTGATATTTGAGGTACGGATGTGGTGAGAGGGAGAAAGAAGAGCAAAGGAGGGCAGGTGCCCAAAATTGCACTCAAACTTACAACATCTGAAAGAGCAGCATGGACCTCTCCTGCCATTGCTTGGGTCCTTTCCAACCTGGATGGGTACGAGCAAGAGACTCAACTTACCTTGCACGCTGGCTATCCCCTCACCTTCTCTTGTCTCTAGGCACATCCATTTTCCCCCCCATCTTTATTTTCCTCTTGAAATGGCTTCTTCTGTGACTCCTGCTCTTGGCTCCTCAGCAGGCTGCAGGTAGGTGCTGCTTAGTCCACAAGACATTCATAGAACAGCTACGTGCTGTACAAAAGCTAGAGGCATTCGGCCCAGGGTTACAGTGCTGGCAAGAGAGAAATCCACAGAGCAGCACCAGTGCCTGGATCCACGCGAGCACAATGCAGAAACATTCGAGTCACTTTGAAGTAGAAGAAAGGCATTTACTTTTCCCTTTGTATGTTAAATGACAGCAGTTACTATTAAAGAGAAGCAACCAAGCCCAGACCCCCAAGGAGACGTTCAAAGAAAGGGCCCTGCTCCTTTTGCTGGGAGCGCCACTTCCAGCTGCTGGTTTTCCTTTTTTCCTTTTCCTGTACCACAGAGCCTTCTGCTTTGACTTTTCCCATACTGATACTTACAGTGCAGGATAAACGACTCATGTAAGCAATCTATGGAAATTAACTGTTAAGCACCACAGATATTATCAAAAGGAGTGCACAATTAACAAGTCTTTAAGATTTCTTACAGCCATAAAGGCAGGACTTGGCGTCCCTGCACAAGCCCCAGGTCTGCCACAATTAATGCTGCACAAACAAGTCTCCTTTGGCAAGGCAGCAAAGCCAGTCTCCACGATGCTGAAGGTTATACTGGCAAAACTGAACAGTTCCAAATTCTTGGACACCACTGGTTCTGACTCCACCAACTCCTTTGCAGCATAGGCAACCTACTCTTCCCAATTTTTCGTGCTGCTTCTCCCAGTTCCATTTCCAGGAAAATACCCTCAACAATCTGCACAACAGCACTGATGTTTCTGCAAACCAGAGCAGTCTCTATGCCCTTCTTGGCAGTGCTCTGAGATGCTCCAATGAACTCCTACAGCATTAAGACTTCGTCACTGGCACAAAACATACACAGTATTATTTCCTAATACACTATAAAGTAATAGCTGTCAATTAAACCAATATTCTGGTGTCTTCCTTTTAAAGCATTATTTTGCTTTGTCACTAATTTGCACAACACAGTAATTTCATATTACTTTCCCAGCTCTAAGCATGAATTAGCTCTGTGTTACTGTCACTGGCTCTGATCAGCCATTTTATCTTTTTCTAGCTCATAACGCAGGCCTATAGTATGGATGACAGGAAAATTCATGCTGATGAACATAATTTCAAACAAATTGCTCAAATAAATCGTGCTGCATCTTTTTAAGATAGCCATTTCCCCAAATGTTCTCTTTTATGCACGATATGTTTGGCAATGGTGCTCTTTAGGCATCAGGTATTATCTAAAATAAAGCATAACAGATTTCTTCTAAAAATATGCCACTTAAAAAAATTATGCTGCAAAAGCTAACGGCTGTGCTGAAAAGGTATCAAACCAAAACAGCACACAGACATGGGGGAACAGACCCCATCTGCTAATGGCCACACTCACAGCTCTGAAGGTCTTGGGAATGGGATATTGTATGGAGCACAGCTCTGAGGGCAGAACTCAACTACCACACTGGAAAAGTAATTCTGTGATTAAAAAGAAACAATTGGAAAATCAAATAGTATTACATTGCATGTCATTTCTCTGATGTACTCAAAAAGAGGTATCAGCCTAAAAAAAGAATATATTAAAGAAAGTAAGTCAAATAATTAGCAGGGAATCTTGGCAGGTGAAGCTGGTGAGAAGCTGCATTCAAATATTCTCCTTCCATGTTGGTTGTCATTAAATGCTACCATGAAGGTATAAGAATACAAGAAATTTATCAACAGCAGAACTGTGGAAATTTATCTTAGCAGGAAATTGTTCCTATGCTACTGAATAATTAGTTTCATTTAAGTCACTCAGGCTGTGACCGCCGTCTGCATCCCCTTTGTCTAATTCTTGTTAAATCGCTATTCAGGAATCACTCAGCTTCAAGATTATAGGACTGTATAATAAACAAAATAATTAGTTTCCAGACTTGTAATACACTGCAACATATTTCCTGGAATATATATTTTTTTTTACAACTATTATTTTGTATTCTCTCACGACTGACAACTCAGCCTGCATGTATAAGAGCATTTGAAGAGAGGATAATTTTGCCATGAAACTAAATTCAAGCTCATTTAGGAGGGCTAAGTGAATGAGTTTTGATGCACGCACCAGAACATCTGCATCAGCCAAGGCAGCCCAAATGTATTGACAAGCATCCCAGAAAAAATATGGATGGATGGAGCATATTCCCCTTCAGACTTGTTAAATAAGGACCACTACCAAAATTGCCTAATTCCCTTTGCCAGGGCAGTACCAACACTGGCACCCTCTGCTCCACGCCAGCACTGGCACAGACTTTCAGCATTGAAAACAAGACATGTGTCAGCGGAGGCCTTTATAACAAACTCATTAAAATGGCACAATTTTTTTAGTCTTGAATTACGAGTGAACCCCAGGAGCACGGAATGCCCACAGGCTTAACCTTACACTCTGTGTAAACCAACAGATTCAAATCCTACAGAAAGCCAATTGAATACCTTTTCTTTATCTTGCTGCAAGACTCAAAATCCTTGTGAAAATGGAAGTCACAGTTTAATTTTCCAGAGGCGGTAAGATATGGTAACGAGAGATGAACTCACACCTCAGAGTGATTCCTCTCGGAGCACAGGCACAGCGCATGTGAGACCGCAGGGAGGACGAGCACGGGAGGGGTGACCGGTCCCTTGCAGTACAACGATGGGCACTGGCACAAGCAAACAGCTCATACTCACCTCTGGCTTTCAGCGTGAGCTAAAGTATCAGAGTCACAGAGGAGTTCAGCTTAAGAAAGGCACCACCAGTCTGACACATCTGCACACAACCCATCACACAATCCCCTGTCAGGGGGCAGGAGGCGGCTGATTGCCAACTTGGGGGCAGCGATTTCCCAAGGCCGGGTCTCTACTGGGGAAGCTGAGAGAGGAGTCTGTCAGCTCAGCCGGTAGAGAGAGCTGCCCCAAGTGAGCAATGGTTGAGATGGAGGGCAAGGTCTGTATCTCCACCTCAGGCACCTTCACCACTCCATCCCGATTCCCCCAGCTGCCACCTCCTTTAAGGTAAAAAGGGAAAAAAATAAGAGTTTTGCAGTGACTCCTCTGAATGATCTACAAATAAATTGTTCATATAAACAATTAACTGGAGAGATGGGATGAGATGATGGGGGCAACTTCTGGTGGGAGGACAGTGAGGAGAGAGAGGCCAGCAAGACTCCTGGAGCTGCAGTGTACATGGGGCAGCATCAGAGCTCGTGCCTCCTGAGAGGGCAGTGGGGCTCCTGCTGGGCTGGGGCAGGGTCTGGCCGGCCATGGGCTGTGCTGGGAAGGCTCTGCCTGTCTGCTGCAACGGAGCTGCACTGCAGGCTGCAGTGCTCAGGGCCTACAGAACTACCTCAAAGGAAAAGCCACTTGGCAACAAAAAAAGCCCTTTGTTTTACCACACCTTTAGAAACAGCCACTGACCCCTTCCCTGCCTTCCTCAGCTTAGTCTTCTGTGGGAGGTCTTCTGTGTCCCATGTTCTCCTCTCTGGGACTCCTGCCAGCTGAGCTGTGCCCCTAGAGCCGGTGACTGTAGCTCAAACAAGTCCTTCACCACAGCGTGTTACAGCACACTGCAGACATCACTTGGGACTAAACTAGCAAAACACACATCATTGTGTTTGCTTCCCTTCCTTCTTCTCTGGGTACCAATTCATATCAGCAGAGCACTCAGACTCCACTCCCTCAACATTGCCTGACCGGACTGAGGACCTGCCAAATAGACAGCATCGTTCTTTGTAAAACATCTTCCAGAACAAGCAAAAAACAGAAGGATGGCCCTGCCCTAATTTCGACCATTTAAAAAGCCCTCTTTACTTTCCTTAGGGCTTTAAGTCTTATTGGCTGGGTTTAATTCAATGCACTTGAAGCAATGAAGTTCATTGAAGTTGGTTTGTATGAAGAGTTTTCTTTCAGGGAGGCAGCATTAGACAGTGAGGTGCTGGATCCCAGGAGGATATTAAACGTTTAATATACTAGCAAATATGACATATAAAAATGTTCTGTGGAGGATGAGCAGCAGAGCTAAAAAGCATAAAAAAGCTTCTGCTCATCTCCAGGCTGCTGCTGAGCACTGCAGACCTCCAGCTACTGAATCAATCCAAATTCAAGAGCTTTTCCTTCCTTTAATATTACACAGTGGCTTTTGCTAGCAGTAGACATGACAAGCTGAGCAATTTCCTATATAGCCAACTGTATGCAACTCCTATGAATAGATTGTAGCAGTAATTTGCAGTAATTGTCTGAAACTGCAGTTTACTGTTATTATTGATTTTGGACCAAATCTGAAGCATTTTTATTGGAGAGATTAGGAGTTATAGTTCCCTAAAGATCTGGTTTTACTAGATGTAGAAGAGTGTCACTATAAAAATGAATTTCAGTACTTTTCAGTATAACAATGTCATTTAAATTAATTTTCTTGCTAATTCCTGCACCCAAGGTGACCAATAGCACCCAGCCAACTCTAGCTATAGCTTTTCCTTGCTGGGTTAAAGACTGCAGAAGCTGCCAGTCCTACAGGCCAAAGCTGGCAAGAGGAAAGCACACTAGCTAACATTTAAAATACAGGAGCTCACTGAAGCAACTTTGTGAAGGTGCAGTACAGGCTGCCTGGAAGGCTGGGAGAAGCCTCAGCTCAGCAGCAGGCAGTGATGAGGCTGCCACTGCTGCCACTGGAGCCAGATTTGGGTTCACATCTGTATCAAAGGCATGTCAAACACGGATACAGGACTCCTGCACAGGAGCGTGCAGAAGACTGGTCAGTGCTGTACAAAAGGTGACATTTGAATACTCCAGGCACAATTTCCAAAACCTCCCCAAAAAAGCTAAAGGAAACAGGAGCTCTTTCACTTCTAGGTCTGTGCTGGCACAACTGGTCCTGGCAAAAAAAGTCTCATACACCCTTGCCCTCAAGGGTTGGAACAGTGATCAGAGGTGATCATTGGCTTCTTGTATAGTTACCTCGCTGATTTACTCTGCGTAGGTCCCACCAACACTAGACTTTCTATCTGTTAGTTAAATAAGGTTTCCAAGCTTGAACAAACCCGCTGATGATATTAAATAAGACTGTTTCTTTGAAAGAGCTACTGAACAAGAAAATAGTGATTTCTTTCCCCACCACAATTAATGAAATAATTTTCATCTGCTTTTTTTTGGAGTTTTTTTTTCTTGAGAAGCAAAATAACAGCCTTGCCGATTACTCTTTGCTAAGGTACCCGATTGTGGTGACATTGAGGCTGACCTTGGAGTCACCTCCCCCGCTGCCGCACTCTCCTTTGTCGTACCACCATTTGTTTTTCAATTTGTCCAAGAGGCCTTGCTCATTCAGTTTTAATACTGCCAGGTTAACAGCATTTCTTGAAACGATAAAACATAACTTGTAAGAAAAAATGCACAAATGCTTAGGAAATCGTAACGTATAAAAAAAGGAGCACAAGAGGACAAATTGGCTAAAATTTCACAGAACGTGGAGCTATCAAAATGTCTGTACAGCAAATACAGGGTTAAATATTGGAAGGTGGCATGGAGGATAACATTTGCTCAAAACTGAAGTGTGCGGGATGGGGAAATCGTCTTTGAGAAAAAAAGTAACAACACCACATCATGCAGTTAACATTCGTCACATATGGCAGGTTAACTCGGCTTTTACCATTTAAATTGAAAAAGCCATTGAACTGTAAAATTAAAACAGCAACAAACAATCAGAGAGGACAACACGAAGAGAACACAAAAAAATGGATGCATTAAATAAATGAAACCATAATTTACCGTCTTATTTAACTCCATGGAATATTGAAGATTTTAAACTTTTAAGTTACCTCAAAATCCACAAGAAAGAAAATGACAACACAATACATCAGGGTAGGTGGAATACTATAACAACATGGATATTGTTATATTATTCCACCCACCTTAATGCTGAGCCTTTGGGGGTTGCTACACCATAGCCCTTGGAATCCAGGTTGCCTCCAACTTTCATGGTGTCGCAGGGCTTGCGCTGCTCGATGTACTCGTTCATCGTGGACTCCAGCAGGAAGGCAAACTTCCCCTTGGACTTCCTCACCCGGGCCACCCCGTCCGCCGTCGTCTTGGTGAACACCGAGGGCTCGGCCGACTTCATGTATGACCACATTTTCTCATAGACAGCTATTTTTGACCTCTGGGAGAGAAGAAAGGAGGGAAAGGAAGAGTCATGTTAGCAAGACTGAGCTCCTTGGGCTTAGCTGGGTTAGAGGTGTAATGACACCCTGTAACTGATTAAGGCTAACAGATCAAAAAAGTCAAGGTAGCTCAGAGAGAGATACATTGCCCCCTGAACAAACACCAAACAAAAAAATGCTTGGGGGGAGAAGCATATCTCAGACATTTATTCTACTGATCGCTGAGTAGCTGGCAGCCTCGGAATGAGCAATGGTGTGTGCCCATCCCAGCCTTAGCTCCTGTTCTGTGCTGGGTTTATCCGCCCATGTGCTGCTCTGCTACCGAGCCAGAGGGAGATGGGAAATCCCAGCTCATCCATCATTGCCAACAGATGCAAAAGGAGCCTCTCCTCTTCACACAAATCCTCAGCATTGTTTTTTTTTTAGACTAACTGCAGCTAGGAAGGGCTGGCATTTGCTTATTACAAGTTTCAGCAAGGCAGGAGTGTGTTTGTCACAGTGGCAATGGCAGGTCCATGATACAGGAGACCAGGACATTCTAGTGGCTGCCAACAGAGATGCTCAAACAAGAGGTATAAATAGTAATTAAAAAATCTTTTATGAATCAATAGTCAAATGCTCAGAATTCGGTTTCCTATTTTCCTAAAAGACAGCAAATACAAATATTAGCAATAAGCTGAAAAAATCGCTGGTTAACTGCTTGTCACCCATCTATATTTTTTCCTGATTTCCCTGTTTTGAGCCTGAGCAAACACTAACAGTCTCTAGCTCAGCATACAAGCTTTGGAAACCTTGAAATGTCGAGAAATGTGTTACTTCCCCTTCTCGCTCTTCCCCACCAGTAACATTTAAGCCACCCTCAGATCTCAAAGCCACCTCCAGACTGTCAAGAATTTGTATCCTGGACTCCCAGTTAAACTTTCCTGCTTGGTCAACACAAGGCAGTAATGCCAACTGCATTTCTCCAAAGTCTAGAAATCCCAAGGCTTTATATAAGGCCAAGTTGTGGGTACCTTGAATTTATGCCTCATATTTCTTGCCAGTTCCCTGTCCAAAGCTTTCCTTGCAGAACAGGAGTGAAGCAGACAGTAGCTAAATCTAGTTCAAATTTAGCAAACTTGTGGTGGAAGACTGCTAATGTCCATCAGCTTGATGATCGAGATATGCTTCCTCTTTACTCAGGATAATTTAATGCATTTTGAATAATGTAATGCTTAACAAGCAGCCTCCAAACACTTCACAGGGAGTAAGCCCTGCCTGCACTGCTCCTCAGATTAACATGCTCAGCTGGTGCTGCTACAGTGGATAGAGAGGAGCACAGAGGGCAGGATTTTATTTTATCCTTCCTGATGAACTGAAAAACAACTGAAAATGCAAACCAATTAAAATCAGCCCATCTGACAAGGGGAAATCAGAGAGACAACAATATAGCCCAGTTACAAGAGGGGCTGGCTGGGTGGTGGGTGTGAAAAACAAGTCAGAGAGAGCATCTCCTAGCTAAAGAGGGGCAGTACAGCTTTGTTTGCCCAGCATCGGGACAAAAAAGGATGTAATTGGGGTCTGAACTGGTCCTTACAAGTTGAAAGAAGGAATCTGTATTTTCCTGATCTTCCCGTGAAACAGCAAACACTGAATAGCCTGAGATGAGGATGGTGGCTCTGAATTTGAGTGGGGAATGTGGCAGTTCAGCCCCTGCAGGGAGTGCTAAGCCTCAGCTGACTGCAGGACCATGGATCCTGCCCAAGGAGCGAATCTCACTGGGGCTCAGGGCCAGGGACCCATGGGCTGGCAGCCAGAACACCCTGATAGCCACTTAATCACTGCCTGCTCGAGGTGCCCTCTGCGGGCACACTTCGTGCTCCTGCTTTTCCAACAACCCACTTAATGGATGTGGGCATTTCCTCATCTCCTTCCCTGCTGGGAGCTGCCCAGGGCATTGCATGGCTCCCAGGAACCTGCCAGAGGGGCTGTGGGGATTCCAGGGATACCAGAAGTGCTGGGAGGTGGTGTGCCCTGTGGGCAGCAGGGCAGCTGTGAGCAGTGGCAGCTGTGCCCCCATGCAGGTGGCAGTGCAGGCAGTGTCCCAGGCACTGCCCTGGCCAGCCTGCCAGCCCTTCTTGGGCAGCTCTCTTGGGCATAAGGGAACATCAAACAGCCTGGATGGCCAACACGGAGCCTGCAGGAGCAGTGGCAATCCTGGCATGTCTTAGCTTCAAGGTTCTCTTCTTCTAATATAAATAATGCAAACACACCTGGCCATTTATATTTGCAAATAGGCATCCAAGGGACAAAAAGAAGGTAGAAAACCATCTTTACTCTTTATACCTCTCAGCAAGCTGAGGTTGTGCACCTTCCAAATTGTGCATGCACTGCATGTGCTTTTGCTTGTTTTCCTCTGCAGAGTGTGCCTTTAATTACCCAGATAAACCAGAGTTTCTTTTCCTTTCAGTCTTTTAGCTCACACGTGAATACCTGTCTGTCATAAGTTCTTTCATACTTTTTCCACCTGACTACCTGAAAGCAGTGGCCAGTGCATCTGTGCATTGTCAATAATCACAGTTATCTGGTGAGTGCCAGCAGCATGCACAGGGCTGCACATGGTCCACAAAGCATGTTCCCTGCTCCAAGGGCAAAGGGTGAATATCATCATTCATGCTTCAGAAAACCAAATTCTATAACTGAAAACCTGATCTTTTTTCAACTTCAACAATTAGCCTAAGCTTTACAGTCTGTTGCCTTCACTTAACTCTTCTGGATGATGTAGTTAAAAATCAGTTGCCATTTCTATATGGTCATTGCCCACCTCTTCTTCTGGCAAGTGGGATTTTCAAAATATCTTGTTATTATCAAATTAACTAAATAAGAACAGCAATCTGATCTAGTAGAAGTAGACAAAAATTGAAGCTAGAAACAAAGCACGTGTTGACCTGGAAAGGTTACCCTAAAAAAGCATCAGGCATGTGTTTGGAGCACAGTCTGGCTGAGGATCCCAGGGGTTCTGAGAGAGAGGGCCAAGGATGTGATGAGCTCTGGCCAACGAGTCCTGCTTGGTGAGTGCTGATTTTTGCAGCATCACCCAAATTCATAAGAAGGTGAAAGTAATTACCTATGATGAGGCTTCTTGGAGAAAGGGACAGTGGCAGCAGATGAGCTGTGACACCTGCACACGTGCTCAGCAATGCTCAAGTGCTCAAGGGTGTTTGCTGCTCCTAGAGCCATATTTTAAACCTGCTCAATGCTGTGAAACAACCAGTTGATTAAAGCTGGTCAAAGATGCAACAGGATGAAATGACAGATGGTATTTTTAGTAAATATTTTTTTCCATTTTTCCAATTGCCTCCACAAACCCCAACCTTCCCAGAAGCCCCTAAAAGACTTTCATAAAAGAAAAATGTCTTTTCTAACTATAAAGCTCCAAATTCTGTGTTGAAAGAACATTCTTACCCATCTGTCCCCCTCTGCAGACATTCACACTGCCTCTCCCAGCCCCCCTAGGAGTCTGACACACATAAAAGGGGCCAGACAGCAGAAGCAACCACAGAGAAAGGATTTACACTCCTAAGTAAGGCAAGGTCTGACAGATCTGCACTGTTGCTAGAGTTCAGTGGCAGTAAAACATTCTCCCTGTCAATAAAGTGTTACTTTTAAAGAGATCCTTAGTAAAAAAAAAACTTAAAAGCAAAGATTTAAACCAATTCAAAGCCCATAACTGTAGTAACTCCCTATGCTCTGCAACTCCTATTTCTTTGATATTGCTCTCCAGAAGTCCACCACACACATTTCCTTGGGATTTCAAGGGGATATTATTATAATTTTTTTCTTAAAAGAAACATTTTCAGTGTTTCATCTAGGCCCTGAGACACATTAAAGCGTCTTCATTATCGCAGCCTTACTGCAGATATAAATAGAACTGGCCTTTGCTTTGTCAATAATGCTGGCTTTTTTTTTTTTTTCTTTATTTGGATATGTTTATGCAGAAATATGAGCCACAAACACTACAGCCAAGGGTGCAGACAGCTCCCTTCCATGTCAGCAGGGCCAGCAGCTCTCGTGCCAAGGACTCACTTCACTTGGCCCGTTACTAATTGGCACCTAAATACACGTTGCTTCTGGGTAGCAATGCATTCATTTGAAAAGGAGACGTCAATTCCATCAGTCCACAATTTTAACACTGTCTTTCATTCTAATTCTACTAGTTTTGCTGTGTGGTTGACTCCAGCAATGAAATGAAAAATCAGCCAGAGTGTGTGGCAGCATCCAAAAGCGTGGCCAGTCAGGGCTGGGTGAGTGACACAGGCATGGGAAGGAGGCAAGTTTGCCTCTCAGATGCAGCAATTTCTTCAATCCAGCAACCACAAACGTGGTTCCAGCTGAGCTAGACCTTGGTTTCACTTTTGTACATTCCAAATCACCTAGAGATACCTAGCAAACCTCAGCACACCTTGGGCAATTCCTTGACATTGGTTAAATTTAGCTCTAAAATATGAAGCCTCCTCCCAGTGACTGAATTCCCTTCCCCCTTTGCAGACATCTGTCTCACACTTCTGCTAAAAGTGACATTGTGTCACCTCCTCCACTACTGAGTAGGGGTGAAGCTGTTGTGTTTGAAGGAAGCAAGGCTTCTCCTTTCTAGTTAAAGTATGTTACAGAGATGTCCTTTACCTAATTTAGAACGTTTAACTCTCCCTACCACCTCCTCCACAACCTGAAGGTCTTCAAAATGTCGCCTTGTGCAGCCTGCTGGGATATTTTATTAAAAATGACTAAAATGGTCCTTAATTTCTTATGACAGGGACCAGGAACTGATTTCCCAGCAGCTAAGCTCAAATTGTTCTCCTATAGGTGAGAGCTGTTGGTCAGCCAGTCATGAGCTAAATTTCCTCAAATATTATTTTAAAAATCCAGTTATCTATTTTATAACTGTATAACTCTTTTTTGTACTTTAAGAAATTTTGGATTATACTGATGTTAATTTTTTACCTCTGCCTTCAAAATTAAGAGTGATAAACAAAGTGTAGCAAAATAAAGAAGCACGTGGAGCATCCTGACTGCAGCACACACATAAGGTAGGCAGAGACACCAACAAAGGTCCTAGAGCAGCAGACTTACCACTCTCCTCTGCTGCACAGGCCCTATGACTACATTACAGCTCCTTAACAAGGGACATTTACAGCCCTTAAGTCAGACAGATGTTGCTGATACAAAACACAACGGTCCGTACTAAAATCAGTGCAGGTATTTAATCAGAGTAATACATGCTACCTTTATACAGATCACAGCTCGCTTTGTAGAGATGCACACCTCACTGGAATGAACTTGGGCAGTTGAGTGTGAACTGTAGCTTCATTATCATCACTCATTGCTTTTCCTCCACGTGTGCAATTAGCTCTTCTGCAGCAGCTGATGAGTCCAGGAGCTTATGAACCATTTAAAAGCAAGTTACTAGACAGGAATGAAAAAACTGCCAAGAGACTGCCTTGGTACTGCTGCTGCTGCCTGGCTTGGGCCCCACTGACATCCACGGGGTTTAGGCAGTTGCTTAACTAAACTTCTAATTTGGCAAATTGCAATGGAGTGGCACCACTGTGTTTGCTGTTTGGATATGGCTTTGACTGGATGCCTTTCCACTCCTCCCAAGCCTGATGTTGGGTCATCCCTGGCCCAGCTGCCTCTTGGGGGGAGTGAGGGGCACTGGTGGGAGCCCTCAGCCTAATCTCAGCCCTGGAGCACATGGAGGCCAGCCTAATGACGATGCTACATAAGAACATGATAAATACTATTAGTAAGGTCCCTCTGCCTGAGATTTCCAGGCTCTTTACTGAGAAGGTAAAAATAGGTCTCATGAAGGCCAGAGGGCACCATTAGTCCCCTCTCCCCAGTGAGGACACGAAAGCAGAGATGTCATTTACTGAAGGTCATAGGGCAGAGTCTAATAGATCAATGTCACAGCTTTTAGCCACAGATAACTTGTGATGCCAGCAATTTACTTACCTATATGGACAGAAAAATCAATCCCATCATTACATGAACCTCTTGCTTTTATTACATTCTCGGCAGAAGAAAGTAGGTCAGGGCATTTCTCTTCCAGCAAGGCCAAACCCCAAATCTACCAATCTCTACCCACGGTTTATGAATTTGTGGCATGCCATAGAAAAGCAAGGTTCAAGTATGCACATGCAAACTAGTCTGTATGCTTGTAGGAACACACAAATCTTTGAGAGTGTATGCACACACATAAAGGAAAGGGTGACCTGTGACTAATAATATTTTGCAGCCAAGCATATGATGGGAGACACTGTCATGTTGGTTTATTGCTCAAATGATAACTTATGCTTTAGAAATGGCATTTTCTTTCCCAGATGGGGCAAGCAGAGCCCAGAGAGCAGAAGGATCAGGCCTGCAAACCCCTGGACTGCTGTTTTTCTTTAGAATCCTCTATGTCAAGATGCAGACTACCCCTGCACGGGGCTGAGGGATGGGGAATCCAGCACGAGGCCGGTGGAGGTGGTCATGGTGGGGAAGGACAGTCCACAGCAGTGTGCCCACTCAAACAGCTGGGGAAGCATCTTAATAAAGCCCCTCAAGGCTTCAGCATCATTAGTTTTTCCACACCTGACACAGACAGTGGCCTGATCATAAAAGGAAGTGTCTTACAGATATAATACAATATTTTAGGAGGTGTGTTTTGAGACTTTCTCCCTGTGTATTATGGTCCTTTTCAAAGAGTGACCTTTGGCAGCTGGCAGGTGATGTGTTGTAGCTGCTTTTTAACAGGCAGCTCTTCTGCAGCGAGCTCTGCTCACACAGACAAGCAGAGTCACTCCAGCTGCAAGCAGACGCTGCTGACATGTCAGTAACAGTCTGAGCAGCAGAATGTAAATCAAGATTTTACGACGTCCCTTCCTGGCACAACACTGAACTTCAGACTATATTCATCTCCTCACTTTGTTGCTGCCTTTACTCCTCCTTGTTGCAATGCTGATTGGGAAATTAAAATGAAAGTCTTTACCAGAGACAAGCTGCCTTTGTAAATCCTCTGTGACTCAGGGACACAGCCAGCGCTTAGCCCGAGGAAGCAGTGCTGGGGGGGTGACAGGGCTGGGTGGCACATACCAGGGATGTGCTGGGTAAGCCTGTCTGTCTATCTGTCTGTCTGTCTGTCTGGGGAGCAGGAGCAGCACACACTCGAGCTGGCTGGAGGGAGGCTTACGTCAGCCTTCAGGCTAAGGGGCATCTTTCCAGCAGTGACATATTCAGCAGAGTTGTCTTGTCTGGGCAACTGAGCAGCACAACCAGCCCTGCTCTGGATTTGGCCTGCAATAAATTAATAGAGAATGGCATTTCCAGCACATGATCTGAATGCTGTCAGGTCTAATGAGTTTTCAGTTCCAGACAGAAAAGGCCAATATACAGGCAATGATGGAGAAATCCCAGTGGACTGCAAGAGAGGATGTTTCATATTCACATCATTAGAGTTTCTAAACCTTCATGTATTTTCTAATTATGCAAAAGTAACAGTAGCAGTGCTGTGAGTCATTTATCAGCACCCATGTATTTTAAATGAATCTCTAATAAGCATGTACTAGTGTGACACAGCAGCATTACATAAAGTAGTAGAGACTTGAAAAACCAGGGTCCTCGCTGTCTTGGGCAATGTCATTATCATTATCATAGAGCTTCTCTCCAAAAAGTAGAGCATTCAAACAGCAAGTGATTTTCCCCCCAGGCACTCTCTGCTTTGCCTCTGTGGTACAGACACAGTTATAGTGTTAACCCACTGTGAGCTGCTGTGTCTGGCTTCCCATGGGCTGCAGCCCCTCTGTGTCCTGCTTCCCATGGGCTGCAGCCCCTCTGTGTCCTGCTTCCCATGGGCTGCAGCCCCTCTGTGTCCTGCTTCCCATGGGCTGCAGCCCCTCTGTGTCTGGCTTCCCACGGGCTTCAGTCCCTCTCACTACCTGGTCCCACAGCCCTGCTCTTACAGAAGGTGACTGCTGGGTGGTATGGAGACAGAGGTGAGCTGGAAAGCCTAAACCACAAACACAAGAGCTGATAGACAAATGCCATCTGTTATTGAAGATAATGGAGAGCTTTATTCAAATATTTGTTACTAAGTGTTGACTGGAAGTTTTTCTAAATGTTGGCTTGCCTGCTGAAATTAATAAAATGGTTCAGCCACCTTAAGCCCAGCTCCGTTCAAATGCTTCTTTTCCAAGAAGTAGATGATGGATGAGCTGTTAATTTTAGTTCCTGTAAGGATACATTTTCCTCTCCAATCTGTAGGCCTAAAGACATTAGATCACTTCATGGGAAACCATTTCTTTTGTAATTATGTCACATTTGATTTCCTGTTGCCTTTAAAACTGCCTGTTGGCCATGTGGCAGAAAGGAGGTTCAAGAGATTAAATGAACCCCAGCAGCAGACCATGTATCATCCATGCAATGGAGAGGCTCTGATCTCTCTGCAACCATGCATTCACCTTTTAATATTTGTACATGCTCCCACCTATATCAAACAGGGGAAGAGAGAGAAAATATATAGGTGAATAAAATTTTCACACCTTCTGTGTTTAAAAACAGTTAAACTACAGGACTTTTTATGATTAACCACTGCCACATTGCGTATCTCAGATCTATAAAACTCATCTTTGAAGCTACTACTTTTCTGTGATGTTCTATTCTTTAAAGCTCATAAATACAATCACACTTCAATATTTTTGTCAGGAATTTGTTATGATGACTGTGTTGTTTAGCTCAATGTCAAGAACACAGAAAGCTCCAAACTGCTAATCATAGTTTTATCCTAAGGCAAAAGGAAAGCATTTGTATGATGGCAGTGCTAGAAACAAGTCCTTCATCTTCACTAGCAGAAGAACTTTTGAAATTAAAAATCAAAGAGTTTAACTACAGATGAAACCCTTAGTGCTGCATGCACAGAGTTCACAATGGTGTTTTTAATAGCCTCTAATGATGATCTCAGTATCGTTTGATTGCACAGAATGCATAAAAATCATATGGCAGCTAGGGGTGTATAACCCAAGGCTTCTCTTTACCTAAACTGCTTGCTCGTGGAATTTATTTCCCTCTTGTCTTCACACAACCTTATCATCAGAGGAAAGCAATGAACTCTTTAATTTATAATGGGGTGTAACACACTGGTGCTTCCGAACGCATTACGGTCATAATTCCTGCGCTCTCCGGAGGCTCTGCCATGGAGCTGTGCTCCTCCTTGGCTGCCTGACTGGCATTAGCCTTGCCTGCCACTGTCAGAGGCACCTGCATGGGGAGCCCCTCTGCACGCTGCCAGCTGGGGGGCAAGTGGCACTTGGCTCTTTCGAGCCAGGAGGGACCCACGGGTGCCATCACAGCCCAACAGAAGGCTCTACTGAACAGGAGGGGAGCTCTGAGTTACCTCCTGTGCTTTTAGCTGAAGGTATTTCTAAATCCTTTTGATGGGTTAAAGGAATGTTTTCTTTTAATTTCAAGAGTATTTTGGAGTTTGGTCTTTCACTGTTCTTTCATATAAACGTTCATTTTGTTTTTTGGTGTTTATCTGCCTGGTGTTTTTTTCTTTGCTTTCCAATAAATTGTTTTTTATGTTGCCTTTAGTTTTACCAGCTAAACAATTTGGTACTTCAAGTTTCTTTTCAAGAGATACCTCACCAGTCCCCTTCCCACTTACTGCTTTTTCTGGTAGCTGTTTGCATGTCAAAGAACCTCTCCTCAGTATGGGCAACCAGAAATGCAAAGCCTCTTGCCAGTGCATCTCATATTTTCTATCTTTCGTGCTGAATGATTCTGATTTCAGAATAGTTTCAAAATGGTGAATATCTTAAGGGCCCATCCTTAGCATGACTTCCTGTGTCTTAAAAACTGTGGGTTTATACATGTTTTATGTATAGACAAAGTCCAGAAAGGACTCACATCTGAACTTGGTTTGCAAAGAATCACTTTTTGAGGAAAACCAACTGTAAAAACTGGAACAACCATCATGCTCAAATGATCTTCTGCCTTTCTACTGAAATTCCTAACAGATCTGGCAATTAATGACATTTCCAGGAGGAAAAATCAGGAGCTGACTTCAGGGCAAGAAATTCCACCTGAGGCATGGGAGAGCCACTCAGTAGCTGAGTTGTTTGGTCAGGGACATCCTTAAACTTGTGCTGAGAAACATACAAAGAAAACTTTCTACAATAAAGTAAGATTAATTGGAGATCTTCTTTTTTCCTTAATTTTGTGAACAGTGATTAACTACGTAAGTCCTCAGTGAAGTGTACTAGCAGGTCAGCTGTGCTTGTTGATGATCAAAGATATACTTGTCAAGGTATTTTGCAGAAGCCTCTTAACAGAAATATCTGCTATCATTTAAAAGAAACAACCATAAATTCAAGGGCAATTTATATTTCTAAATGTCTACAAACATGTCCTGCTTCTGCTGAAGTTTAAATACAGCTAAGTTTAGACAAGAATCACAGACTGATTGTAAAGGTCATGCCTTTTGAATATATGCATATTGGAGGTGAAGTATTAGAGTGTGGTATTATACTTAGGCTCAGTGCTAAATTTGGATTAAATAGTATTATATTGATTTGGTAAGCTGCTCAGATATGCTGAAACTTTAATTGAATGTATTAGAAGATGTTAATTCTAACAGATAGACCCTTAAAAGTAGCTTAGGGATTTGAAACTTCTTTCTCATACAAGCCTTCACCAACCTTCAAGAAAGAGAAAGAGGAATTTTGGAGTCCTTAATCTGAGTCCATGTGTTAATAAATATCTCAGGAGAGGTTCTTTCTTTTCCTTTTCAAAATGGATGAGTGCCCTTTGAAAGCCAAAAGGGAATTGATATAATCTATTGATTGCCATTTAAACACTTTTATAAGCTAATTAGCTCAAAATGTAAGATGTTTCTGAGCAGAAACAAGCAAAAACCATGAGAATACAGAGAGCTTCCTCTGAATCTTAGATATACTGGGAGGACAAACGCCCTTATGCAGAGAATCACCAACAAGTGAGGAGTGTAAACAGTGTCTGTTGTGAAACTGCTATAACATACCAGCTCTGGCTGGCACTGTGAGAGCAGGGTTGGGACTGTGAGAGCAGGGATGGGACTGTGAGGGCAGTGTCACACCAAAGCAGCCACTCTGCAAGCCTCAGGCAGCAGTGGTGTATCCAGCTTAACCCCCATAGCTGGGAGAGCCTCTGCCCAGGAGACACTGCCGTGTTTAGGGAAACCGCCAAGACTGGAAAATAGGTCATGAGCTGGAGTCTGCCCAGGTCTGAAGTGGCTCAAAGTCATTGCCATCTGTTCATCTGAACTGAGAGGCTGGTATCAGTCCAGTTTCAGGTATTCACACAGTAAAAAAAAACCTTCAAAAGTGATTCTGTCTGGAAATGGGGCTGGCAGAAGGGAGCCATGACCTGGAGGAGCTCCTTCTAGCACATGCAGACAAGATGGTGGGGATCTGAAGCTGACTTACATGTCATCCCTTTATGATTCATCAGGAGGCAATTTTTCCTTTCTACTGTCAGTCTGGTACCTTCCACTGACCAACAGCAGTGATAAAGATCAGGATCTGACTAGAATCTTGGAGAAACATTTTAGCCATACAGCTCTAGAAAGAGATATAGCTATACCAGCTTCCTAACAGGATCTTGGAGGGACTGTCCTGAACCTCCTGTGTGAAGCCATGACCCAGCGATAAAGCCAAGTTACTCCCCTCTTACTGAGTAAATGATCATGAGCCACTCAGCTAACTGCTGTTTAAACTAGCAAAATGCTGGGGGAAAATAGGTGAAGGATATTTTCCTTACACAGGGGATAAGCATTACCCTGTACTCGAAAGAACTCATGGCTTTTTCCAATTCAGAGCACTGTCACATCCACTGATGCTTTTGGTAGCAGAGTGGAAAGAGATGCCAAGGGAGAACAAGTACCCTAGAACACAGAGAGGTGCAGTCTGTGCTACAGGATCTCGGAAAGCAAGAGTCCTCCAAGTTATTTAAAGGTTCAGCCACCTTTACCATCTTATTAAGTCACTGATAAAGACTGTACAATGAAGTATTTATGTGAACATACGCATTTCTTCTAAGGCAAAGCTTTTGCCCTTTTCAAATCAACTGAAGAAGACTCTAATTACAACACTTTCATGGATGCATCACTCTATTCAAATTAATTACTCTGCAAAAGTTAATACAACTGAATTATGTTGTGTTCCTTGAGAATGCCAGAGAGAGAGAAGCACACTTAAGGCTCATTCGTGTTCCCACTGGGCCCATACAGCCTTGCTCCACACTGCTGGGGCTCTGCTCTTGTCCATCCCCATCCAACTCCTGTCCTGGCCTGATGGAGCTGGCAGCTCCTGACAGATCAGCTCATTTACAACCCTGCTTTTCCCAGCACCAGCAGGGAGACACAGCTCATCTCAAGATTATTAGCAGCACAACAAAGCTTTCATACATTTACCAGACTTTGTATCCTTTCACATGAAACACTCATTCCTTTGATCTCTCCTTGAGAAGGGGTTTCCTTGTTGTGTCAAACTATTAAGGAATTGAAGGAATATCCCCATACAATCCCTTTTTCTATATGAACTGTAACAAGGTAGTCAAAAGAAAGCATTTCCCCCCTAAGATCAGTATAGTAACCATAAACAGCACCAATATTTCTGAACAAGTTGTGCTACCTCTTTTGACAGGTTCACTCAACTCATTTTTGTTGTAGACATAATACTGCCTTAGGCTGATAATTAAGCAGAATAAAAATTTTTATACACTAATGCCATCCTTACAAGGTCAGTGTTTATTTCATAGGATTTTAAAACAAACAGAAGCTGCTGTAATGTACCTGCTGCCACAGTTAAATACAAACAACTGAGTATCTCTATTAATATAAAGACATTACAGGCAGAGTGCAAAAGCTTCATAAAATACTTTGCATTCCCTTTCAGGTTTACATCAGATGTCTATGCCATGTATTGAAATTTTAAGTACATTCAAGGAGCCCTGGGTATTTCTCCAAGGAGCCCTCAGTATTTCATCAGCCTACAGCAGCAAGGGTTTTTTTGTCTCCCTCCTCCCTCCTGCTTGCACCTGGCCAGTATGCATGACAGCAGTAATTAGTCCTGCAGCACTGGCCACTCTTCTATACAAAAAAAATGTTGGTATGAATGGCATCTGATTGGCACTGCTGAGAGAGAACCAAGAGCTCCCTGAAAGGCCTGAGCATTCCAGTTCACCCTTGGAAAGAAATAAGAGCTTCTCAGGATGACGTTTTCAGAGATATAAAAGTGGACTGAGATCATATTTAGAGTTCCTAATACCTCTCATCAAACTGTCTGCAGTTCAGCCTGTGACTTGGCAAGGGGAGAAAGGAAGGATGATCTCAAATAAACGTGTGTACCTGCTTCTACCCCCAAATGTTGCAAAGCCTGCACCTCCCTAACCAAGGTGAAAAACAACCAGAGTTCTGGGGTACAAAATTTTTACCCAACTGTCAGATACAGGCACAGCCAGACACTGGTGAGCAATGAAGACACAACAATGGCAGCAATCAATGCTCCACCAGGAATGAGCAGCACATAGGCCTCCCCTCCCCCTTCATTCTGGCAAGTGAGCACGACGTCGGATGGCATTACTGGCTGCCAGCTGGGCACGCACAGCAAGTAGGTCAAGAGCATCGCTCCTTGCAAGAGTTTTCTCTGCTAAATATTGTGCCAACCACTGCATTATTGCTTGTCAGACCAAAGCTCTGAAACTGGTGTTACAAAACCCTTCTCATCACAGCAGAGGTTGGGTGTTCCATCTTGAGATGATTCAGGTTAAGCAAAACCACCCATTTCTGGTAAAATGCCTTTTGATATTAAAATCTGCACTCAGGCCTGTCCTGATTGCACAAAGCATAGGATGGCTATTACAGCTGTGTACAATCAAACAACTGAAACCCATAAACTAGGCACTTAAAGGAGATTTAACAGACTTACTCTAAAGAATTCTTTGGTTGAGCCTGAATCCAAAGTGCCATAGGCTATTTCAGTTTGTTTAGCCAGGTCCTCTGCACTCTCTATGGGTGAAACCATCCTTTCCACCGTAAGGAAGGCAGCGAGATTAGCAGTGTAGGAAGAGATAATGATGAGAGTGAAGAACCACCACACTCCTCCGACAATTCGCCCTGAGAGAGATCTATGGAAAAACACAAATCATTAAATTGCTTTGAAGACAATCCTTGATTTTTTTTTTCCTTCGCTGAAGAGAAATTCACATGCACAACCCTTTTGTCCAGATCTTCCAGGTATCTCTGAACAGCTGGTCTGTGAGCCAGCTCCTGATAACCTCCCTCAGGAGCAGGAGTGAAAAATCAGTGTACACCTGGTCTTACCTAGTGCAACCCTTTTTGTAGTCTTTCAGTGAAAACAAGAACAGTAAATTAAGAGAGAATTCATTTGGGGAGAGGAATAAGCTCTCCTGACTTCCGCAAACCCTTTGTTGGAAAAGGCTTTTCCCAGAAGATTTCTGTTGTCTCTGCGTGCCCAGCCTTTCCCTGTGCTGGACATGCTGGGATATGCATGTTCCTTTGCCCAGCTCAGAGGACACAAATGCAATTTTTACTGTATCCACTCCCAAAATGTAACATACAGTAAACTGCAAAAATCTGAGTAAACATGCAAAAGACTGTACCAAAAATGATCCAGTATCCTTCTCTCATCACAACCTAGCAGGAATTACAAAGTGAATCTGCATATTGAAGTGAGAAGAGAGGCTGGTTTGGTTTATGTTTTATGTTAATTAAAATTTGCATGTTGCACTGTTTCAAGTCAAGCATATCCCTGCTTTATAAGCACCAGAGCAACAGAGAAGGAAATAAAAAAAAATCCCTGTGTTTAGTTTTTGTTGCAGTCTTTGGTTTTTGTTTTTTTAAAGGGATTCCATATGGACTTAATAAAAAACCTATTTGCAACACATAATTGCAAAATGCCTAATGGTCAGAAGGTTTGGATCTTGTCAGCAAGAGCTCTTGATGCTTTACAGCAACTGAATAGCCTCAAAGTATTTGATCTAGGCTGAAGATCACTCAGCTGGGTGGGGAATTTCACTGCCATGTACATTGCTTGTTCTTCAAATACAGCAGGTTGACCAAGAATCATTTCAACTGCTGAGACAAAGCTATTTCATGTTTTCCCTTAGCTCTGCTGATCCCAATGGAGGAAGAATCAATCTCAGACACATCTGTGGAACCTGGGTGCTGTAGTCCTCAGTTTGTGCAAAGAGAAGAAATAGAAAACTCTTACCTGTTCATTTGTTTCCTTCAAGCCCCTCAGTGCCATCCCCAGACAGTGGGTACAAGTTGTCCTACCAACAGATGGAGACAGGCAAAAACCAAAAGTCTCATGATGTGTCCCCAACCCCACCCACACAGGGGAGTTTGCTGGTAAACTACCCAGTCTTGGCCAGAGCCTGAGATTGCTTGAGCCATTAAAAAAAATGACATTAAATTATTAAAAATAAAAAAAAGAAAAAAGAAATAAAAAAACATATCCATCCAACATTAAAAATCATAACAAAGAAAAAAATCACCAAAACAAAAAACAGAGAGGTCAATTTGGAATATGTGAGAGGAATGTGGAGAAAGGTGAAGCACCACTGTTCTCCACTCTCTTCTGCCCAAGGAGCTAAAGCAGCAGCTCCCACTGAGAGGGCAGATGAAGGCTGGTTCCCCAGAGTAGGCACACATCCACCAGATCACCCACAAGTGGAGGCGGCCTTCTTGCCTGTCTTGATGGCCTCCCAAGAGGGTGAGAGGCTTCCAAGTTTCAGCATGGGCTGTGCAGCCATTGTGCTCACTAACACAAGGCTACTGAGTTGCTGCAAAGGGAATTTGCAGCAATATATATACAGAATAATGCCTGCAGTCAAGGAATCTATCTACCTTACTCTGCATTCTTTGTAGGTATCGTGTGAGTGGGACTGTACCAATGGCTGCAGGCCTTTTTGTCCAGCTTCCTTAACAGGTAGGGTCTTGGCTTTAGCTATTTGGTAAAGCTTTATACCCTCTAACTTGGGCTGACACAATTTTCTCCAATTACAAATCAGCACCTGCTGAACTTGTCACATAAAGCTTCCTTTGGAGCCAGCAGAGAAAAAGAGCCTGACACCCTCAGAAAGATATTTATCTCACTTGCTGTAGTGTTGGATAAATCTAAAGTTGTCCATCTGTCTCATAACTTCGGAGGGAACAAAGATGCCTCGCTAAAAACCACAGTCTGTTGCTTTCAGATGGCTACATCAGGTGAAATTCATTCTCCTTTAGCTCCTTTCTTCACTACACACTTTCCATCTTCAGAGAAGACCTGGAGTTGAACTTCTCCTCCTTGCAGTGATGTGGACAATTTCAGAGCCAGACTGAGGAGGGGTTTGGCTAGCAGGTCCAGCAGATGAAACATCCACTTCCCTACTGCAGGACAAGCTCTATCTGGAGTATCCAGGTTCCCATGGCCCTCTTGCTTTAAGGTAGGTCTTGAAATAGGGAGATGAAACAAAGACTTATCAGTGTGTTCTGATAAATTCAGTGGAAGCATTGGGAATAAAATGTTCATTTTCCCTACATTTTCCCATAGGAAATCTCTTACTTGCATTGGTAGCTGCCCCTTCTGTTGGTAGGACAGATGGGTTGCTAGGATGGAGATGTGCAGAAGGTAAGTGTTTTCCAAACCAGTGAAACCTCAAGCTCCTATTGCTACAACAATAAAAGGTTTTGTGCCAGGCTGCATGTTCAGACAGCATCCTACACACTGAGAAAGGTAAAAATACCTCATCCCAGGGGTCTGGCAATCTGCAGGAACAAAGTCAGACAGACACAGGACAAAGACCACCTGAGAGGCAGGAGAAGATGGGAACTGGGGGATCCCTTGACAAAAAGGCCCTTCCCTGAGGGTCCTACGTGCAAGAGAGGGGTCTTGCTAGATGGGGACCAGGGCTGTTCTCAGAAGAATTGAGGTCACTTCAAAGAAAACTGGATGTCACTAGAGTTGTTTCTCCCAGAGTCTTCCAGTGAGCACAGAAAGAAGGATTAAACAGCAGCTACTATGGAGCAGTCTGGGCTGACATAGCTGTCACTTGGTGTCACAGGATGAGGCAAAAGAAAAATCAAATAAACCACAAAGTTGACACTGAAGGAAAGACAAACAGAGAGAGGAAGAACAAGAACATGGACAAGCATGGCCTGGCAGCCTCCTTGACCAAAGAACCCCAGTTTCCCCCATCCATCTGCTCACACGAAGACTCCTTATACCCACTGCAGGGGCTGGTG
Source organism: Taeniopygia guttata (assembly GCF_048771995.1). Taxonomy (NCBI): domain Eukaryota; kingdom Metazoa; phylum Chordata; class Aves; order Passeriformes; family Estrildidae; genus Taeniopygia; species Taeniopygia guttata. The sequence goes on along the minus strand of NC_133029.1, from coordinate 9,500,168 downwards.
TAGAGGGATACAGGAGAAAAAGGGTTAGTACAGGTACACTGGGCTGGTAATCAGAGTGCTGTTTGGTTTATACTGTGAACCACAGAAATGTTTTTCTATTACTCAGATAATAATTATAGAAAACTCAATCAAGCTTTTAGTACCAGCACCACTGTTTCTCATGCAAGCCATACCTGTCCACATGTGCAATAATGTAATTAAAAACAATCAATTAATGCTTTAGCTTAATATAGTTTCCCAAATCACCTCAATTTGTATGGCATTATTTTAAAGTGAATTAAGAGTGCTAACAAATGAGAGGAGCAACACAGATCTGGAACAACAGGATTATAACTCAATTGTCAAAACAAAGTCAGATGGTGATTTCAAAAGCAAGTAAACAGGAAGAGTGCATACCTTGAGAGGAAATTTAAAAGGAAGCATGGAGTCAAATGAGAGCAAATTAGTAACAAGAGAAAAAACAAATTAAACATTCAAATTCACATTCAGTTTCCAGGAGAACAATACATATAATACAGTCAAACAAAACTTCATTTATGAAAATAGTTTGGATTTTGTTTCTGCTCAAGGCCATAAAAGATACTTGATTTCCTATATTACAGATAAGCTTCTCACACTACTCCATTTTTAATTGGGCTGCTTGGATCAATATATCCAGTTGTTATGCTGACAAATATCCCTGAACACCTGTGCTAGGGTTCACCTAGCCCCTGGATATCCTGAGCACGGCTTGGGTACCCCCAGGCTCTGGGCCAGCCCTCTGCTGGCACGCCCAGCCAGCCCTCAGGGACACAATGGGCACACACGGCATCTGAAGCGTGGCTTGAGATGCTCCAGCACAGGACTGGCAGTGGGAGGTTCAGGAATGTCAGGTTACCCTCTCATTGCTACTGTGAAAATCCCACAAAGACATTCCCATGGCCTTTAATAGGAGTCTCTTGAGTCTTCTGCTGTGAAAGCAGGGACCTAGAAATACCCCCTCCAAATGACCAGCCTTGAGATAGTTTTTGATAACCCCCTGTCTTTTTCCATCAGCAATTAATTAATCTAGCCTTTTATTTCCACATCAATAAAGAGCAAAATGAAAATACATGCTCTCATAGAGATTTCAAAGATACTTTCGCTCAGAACAGTGTTACGAATTTGACTCTGTTTTTTTCCTGGTTCCATTTGCTCTACGCATCTTACATAAAAGCAAGTTTAATAATCTACTTTTCATCCCTCAAAAGTGAATTTTCAATGCTTTAGCTCACTATGCAGAAAACACAGCAGCCTTTGATAGCAGAACAAAACTGCTGAAATAAATGATTACATTAAGGGATGCACTAACCCCCAGCCTTTGGCTGCTCTCTGATTCTGTTTAGATGACTCCTATTAAATACAGAGAGGAGAGTATAGGGATATATCCTCTGGAATATCCACACAGCATACTCACCGAGGATAGATCTAACTAGTCATTAGATGTCACAGCTGTTCCACACAAAGGCAGCTGAAAGAGCCTTTATCAGCAAGTACAAAAGTGATCTCTCCAGACTGCTTGTCGGCATCTCTCTACGACTGCTGTACGCTCTCATATAAGAAATTTATTCAGACAAAACTCACAATGGAAGAATGAAGCCCCTTTTAGTGGCAATAAAATAGTATGAAACATTCATATAGTCAATGTACTGTGAATGGTGTAACCTTACAAAGACATGGATTAAGAATAGAACTTGGGAATAGTCCCTTCCATGTAAAAGAAATTGGACATTTTAATCAACCTAAATCAACATATCAGTCAAAGGAACAGTGTTTCTGGAATTTAAACCAAAGTATTACATTTCTCTTTTTTTTCCTGTAACAATGCATGTAACTGCCTGGAATGTTATCATGGAAGATAACAAAATAACTGGACAACATCTTCAAATGAGAGCCATATATTAATACTGAGCTAATAGCTTCTAATGGACAGATAAAATAAATAGATATACTGCTGTGTCTCTCCCTTTTTTTTTTTTTTTTTTTTTTTTTCCTTTGGTAGGTATTTCCAAGGCACTTATTGTGGTTGTATTGAAAAAAAGAACAAGTGTGTTCCAGTTGTTATATAAGGTAAATGGCTGACCATGCCAAAGAGTCACATGAGAGCTTCCCAAAAATCCTATGCACTTTTATTTAACTGTCAATAACCAGACCTAGCGGAAACAGCGCGATGCCTGCAGCTTTCCATGTGATGTCCCAGTGCTTATTTCCCGGTCCTTTACATTGGGCACACACATGGTCAACAGCAATTTAAATGTTATCACTCCTCATCCCCGTTAACAGCAAGCACTGGGGCAAAGAGTCAGTGCAGGTTTGAGGCATAAGGCAGAAACTGGGAGTGCAAACAGGGAGAGGAGGCCAACAGCTGTCAGTGCACAGGGAGCAGCACACCCAGACACCAGAACTGGGGAAACGAACAAACACACATTTATAGGATGATTATTGTACTCTAACAGACAAACACATGATCCTTCCCAAGAAACTTCACAGAAATTTTGTCCCGTGCTTCAGCGAGGTAACTCAAGACTCCTAATGCTATATGGACCAGGAAAACCCAACACCTTTTCAATGATTCAGGTATTGAAAAAGGCAACCTGGAGATCAACAAGGTGCATTTTGAATGTCAGTACTTAGGGAAAAGATCTTACTCTTCCTCTAAATAGCAACTTTCTTAAATGGAAAACTGCATTCTGTTTGTCTCAGCAGGTATTTTTAATAAATAAAATGGCTGGAAACTGGTTATTAAATTATTGTCATAACACACAAAATCATTGCTCCATCACTAAGAAATGAGATAATTTTACTGCTTATAACAAAGTATTTTACCAGTGTAAATGCAGAAACATGATAGATGTTATTAAATAAAAACTTGTGGTATGCATTGCTCAATTAGAGGGAGTTTCACAACTTTTATCTGGTTTTTAAAATAATTCTATTTAAAAAAAATATAATTCTACAACAGTTAATAGCAGTGCTCTCTGTTAAAATTGGTACTAATATAAATCATACTTTACTACAGCCTTATCCAGAAAGAACATCTTCATGAATAAGAAAAATCTTTATGGAAACCGGCAATGCTTATTAGACCATATTGACTATGAAAAGAGGGACAACAGATTAGACTGGACTGAAATAACAACACACAGAGAGGACAGTAGCACAGTACATCTGGAGACACGAATGTGTGCAAAATGCTGGTAAGCAGAAGGATGAAAGGATAGTTCAAGAAGAACAAAACTGGAGAAATTAGGCTCAAAAGAAAGTAAAAAGACTAGCAGGAGCCTTGATGGGAGTGGAGATGCTTTAAAGTGCTGTTGCATGTGACTTTTAAAAATAAATCTTATTTTGCAAAACAGAATGTGTAATATGCACCAAGGAGATGACCGTAAAATGAGATATGCAGCAAAAACACGGTAGCCCTCCAAGCATTGCTGAAAACAGAAAACCCTATGCATTTTACAGCCTCAACATGGTGAATATAAGTTTGGCAGAAATGCATAAATGGCATTATAAGCAATGCTACTTACTCTGGAGGTGAATGTTAGCAAGCATGGTGGCTTGATGAGGATGCTGAATATTGAATGGAAATGTCAAAATAAAAAAAATTTGGAATTAAAAAGAAATTTGAGAAAGCAACATATATGCACCATGGCATCAGAAAATGACCATAAAATGCAAAAAGGTGATGGAGTGATATGGAACAAACCTTGGAGAAATATCGCATCCTTGCTGCATAAAGGCACCCAGGGAAAACCAAAGGCTGTTAAATATTCCAAACTCATTTGGAGGGTCAGGAGGATTCTGAGGGTCACGTGGTTCTTCAGTGTTGTCTTCCAAGTGCCACTCATAAGGGCTGAATCTGCTGACTAGGAAAAGAACTACGCTGACGCCAATGTAAGCAAAGACTATACACATCCAAATTTCATAAGCCAAAGGATCCAGGAAAGAGAACACGCCCGGTTTAGATTTCTGAGGCTTCTTGATCATGATGGAGATGCCCAGGCTCATAAAGGGTTTGGAAAAGTCTATGACTTCTTCTCGCACCAGTGTTATGGTGAGGGGGGCAACAGCTATATCTGCTCTCTGAAAAGGGAAAACAAACCAGAGTCAGACACAACAGAATCACAAACTAGAATCTCAGGCTAATGAATCAGATGATAAATTACAAGAGTGAGTGGAAATAAATTCTTTGCAGCCTATTTTGCAGTTTCTGAATTTAAGGACTACATGATATTAACAGAAAATTATTAACAAGTAAAATTACAATCAAATCTGTGTAAGGGGCTAATGACAGCAGCTAATGACTTAATATTTCAATTAAATTAAAATGGATGAATAAACACTACACAAACTGGACAGTGAGCTGCCAACCAACACAATGTCATTTTTTAGTAATAGTCTGTAACCACCCATTTGTCTTGAAGACTTTAGACAAATTATGTGTTTGCTATTATTTAGTTTTCTCTTTTCCATTCTTTCAGCATGTTCTCTTGCCTTACTGATTAGTTCAAGATCTTTAAAAGGAACCCATGAGAAGTAATCTGATGAGTGCTACTACTTGTATGCTCCTTTAAAACTCCACTGCAGTAAGGGACAGAAGGGGGATAGGAACCAAACACACCCTTTCTGTGGTCACTGAAGAACAGTTAACACAGATTTCTGAATCCCTGAGGAGTAAATAGCCTGGATAATCTGAGGAGAATGCAGTGCCACGTATATGTATGCCCTCCTTTGGCTCTACAGGCCTGTAACAGACTGCTCTGGGGCTGAGTCACCTGGAAGCACAATTGCATCTATTGCATCATTCATCATTCACCTGTGTGCTGGTGAATGCATACCCTTCCCTTCAACCTATACACCCTTGCTGGATTCCATGGGTTGACAGGCATGTAAAAGCAAATTACTTAGTTTCCTGATTAAAAATAACATTCCAGAATAGATTTTCAACATATTTAACTGCACCTGTATTTCTATGCTACAAAGATTCAAGTCATGCTACTTAGATACCCTAGCCTTGATCCAGCCAATCACTCAAGCAGGTGTACTTGTATGAGAGTGGAATGGAATGCTAAAAAAAGAGCCCTTTTCATTTGAAGAATATTCTGAGAGTCTATAATATATGCATACACTATTTTAAAGACCCTAACTATTCATGTTATTGACTGTTATTTTTGAAGAGGGTCTTTCATTGGCAATTAAGAATTTCAGAAAGAAAAATGTTTCTTAGGGAAACCTTGACTTATCAGTACCTAAACCACTGTGCATTTTTAAAATCAGATTTTTTTTCCCCCACTAGTAAATAGGCATCTCTTTCTGGTGGAAAAATAAAGCCTGATTAAGTGGAAGTTTGAATAAAAGTTAATGGGAAATGTTAATAAGATACGATTAAAATCTGCGCCATAAAATAATTGAATATGCCTCTATGTAAATCTGATGGTGATGTACGTGACTGTCATTCATATCTGGTTTGCTCCTCCTCCTGGCTCTTGGTTTGGGTTTTACATTTGATAAGCAGAAATGGCAACGGCTTCTCATCCAGCTGATCAGAGCACCATGGGCTTGGTGCCTGCTGTGCTCAGCAGCACCGTGCAGCCATCCTGGAGCACTGCTCAGGGTTTGCAGAGCAAGGCCAGTGACAGCCTTGTCAGATGGGGGCTGGCCCTCCCCACAGCTGCCCCTCTCTGCAGGGCACCCCTCTGCACACACAACCCCAAGGTTTGCTCCAGCCACCCAAGAATATCTCTCGACAGTTCACACCAGCATGTGCAACTACAAGGTGTGTGCAGCACAAGTTCACTGCTTGGAATAATCTGACAAAACCATGCCTGTGCATGTAAGGAAAGCACTTGGAAATCATGGCCCTGGGTGTCCCCTCTGACAGCCCTGCTCAGTCCCTTTTGACAGCCATGTGTGCTGGGACACTGCCTTTCCCCTTGAGCGGCCCTTTCATCAAGGAGAAAACCTCGGCTGATTTGTGGCCACTTACTGCAAAAATTTAGCTGAATGTGGCTTGAATATAAAAACTGAAAATGCCTTTGGATGCTTGGATGTTTACTGGCTTTGCAGATGAATGTGTTCATCACCTAACTAATGGAGAGACTGGAGGGGAGGATATGGATAGAGTGAGGTAATAACATCTTTGCAAGATGCTGGAACTTGTTCACTGAGGAATTCCCATAAAACATATATTTCTCTTATAGCTGCTGCTTGTTGAGCTCCTTGTTAAATACCAGATGTCTGCAGTCAGGGTGAGATTCACACAGAATATCAGTTTTAAATGTAGTCAGAGTCCACAGCCAGCTGGAAGACTGAGCACTTTGACCATGCCACTGTACTTCCTGTGGAACTAATGAGGTACTTACAAATTAATCTTTATTAGAGCAAGCTTAATGGATCAGGACCCCTGTGGAGACTTAGCAATGGCTCCATGTGAAGTGAAGCTTAGGTGGGAGGCAGGTGCCTTCCCACCAGACACTTCTGCACATGGACTGCCAGCCTTGGAACACCCTGTCAAGGGAGGGAAAGGTTCTTCAGCTGTAAGAACATTTAGTTTCTGAAGCATTTTCATGGACTTGGAGAATTTTAATTCTCCCAAAGTAATATTTTAATTGCTAAAGTAGACATGGTGGAACTCTTCCTAAGTGCTGATGCAGCATGCAATAAGGTCTGTATCTCCTTCATGCACAGCTGAGTTCATGCAGGATGTTCCTGTGGGGGATGAAGCTGATGCTGAAGCACAGACAAATCACTTGTTAAAGCCCTGATTGTTATCATGTTCATATCATACAGGGCAGATTTCTTTTTAAATAATTTCAAACTGCATTATAATATTAAGGGATACAAATACTAATTTTACTGATACATCTCAGTCTTCCTGCTTTCCTACCATCCCTACCAAAGGCATTCACTGTATTGGAAATACCAAAAACCACCCTCATCCTTTAGTGAACAAATGGTTTCTGCAGAGGGAACAAGAATGGCCACACTGGGTCTTGGGAAAGCAGGGCACTGATTGACCAGCTACAATCCAACCCAAATCTGGTTGCTCACCACTTCCCTGAATATTAGCTGCACTAGGGAGGTTAAAAAACAGTTCTCTCTTTGCTTATTTATTTTGAGATACAGTATTTGAAATGGAGAGCTTATGGAGAGCTCTAAGCACCCTAAAGGATCATTAATAACTGCAGCACTGTTGAGAATTTCCCTCCCTGTTATGGCTGCAGATAAGCAAAACCCATACAAATTGAGCTTGATTAAAAAGAACACAACCACAAACATGCCCTTCTTCGTAAAGAACTGGAGAGGGGTTTAAGAACCTCAACAACTGAGCTTTGCTAATCACTCATGACTAATGGTGTTTCAAACATCATCTTCACTGCATTTGAGCCGGGCGAGAAATGTCATGGATTCCTCTGAGGCTTGTTCTGTCTTTGCCTGCTAGTGTGGGAGGGATGGATTTAGAGAGGATAGGCAGCACAGAGGCACTGCCCACTCTGCTCAAAGATGACCCCAGGGAGCTGCAAACCTCCAGACTCTTATGGGGAGGGTGAAAAAAAATAGCAAATGGAAATACCCTTCTACATGGAGAATGAAAAACGTTAAGATGTTCCACCTCTGTAATCCAAAAGGAGGAATGGGATTCTTCTGCTTACAGACCTGCTGATGACTCTCAAGTTCAAAGCTGTGCACTAGTGACAGTGAGAGATCTGGGCTGTGCTCCTGCCTGCACAGGCTTTGGGTCACTCCTGCTTGCAGAACTAAATACCTTCTTTGCTTGAGGGTCACTTTTCAAAAAGTGGGTCTGGACTGCAGTCACTTTGTGTGATGGGAAGCCAGGCAGCACCCCAACTCTGTGCAGACTGGAGCAGAGGGACACTGACTGACTTCCATCGGCAGCCAAACCTCTGAGCACCCCAAAAGTGCTGAATACAGGTTCACAGGGGCACCAGAAGAGACTGCACTGCAGTGGTGACTGTCTCAGAGCATGGTTTAACACTTCTCAGCACAGTCTGAGGTTTCTAGGTGCCAGAAAAGAGCATCAGACAGAGCAACACATCACCTGTGGCATCAGCTGGTAAGAGCTACCTTTGTAAAGGCAGTTCAATGTCCCCACGGATATTCAGGGTGTTGTTGAGAGGCCAGATCATGGGGGCAATGTGGTTTTAACGCATTAGCTCACACTTACTTAAAGCCAACAGGTCATACCTGACTAGCAACATGCTGCACTGAAGCCTTAATGTGCACTAGCTGAGCAGTGTAAAAAGGTATTAAGGTGTTACAATGGCAGCTGGCCCTGTCTGCCACAGTTTGTCACGCTTAAGTCCATTTGTGATTTCTGTGGATGCCCACAGCTCATTCTGACACACTCCTGCCATTCACAGACGGAGATATAAAGGGTACATCTGCTTTTGGGGCTGTGGACATATGTGAGCTTGGACTCAGGTCAGCCAAATCCAGGACCATGGCAGCGTGGCTCTGTGCCAGGGCTGGGGTCCTGTTCCCCACCACAGCTCAGCCTGGCCAGGGCCCCCACATCTGTGCATGTGCACAGGACAAGGGTCTGTCTGAGCTGCAGGGCAGCAGCATCACACAGCTGGGCAGCTCACTAGCTTGGGGACCTGGACCCAGGCTTCCCCCTGCAGAAACCAGGAGTGAGGAGCAAAGGACAAGCTTCACCCACTCATGGCACAGTCAGGCTCTGCCACAGACTAAAAGCATGGGGGAGATTTAAGGAAAAGTAGGAATCAAATTAGTCTGCCTCTCTGCTATGATTCAAAGGCTGTGTGTGCCATCTTTAGTATCTCTCCATGCTGCTGGCAGAGCCAGAGAGGCCAGCCCCACACGGGGTGGGATACTCTGCTCAAGGCAGGGAGATGTGTCGGCGTCCCGCTCTGACAGACTGCAGAGGCTGTTGTGTTCCAGGGACTGCCTGTCCTTTACATTCCTGCTTCATTCCTTTGTGCTATTTTACATATTGAGAGGTTTTTATAAAGGCTTGTTTCAACCTGAGCAGAGTTTTAAAGGCTGTAAGGTCTGTCTGCTCTTTTCATTCCCAAACCATTTGTAGTTACAATTAAGATCTGTGTTAAAACTAGTGTCAATTAGCCTCAGCGCTGTGAAAAGCATCAGGCCCGGCGAGGGATGGCTTCCCCTGGCTGAACAGGGAAGGAAGAACAGCAGCCTGCTTTAAAAGGGGAAGAAGAAATAAAAGCCTACAGAAAGAGGCTGACCCCAAAGAAGAGAAAAGACGACTGTCTAGTGCTCAGCAGCTGGTGGGTACAAAGCCCCGAGCACAGGGGCCGAGGGAGGTGCTGCTGCTCCTCAGCCCCAGCCAAGGGCACGTCCTCAGCCCGTGGGTCACTGCAGGACAGCACTTGCCTTGCTGGATTGCTCTGCTGGTTAGATTTAAATAGCAATTCAGTCTCCTGGACTAAGAATGATTTAGCTACTTCCCTTCTGAAATATCCAGGAAAAAAGCTTTTACCTATTTTCTATTTGTATTGAACATTTCCATTTTTCTTTGGAAATTTCTCTTAGTTTAAAAAGAGAAACTACTACCCATACCAGTGCTTGAATGGGTATCTGGTAGAAAGAAGAGTTTTATTTTCATGCCATCAGAGTGAAAGCACAAAATTAAGGGTTTTTTTCCAGCCTGAACTGACACTTTTTGATTTATGAAAAATCAAATAAATTTCCTTTTATACCAAATTTCATTATTATTATTAATTAGTATTACAATTATCATTACTATTACTATCACTAACATTTAAAAATTACTAACAGACTACAAAGCTCTGATATTCCCTCTCCAACAAGACTGCTGGGTTCTCCTGCCTGAAGCAAAGATTTTGGGAATATCTGCTCAGGCAGAATTCCCTGCCTCCAGGGCTGCCACCCCTCTGCAACCAAGTGCATTGGCATAGCCCCTTGCAAAACCAGAAGGAGAGGCCCAAAGGGCACAGATGAGATTGTCCTTGACTTCAGGGACCCTACAGTACAGCAGGCTTTCATGCCCTCCAACCAAACCTGATGTGATACGAGGCAGGGGAGGGAGAATTTCTAATGGGAAGCATTTTAGTGTGTAAATGGCAATGTGTAACTGCAGGGACTGCTCCAGTTGGCCCAGCTAATGCCGACCTCCAGTGAGTCTTACACTGGAGTCAGGGCTGTGCACCCTCCAACCTGCAGTACAGTGACACACCACCCCTGGTGCTTTGGGGACAGCTCAGTGCAGACTGAGGCCCCTGCCCTCCAGTGCAGTGTCTGGAGGCTGCCTTTTCTCCCCTGACTCTGTACTGCATTCCATAGGAATCGAGAGCAATAGTAACACTGAACTGGCACAACCCAAACATTAAATATGCTTAATTAGGGTTTTAACATTAAAATGACAAGCCATTCATTTCCTATGATTGTGCTAAGAGCAGTTTTAGAAAGGAGCTGCATGCATGGGGCTATGCAAAAGAGGGTTCAGTATTCAAAAAACCGGCTGAGATGCCCCAGCAGTGCCAGGTAGTGGCAAGGAGGCTGCTGGGTCAGGAATATGCTGTATTTGACAAATGACTAGTCACTGCTTATCACTTGAGACAAATGCAATCTAAAGGATTGTGTTTCTGCCACAGCTCAGCTGAGCTGCTGGATAACTGGTACCAAAACCAATCAAGCCCCTTTCATCCTACCAAGTCTGTCTTCCATAGATGCTAACAAAGGTACTTAAAATCTAATCTGCCTCTTGTCTTCCCAAAATGGAATCCAGAGGAGCCAAATTTGAGTAATTTTGCTGACAAGATTCACAGGGGCATTATGTTAACATAGTTTTAGTTCCCTAATAGAGTTTTAAGCCCATGAGAGATAAAGGGAAGTTAGCACGTAAATGAGGCGCTTGCTCCAAGAAATTAGCACTTCTCATCTTCAAAGGGCTTAGCGCACATCCTTGTGAGTGTGGTACACAGCCCCCTCCAAGGATGGAGGAAGAGGCCAAGGATAATTCACAATGCTTGCAAATAGAGCTGGGAAAAGGTCTGGAGGGCTGGTGAGGTTTGTACTCAGAGCTCAGGGGCTGCTTTCCCTGCTTCCAGAAAGCCAGGTGGATTTCCATGCAGCCTGCAAGCCCAGTTCAGCTGGGCAGTTTGGGGAGCTGGCTCAGCAGCACGGGGCTGGAAGCATTAACTTGGGTCTGCACTCAAACCTCACGGGACACATCTGACCTTTGAATAATTGAGCATTGCAGTGGAGAGGCTTCAGTAACAGAGCTCACAGCATGAGTACAGGAACTGCTGGGGGTCAGGGAGGGAAACATTCCTCAATTTTTCATTAACGAGAAAACACAGATGAAAACTGTGCTCGGAATACAAAGGAACTGACCTTTCTGCAGGGGAGTAGGAGAATGGTGGGTGGTTCTGGGGCTGTTTTAAGGAATGGTCTGTGGTGCCTGCAGGGCTGGTTGTGCTGGTGTGGAAAGGTCACAAATATGATTAGGGCCAAGTTTGATGCTAAGGAAAGCTCTCTTGAGCTAGGCTGGTCCCAATAGGCTGTGGAAAAGGCAGCTGCAACCAACACATTGGTTCTAGTTGGAAAGGACATTTAAAAATAATCTAGTTCAACCTCCCTGCACTAAGCAGGGATGTCTTCCACTAGTTCAGGATGGTTAGAGCTCTGTCCAGCCTGACCTTCACGTTTCCATCCACTGCCTCTGTGGGCAACCTGGGCCACGTCCTCAGCACACCCACAATGACAAATTTCTTCCTAATATCTAATCCAAATCTGCCCTCTCTCAGTTTAAAGGCATTCCTCCTTGTCTTATCACTACATGACCCTCTAAAACATCCCCCTCCATTTATCTTATAGCCCCTTTAGACATTGGAAGGTGCTCTAAGGTCTCTTTGGAGCCTTCACTTCATCAGACTGAAGAGTTTCAATACTCTTCCTCACAGGACAGGTGCTTCAGCCCTCAGAGCATCTTTGAGGCGCTTTATGGAGGTGGATTTTGTATGGCAGCTGCACAGACTAATCCTACTGGGCCCAAGACACAAAAGCTGTAGCCCATATCACACCTTTCCTCCCCTTGTGTACACAGCCCCTGTGCTCTGACTGTTAGCAGCAATTTCAGGTTCTCTTTTGCCATGCTTTTTCCACATGGGATGGCTATTTTTTAAGTGAATGAACAAGTTCCATTGCTTGTCACTTGCAAGTACATCAGAAGGACCAGAGCTTACAGCTTACAGCTGATACTCTTGATATTTCTTGAACCACACACAGAGCAACTGAGGGTATAGGTTTTCAGTGCAATGTAATTTGCTTGGAACTAAACTAAACCTTTGCTTCAGAGGTTCTCAGTGGACTTGTGTTCTCTAAGAGAGCAAACTTCAGTTTCCCAAATTGCACAACTGAGGCATGCAGAGTTCACATTTGCATAATGTCAAACCTCACAGGGAAGCAAAGAAATAATCCAAGGGTCCAGAACCCTGTTTACTTTCTGCAATCAGATTTCCCTCCCTGCCGCAGTACAATACAACAAAAACACTGTTATTTCTATAAAACATTTTTACAACAGGCTACCAATTACATAATAAAGCATCAGGACTGACTGCTCCAGAGTAAGAAAACTTGTGAAAATCTAGCAATTACCTAAAAAAATGATTGATTCATTGGAAAATAATTATCTCACCAAACATTTTTTAAGAATTATGATGCATTATCCCAAGGAAATTTTGAGGTGACTTTTAGAAATTACACTCAGCCACAGAACAAAAGGATGCAATTGAAATATGTGCTTCTGTTCAGATATTTTTAATAAAGGGAAGCTTGTTAAAAATAAACTGCAAAAAAGATTTGGGCGGAATCACAAATCATCTCATTAGCATTTGAGGGAAAAAAAGATGAAATATCAGCATGAGAAGTCTTTTCTGCAAAGCCAATTTTCTCCCCCTTCCATCTGGTTTAGCTGTATTCCAAAATTCCCCTTTTCAAAGAAGGTCCTAAAATGGCAAATCCGGACTGTTTTTGTTCTTACTAAACAAAGTGCTGTACACCCAATATAGAAATATAAAGAAGAATGCAGTGAATTAGCCTTTTTTTTTTTTTTTTTTTTTTTTTTTTTTTTTGTCTGACAGTTGATTTTTGAAGCCAAACCCAGGGTTTAAGGAGAAAAAATATGTGGGTGATTTCACACCTGCATTGCTTCTTACCCTGAAAAGTAACCATGGAGTAAAATGGGTCTGGTCAAACACAAACCAAGATCAGTGACTCAGCAAGGCTCAGCATCCCAGATCAGACCTTTAATAAGAGGGACACCCTCCCCAGAACTTAAGAGATTGATACAGAAAAAGGAGATCTGGCAAATGAAGAAGAAGCATATAAAGAGCAAAGTGGAAATTCTGCTATAAACAAGAATTTGAAGTTTGCCCAATGCTACTTCTCAACATTTTGTGGACTCCGATTTGGAGAATAGCAGTAAAAAAGTGACACTAAATGAAACAATTAGAAAAGCAGACTATAAAGATGGCAATACAAAGAAATATCTAGAATTTTAAAGGTAGTATTCAAACAGATGATCTTTATTTTGCAGTTTATTAACTTTGAGCATAATTTTTTATAAAGAACATTAAAATGAAGGTTAAGAGAAACTTACCCCATAGACCAGTTCACCCACCATGCCATTCCATATCTTAGTCTCAGGGTCCCTAGCTCCATATTTCCCATCTCCAACAATTGACAGTTTGTATTTTATTCCAACATGTTTTGCTATTTCAGAAGCTAAGTCTACACAATATCCTTCATATCTCTCATTCCCTTCTAGTTGTTCATGGTTTTTCTTATACATTACATATGGTGATTCCTTTGAAACAAAAGTAAAGATCAAAAGTCTATGAATGTAAAATACAGCTGTAAACCACACAAAATGAGAGCTGTTATTATCCTTTATATTACTGGCAAATATTTACAATATTTCCTGCATTGGTACATAAATTAGAAAGACTTCTGCAGCATAAAAATCCTTGGTTGATCATACAGCCACACATACTATTGCCTGTATTCCTAGTAAGGAGCCATTGAAGACAACAGGACTTTTTAACAAAGTTACACATCTGTTTGTAGAATTAGGCCTGATTAGACAACCAAGTAGCATCATTGTAACAATAACTCAAATTTTAGTATTTAAAGACTGACATATCCAACACCTGTACCATCACCACAATTTCCTAAGGCTCCAGTGGCCAAGAATGGAGCTCTGATAGAGATATTTTCAAAGAAGCCTAAGGGAAGCTAGGTTGAAATCCTCAGTCACTGAGTTCCCTTAGCCTTCTTGGAAAAATCTATTTGAAACACTGATTACATCTCACTAAATCCATAGGAGTATAAAATACAAAGCTTCAGGAAACAGCATAAAATTAACTCATGCTTAGTAGAATTGTAAAAAGCACAGAAGTCCCAATGAATGCTGTACAGAGCAGATCTGTAGAGGTGTTGGGACTGGCAGGGTGCTGCTGCTCGTGACACACATGAAGAGCTTTGCTCCTTTGGAATTGCACAGGAAAAGGCTGCTTTTCACCCAGTGCTAGAGCAGTTCCAGTTCTCTACAGGCTGCATTGTGCCACCCTTACTCAGTCCACAGGGGTTGAGTTTACAGGAGCTGTACCTGAGTGAGGGGTGCAAGATTTGACTCTACAGCACAAAGGCCAACCTCTGTGCTCATTTGCATGCATGCATAATAACTTCACTTACATGAGGCACTCAATTGAGTTCAAGTGTCTGGGAAGCAGCAAAGCACAATGGTGAGCTCAGTGAGCTCCTCCTGTGAGCAGACTTACTGATACATACATCAGTTAGCAGGGTCAAGCCCTCAGAACACCTCTGGAAGATACTGAACTTCTCAGTCACTTGAATTCACACAATATTCAACATCTGCCTCTTGACAAGGTGTCTAACACACCTCAGGAGTCATGTGCCTTGTTTCCTAAACACAAACACTCCAAACATAAAACTTACCAAGATGGTAGTGACTACTATAGTTCTGTTCTCCACAGATGAAGTGTCATTAGAGGGCAGCTGATCTAATGCTGGCACATATCTTTCATATTCATTCCAATAACCAGCCTATAAAAATGGAGATTGTTAACTCATTACATACCTTTACAAGGACTCTGGTACCTGAACACGTAAGAGCAGCTACCAAAGCGAAAGGCTTTGTAACATTTCTCATTCACTATTTTTGTCATTAAGGGACTACATTAGCTTTACATCCATTTCCTTAAAGAAACAATGTTCTCAAGCCAAGAGCAAATCAGCACAAGCGAAATTTAAATGAAAATACATATTAAATTCTCCCTATCTCAAATCACATCAGTATGGTGCCTGTGGAATAAATTCCCATATATCCACAGCACAAGAACATCCTATGGACAAGAAAAGAAATTACACAGCACTCTGAGTAAAATTCTCTGATTTTGTGATTTTTACCCAATACAGCCCCTGCAGACCTGAGCTGGTTTTAGATGCACAGACATCATTGGCAATGCAGGCACAGCTGCTTTATCTCCAATGTGAGACACAAAACCCTCTGTGAGCACGAGGTGACTTTATCAGCTGGCTGGGGGTGACCTTTGGCTGCATCACTGGGCCGTCACAATAGCTTTTGTATTTCTGCACAACAACAGCAGTGACACTGTTCTCTGCACCTCCCTGAGTGGCTGGGCCATGTTTGAAGGTACAAATGTGCAGAAATGTTTAAGGTGATGATCACAGCTAAGAACCTATGTCCAGGTGAAATCCGGGGATTTAAGAGACTCACCTACACACATTCTTCTCTCAGTACTTCTGTCTACCTAATGTTTTTGAACATCTTCCTTAAACTTCTTTTGTAACACCAATCTAGGCAACTATCCCATTTAGGATCTATACTTTATTTAGGAGATAAGAGAATTATTATGAAATTCTAAATAAAACCAAACTTATTTTCTGTTAATTTCAGAAGGTTTCACTGGTTCCAGCTTCACTGTGGCTTTAAAGCCCAATAGGGAGAGGGAGGGAAAGATGGACAGGAATTTAGAATTTAGAAGGAATTTAGAAGATAGGACTAAGCACAGGACCATGACAGCAGGTATTATTCTTGGTAGTGAAAAAGCTCCAGAAGGGTTTTAAGTGAAAAAGTTGTGTTTGAAGTTGACATGGAAACCAGTGAAGATGTTAAGCAGAGTGAGTGGTTTAGTCCAGGAACTGAATATAACAAGGTTCCTGGGACAGGGAAGACAGCATGAAGGGAGCATTCCTCAGGACCTTGTTATTACACTGCATCTCTGGTATTTTTGAATTTCATTGGTTTGTTGGAATAAATATTTGAGATGATGTGAAATCTGGATCTATGTCTTGAAACTCACCTTCCGTGATCCAGCAGCTTTCATTTCATACACATCAATTGTGTAATTTGTTCTCCGCCCATAGGTATCGAACTGGATGTTCCCTGTCATTCCTTGAACTTGCACCTTGAAGGAACAAACAGAAAAGTATTTTAGTAAAAGATTCGCTTTATTTTTTTTTTCTATGTAAGAGACTTGTACTGCTTCTGACACAGCCAGTTGTACTGTTCAAAACAACCCCAATCCCCATTCTCCGAGTTCCAGCTGTAAATACTTGTTAGCACTCAGCTGGTGACTCAGAGTGAGCTGCAGTTAAATGAAATTAGCCCTGCAGGTATGTTAAATGTAAGAAAGACTGCGCCTGCCACGCTTGATCACGCTGGGTTCACGGGTACAGAATGGGTACAGGATGGAGCATCAGAGAGGCACAAGCAACAATTAGTGCAGTTAAACCCCTCACAATATGGCACAGAGTGATCTGCAGTACAGACCAGAATGACATATCATTGTTCATTCTGAGAAGTGCTTTATTTTAAGATCAGTCCCAGTGTAGGAGAGAAGAACGAATGTCTTCTCTGAATGAGCACAGACAATTGTCTCTACTGCTTATGGGGTTTTGGTCTCAGTCAGGATGGATGGGTGTACAGACGGTAAGTCATTATCATTACCTACTCACATGAATCATCTGAAGGGGAAGTATAAAGTACTTTGCCTCAAAAAAAGGCCTTTCTTATTTCCCTGTATGAAAGGATGAGGTATTTTCGTTTATCACTTATCAACACTGACAAGCTGTCATCTCAGGCAGAAAAGGTAACAGTCTCAAACTTCAGTAGGGGAAAATCAGCTTTAATATTTAGCAAAAACTGTAGAAGTTACAGGAAGAAGTACTAGTTACTAGACTACTAGTTACTGCTAGACTAGTCAAAGGCAAACTGTTCAGGGTTGGTGACTGATCTGCTGGTCACTGTTAGAGATAAATTGTGAGGTTACATTAAACAAAAATTCTATGAACCCCAAATTATCCAATGAACCACATTCACACTGACATATAGGGAGTTTCTTTTTATCGGTAAATGGATTTGAGCCTTCTTTAAAATAGTTTATATCACTACAAGGGCTGGAAAAAATCGGAAGTATTCCTGTCTCCAAAAAGCTAGAGAGATGAATTGCACTTTGAAAGCCAAATTCAACCCTAAGTGGTCTTATAACTGTGGACTGAGCAAATGTATTTGTAGGGTAGTTGACACATAAGTTGCCTCCAGATGTGAGTTGCTGTGCCTTCATCTGGCACTTACTGGAGGCTGTCTGGCTCCTTTAGCACAGCAGTGACTGGGTTCTCACAGAGCTTGTTTCCCTGGCTCCTTCCTGATGCCCACTGAGACATGAGCTTCATACACTGGACATCTTTTGGCTTCAATTTTAATTTGTTTCTCTTTGGTGGGAAAACTCAGCACTTAGCAACACCTGTCTGCACTGAGGCAGGAAAGCTTGCCAGGACTCAAACACTTTTGGTGGCAGTGTGTGGAGGCAATTGCAGAGGGACTGTAAGTGTCCAGATCAATAGTCTGCCACTGACCAGATGTGTTAGAAGCAGCTTCAGAAACCAAAGATATGCACAGTTTTCAAGGCTGTTGGGAAGAAGTTTCAAGTAATGCTAACTATCTTGCCAGCAAGATGACTGGACCTTCTGCTGGCACAGGACAAATGACAGGACAGATATTTCTACGATATATTGGAAAAAGCATTCTTATGTGAGTTGATGTTACAGAGCAGAGAAGAAAAGTTATTAAATCTTTTTTTTTTTTTTTTCTCCTGAGCAAAGATTCGAGATCATTGTCTGCACAGAAGGGGAGAAGGTGATGGAGAGGATGGGTACTGGAAGGCCATGTAGGATGATCTTGGGTAGGTCTCATTTGAGGTATGGAAACCTTGCTTACATTACTCTGAATAGCTAAAAAAATTCAAGGCAACCAGCTAAAAGTCAATCTTCTGCATTTTTTTGCCAATCATGCCTTTTTATATCTCTTTAATATATTTTTTTAATAACTTCTCCTAAATAAGGGAGTGTCCTATTGCAGTGTTGGTTTTCTCTATTGACATGAACACCTCATATATCAGTACAGCACAAATTCTTTAACTATTGTGAAGATTGAATTTTGTTATTTCTCTTCAAAAGTGTGCAATGAAACACTAATGAATGTGCAGTGAGGGTATATGTTAGGAGGTGAAAAACTGGCACAAAAAAAGAGCTCTGGCTCTTTTTATGTGAGACTAAACCATCTCAGTTTTAAGAGTGATATAATCTGATTATAACCATCCACAACTCATTGAATATTGTGACATAATCCTCCCAATTTAGTAGCTGAGAAAAAGCAGCAATTAAGCAAATTGTATGAAGATTGACCTAGGATTTGTTTCCACCTAACACAGGCTTAATTCTGATCTCACTCACTCCAGTTTTATGTCTGCATTAATATAATCAATGCTAACAGGTTTCTTTGAGTGTTACTTGAGCCAGATTAAAAGCAGCAATCTTGTCTTTTGTATTTACAAAAACATTATCCAATTTTTCCTGTTGTTACTTGCTTTAACACAAATAGCAGACTAAAAAGAGTTAAAAATCAACAAAATTAGAGACGTAAGTGAGGTAGGATCCCATAACTAGTGTTAGGGATAAAAATCTGGCCATGCAAAAGGTAATCTGGTTGAGTGCAAAGTTATGCCAGGAATCAGAACTGGTTGGAGGCTAAACTGTTCCTAGGTTCAGGCTGGTGCTGAGATCTGTCAGTACTGCTATGACCAACAACAACTTCTCCACTGTTTTAAACCAATGTATATTGACTTTTTACTTGAAAATTATCAAAACCGCACACACCCTGCATGAATTACAACACATGTACCAAAGACCCAGTCTAGTTCTGTTAGTCAGATTTACAGGCTCACCTTGACTTTAGAAACCCCCAATATGTGTTTGATTGCAAAATGGCTCATGCTCATCTCCTGGGAAGCTGGGGTGTTACAGGGGAGCTGGGGGATTGTAGGTTCTCTGGTGGGGACAATCAGGCTGTTGCTGCATCAGTACCAGAGGGATTTTGGCCAGTTTTGAGAGCTAGTATGTTATGCCTTGCCTTCTATTGAATTTATTTTATCCATCCTTTGAAGTTCATCATTAACTTTGTTTTTGCTTTGCTTCCCCTGAGGAGCTGCAGCTGTTTGTGTGAGCACAGGAGCTCTGTGTACACAGAGCAGGACAGAAGCACCATAGAATTACTGCTGTTGCTCTTTAGCTGTTATCTTTGCCCTTACCATTTTCAGTGCTCTTTCTATATCAATTCCTTGGCTCCATGGCACGGCAGGGTTAGCCAGGCAGTCTCCAGCACTGCCTCTCCTGGAGACATCCACACGCTGCCTTCGGAGGTACCGGAAAGCCTCTGCTATGACCAGGACTGCATCATGGGTCAGTGCAGACGTGTACTGCAATCGATACAAAGAAAATAGAGCAACAAACTGCAATTTTAGAATTGCCCCAGGTATCACATCAAGTACTCCTCTTTGTTAGAACAGAACAATAATGCTTGCTGTTCAGGGCTGGTGACTGATCTGCTGGTCACTGTTTACAGATGAGGTGTGAGACTACATAAAACAAAAATTCCATGGACCCCAAATTATCCAGTGAGCCAAATTCACACTGACATACAGGGAGTTTCTTTTTGTCAGTAAGTGGATTTGAACCTTCTTTAAAATAGTTTATGTCACTACAGGGGCTGGAAAAAATGTGTCTCCAGAAAGCTCGAGCGATGAATTGCACCTTGAAAACCAAATTTGACCCCAAGATATCTTATTGATTGTGGACCCTTTGCTTGCTCTCTGTCCTTCAGCTGCTGCTTTGTGACAATTCTACCTATTTCAATTAACAAATTAAAAATATTTTAATTCTGCATAGCATATAGCAGCAAAATAAAAATACCAGTTCACAGTTCCATAAAATTTTATTTTAATTGGAAACTTGCTCATCTAGATGAGCTTACTACAAATGTCTGCAATTCCACACTGAGTCATGCTGATACCAAAGGAAAGCTCATATTTGAGTTTTTGCATTAGGTATTTTTTTTTGTTTTTACAAGATTGCCAAGAGAGCTTTGACTTGAAGTTAACATAAATAATTTCTGTTTGGATCACAATCCTGATTAGG
The DNA here is from genome assembly GCF_048771995.1 of Taeniopygia guttata. NCBI lineage: Eukaryota > Metazoa > Chordata > Aves > Passeriformes > Estrildidae > Taeniopygia > Taeniopygia guttata. Next base: position 9,479,606 of record NC_133029.1, on the reverse strand, counting down.
TAGCATCTGTGGCAAGGAATAGATAAGATTACTTTTATTAGAAAACAGCTATACAAGCAAGTAATCACAAAATACACTTTAGGCATTACATCACCTTGGTAATTCACCATCTGCCTTCCCTTACTCCACAATAAATCTGCAGAGGGTGGTTAGCTCTGTGGAGCAGCAGCTCTTGAACAAACCCCCAGACAACTTAACTTCTGTGCTCCTGTTGCCATCAACTTCATTCACCACTCGTTGCATGTTACCTAGTGACACCCCCCAGTGCTATAAATTTAGTATCACCTAGAAAATGTCATCAAAGAGGTTTTTTTTTTTTTTTTTGGTATATTTTCCACATGTATCTGTTGTCTAAAAGTTCCTCCCTCCTAGAGTGGCCTGGGCTTTGTATATGACATCCCTGTGTTCCACTGGCATTACAGCACACCTGTAATTTCAGGGTCTGTGTAGAGGAGACCCTCTCAGCATGGACCTACTGGGAGCAATTGAACATGCTCAATCTGTAAGAGCAGATTTCAAATCCCTTGTAAGTGAACCTCAATACCTCCACATCATTTGTAAGAGAACAAAGGAAGAAATGAAGAAGGGAAGGTGCACCTGCCCTTCTTTTGGCCGTCTGTGGTCCCATAGAGATCCTGCCTCCTAAGGAACCTTGTGCTGGAGTTTAGGCCACAAGACCTGCTGCCCATGTGTGAGTTAGCAAGGCAGAAATCCAAGTTTCAGCTGCTTATTCAGCTACTCTCTTTGTGGATAAGATTTATTATACTCAGAAATTAATTCTATCCTGTAGGGCAGGATAGCACAATTGGAGGTTCTGTATTTCTTAAAATTAAGTATTATCTTACTGCAAGTTCTTCAGTTTGATACCAAGCCATAGGAACTCGGCACAGAACAAGGAGTGTCTGCATGTGGAGATCAAGAGAATTGGGTCTGATAAAAAAGAGTGCAAAGGTAGGGCTCTGAAGAAGGTGATAGAGCAGACATTTCACTGAGCTTTAAATGACAGCAGCTTATAAACTTACTGGGAGTGGGTGGTGATTCCTGCTCTGACTCTACAGCACAGGCATCTTCTGATCCTGCCCACTTTTACCTCTCCCTGTGATGCTTTGCAATAATCACTCTCTCCTCTTTTAGAAAGTTAACAAAGGTTATATATGTCACAATCCACACAATAATAGAGATCAGGACAGTAATTTTAATGTATTTGTTCCTGTATTTAAAAAAAGGTCTTGTAACAGCTGTCCAATCTAGCACTACATAAAACTTACACACTGATAAATTTTTCAGCAGACTGCGTCAATTGTCAGTAACCTTAATGCAGCCCCTTCCAAGTCATGCCAAGAGAGCTATCTAATTTTCTACTTTATTTGAATTCTACTTATAAATGCATGAGCATGCAAAGAGAAAAAAGAGAGAAAGAAGGGAAAGGCTGATAAAATGCAGAATAAATTAAACATCAGGACTTTAATCTCTAGGCAATTTTATTTCCTAATCAAAAATATTGTACATCAATTCTTAAGTATGCTTTTTGTCTGATTGACAAATACTGTGCACATTTCTATAATGAGCTGTACATCTGTGGAAAGCTAATGTAATCTTTGTGTTTGTACCATATACTTAAGATTCTTTTTTAAGGAGGGAGAATAAATTTTTTCCTCAAGGTAAATTGCTTTCAAGTGGAATAAAATCATCTCAGGTTAACTTTGTATATTTCAGAGCTTTTAAGATTAGTATGATACTTATCTTTACTTCTGCATCACTGCTAGAAAGCTTTAGAAAGCAAGACTAAATCCTAATCCACAGGCAACAATACACTAATCCGGTTTTTGTGGACCTCTGTTTGCCTTTCTCTGCTCCCTCTGAAATGCCAGAAAGGCTGTGAGATGGTGTGGGATTAAGAGAACTTTCCTCCCTCACAGAAATGACATGATCCCAGGGATGGAACAGTATCTCTCCAAATGGCACCAGTCATTAATGAATGCCACTGCCAGCAGGAGCAGACCCTCGTAAGCGGTTCTTTTTCTGTCTGTAGCCAACCCAGGGCTGCTGCCTACCCTGCTGGCCCCCATGCATGGAACTGGACTAGATTTTTCCTTCCTATCTAGTATTTTAATGCTTTCCTAAACTTTGTCTTTCTCATACCGAGACATTACTCCAGTTAATCAAAGTAATTTTGAATTCTGAATCTGTTTCATCAATTTGCATGTGTCCTTCCCAATCAAACACAAAAGACATGAACTGTCTTGTCAGGGCAGTGGTTTTTAGGTTTGGCTGCCCTGAGAAGCCAGTCTGTACACTACCATACCCAGGTTTCATTCACCTATGGACAGCAGTGAAAAAGAACAGATCTCACCAAAAGAAGAGAAAGAAGGAACATAATAGGAATATTACTAATATGCAGTGGTCCTAGGAGATTTTATGACTTCAGTGCCTAGACAGTTTCCCTGATGCACTCCTTCACAGGACAGTGAATAGCATCCCCCTCTATAACAGGAAGGAAAAAAAATCTGGGTGAGATAGTAACAGGTTGCAAGTTTCCTAGTAACAGAGCATTTACTTCCTCTAATCTGTGAACTGGGACTTTCATCCAAAAAATTTTTGAAAAATTTTATTGGTTTCAGTTTTAATAACCAGACTGTTTCCATAAAGGACAGTGGTGCAAAACAGTAACTGGGAGGCAGCAGTGGCTCCTTAGTGAATCCAGAGCTACTTCATTTTGCATGTGAAATTCTCTATTATCATTAAAATGGACTAGTAATCTACATTTTGCATCCAAAACCCAACCTAACTAGCTCACATATCCAGCCCAAGACTAAATCAAGAGGTTCACGTTAGAAGCTTTTATAACCACTGCAGTGACAGGATTTGCAAGACCAAGCCTTTGCTTCTGAGGAACTCCCACCATGGTGGGCACTTGTGTCTAACAACTTCTGCCTCTTTCTTCTGGAAGAGAGTGAATATTGTGACATATTCTCACTGGGGATCTGTATCATACTCATGCACATATCTGAGGTTAAAAACTCCCAAAGAATTGTCAAAAGCATATCATGTCCATCACTGACAAGTTTAAATAAATACCTTTAATGGTGAGTTTTTAGCTTCAGGGAATTCCCTTTCATCAAGCCTCATCCAGCGCTGTAGAAACTGTTGAACCATTGGATTTTCATTATTAACAATCTGAAATCCAGTAATGTTGGCACCTCCATGCATTACTCTCTCCAGAACAATGTCTGTGTAACCCTGGGAGGACAGGTAGAAAAAAAGGATCATTGTCATCCAAAGCCACTTTCCTCTGCATCAGTTTTACCTGCTAAAAGTGCAGCACAAAGGACACTGTTTAATGTCCCTCTTGTTACTGAAAATATTCTTCCAAGGAGACAACTACTATCACAATTAGGATTTTGATAGTGGCATAGAACAGAATTTTAAGCATCTTCTTGTTCATTGCAATAGAAAACTTCTCTTTTGGGTTGTGGCAGTGTGGTATGTAATATCTGCCAGTCAGAAATAAAACAGCAGGGAAACTCGAAGTACCGTTTCCTCTTTTGTCCTGATCATGGTGAAAACTGGTCAAGGACCTTGAATTCCATTTGTACATCAAAGTGAACACAAAAGTTCAGGGCTGGGAAAGATAACTACTCAATCTCTTGCCAGGCAGTTCTCCATCACAGCATCACTCAGCATGTCACGTGCAAGCAGAACAGGATGATTCTCTCCCACTCTGTTGTTATTTATACCTGAGGCAGTAAATTGGAGTCTTTTTGATTAGTATGACTTGATTGCACTCATGTTTATCTGAATGTCAATGGTTATACATACTAAAAGGCAACTCAGAATAAGAACCTATGTATTTCTATGCACGAGCTAATCAGTGAGATCATGTCTGCTTCTTATAATGCAAAATGATGCATCTTCAAGTCATACAGTAGTTATACTAAATAAGGATATTTAAAATTTGTCTTTTCTGCTTTAATCACACCAAAACATGAATACAGAGAATCTTTGAGTAACTAGGATTGCCAATTAGAAAGTGAGAGTTTTGGAAAAACTCACGTTTTTCTACTCGCAGTAGGCACAAAACCTAAAAATGAGTATTCCTGCAGCATTAATTACAAGACTTTTTATAAGGAATTTAAGTAGATGATGTTTCAAAAGCATCACAAACATCTCTGAAAGTCAATCCTACTCTCCAGAAGCAGTTCTGATACAGATAGAAATGTACAGCCTCTCCCTGGTAGGTCAGCACATACACAGGCACAACCCTACACGCCGAAATACAAAAAGGAAAGCTAAACTGCCTTGGTGATTTACTTGACAGAATTGTTCTAATTTGCAGCTTTTTACCACTTATACAGAAACATGCTACAATTATTTTTCCTAGAGTGCTTAAATTCAAAATATATTTATATAAAATTACAGTCACAAATATCTAAGTATCTAATTTATGAGGATAGAAATTACTGGAAAATATATAGCTAAAATACTACTTTAAAATTAGTAGAGGACGTGACATTTTCTGACAAAAGAAACTGAGTAGAGATGACATACCAGTTATAGTATTTACTGAAGTAATTTCTCAAAATCCAAGTACTCATCCATGCATTTCCACTTCCTGATTAAAGTTTCCACAACCTGAACAGAATATTTTACCCTCTAAAATGCAGCTATACTTTCCATGAAGAAAAGTTCTTACCAGGTTAGCTAACATGTAGTGATAGCCTCTAGAATGTTTGCCGAGGATTACAACCTGTGGGGAGAAAACCATTACATATTATTAAATTGTAAGAAGATGACTGTCAACTGGTGGAAAAGAGACAGAGAATGAACATTTTGATAATCTTCCATGTTCGATCCATGAACAGCATGAGTATTCCAGATCTGTGGCCTTACAGACAAGTTGTAGTTCTTTGTGTTTTTCAAACACATGGGCAGAGTACAACAAAGAGTAACTCGCAGGGCTGGGAAGATTCTGCTTGCAGAGATGACCTTACCTGGCAAATTCACTCTTGTGGTCAGTGTCCTCCCTGCTGACCAGGTTAATTTTAGTTATCAGTTCAAGCATTTCTGCTCTGAAATGAGGAAATACTGTATTTACCCCAAGTAAACTCCTGTTTACTTTGTTCCTTGTTTGTGGAGTGTAGGAGAGGCGCAGGACACAGCCCAGCCTCTCACTGTGTTTATTAACCTGTACCAGCACAGCAGGGCTGGGTAGGTTCCAAGCTGTACAGGGAGTTCCCTACAGGAACCCTGGCCAAGCCTTTTAATGTATGAATGTCTAAAGTTAAATTCCCAAAGTTATAAGCAGTGACCTTCATTGCCTTTTGACAAGTTCAAAAAGGCCTGAAAACCTGTCATTTCTGGTGCATCTAAATGGACACATCTGACCTTACAATGTTTTATCAAAATTGCTGCTAAATGTTATGTTGCACATTCCACTGAGCAGCATCTCCTGCCCTGGCTGACCTCACTTGGGCCTCTCTCCGTACAAACAGTCATTAAATGGAACCGCTAAGAGACAAAAGGGCAGCAGGATGAACTCAGCAGCTGGATTCTCTGAGGGAAATGGGGAACAGTGGAGGCAGCACTGTCAGGCAAGCCTGAACTCTGCTATCCTGTGTCCTTCCCCCCACTCCAGAAATCCTGTGCTTTTGCATAAGGAAGGAAAACAAATACTGCCCACATCTACACATGGGAAGCACAAAACTGTGCCCTTGCCTTCAGATTATAGCCTCAGAAACATCCAGCCAGTCCCACAGCCATCAAATGGAACAACATCCACCAGTTTTATAATTGTGGTGATTGCATGCATGTTAGGACATAATCCATTCTACCCAGGCTTGCTGGGTTCAAACCAGCAAACATAACGTTGGCAACACACACAAGTATTATCGTAGTACATGTCCAAGGAGCTCAAGCAAACAGATGATGCTTTTTGATGGATCATCTGAAAATCTATACATAACCGTACAAATGTACTCCACGATCACAGAAAAACACTCCAAACACCACACTTTAAAAGAAAACATAACCACTTAACGTCTCTGCTAAAAACAGATGACATTTGAGTCACTGACTTTAGCTATACTGCTGAGCCTGCTCAAGTTCTTGATTAAATTATTAAGTTCCCAACTGCCTCTTTGGGTAGTATTGTCCTTAATAGATGCCATTTCTTTTAAATTCACATTTAATTCTGTAGGAATTTGCATACTTCCAGCAGCCTGAAAATAAACTGTTGTTCAGGTCCTCTTGAGAACTGTATGTACACTCTGTTGGTAGAAAGCATCTGCTTTCCTACACTCACATTTGTTTTCTGTGGAAATGTGCAGGCTTCCTTCAGATCATCTGGTGTGCATGCTATTTGCATACTGAATTCTTGTACATTTTAATTTCACCTTAAAGGCAGGTTAGAGACAAAAAACTTATTTAAGAGCAACAATTGTTGTTTAACCTTAACAACAAATAAGAAAGTTTTTACATTTCTATTCAGAAATGTGTTTATTTAAGAGAAAAATATCATCACAGATGAAGTCAGAGGCCGGAAGAAAAACATACGTGGAACTGCTACAGGCATCAGAAGCAATACTGCAAGTAGGAAATGTAGGACTCATTAGCATAGATCAGACTCAACTTTCGTCTCATCTGTCGTCATGTCCTCAAAATGACTCTGTTTATTAAACCTTTGAGAGGTCCAACATGCTATAGTCAAGCTGTAATTCAAAAACATCTTTCAGAAGTGACCTGACGGCATTTTTATTCATACAATCCACTACCCTGGCTCATAACTATTGAACTGGATCTTAACAATGTGTTTAAAATTCACTACACACTACACAGCTGTCCTAAATCTTAACAAGTACAACTCACTTTCCCTCACTTTCCACCCTGCACCAACTGTCCAGCATGCTGAAGCGAGCTGCTGGATTAGTGAGCCCAGCAGAAACAACCACAGACATGTGTTACTCCCAGGGGAGCCAAGTGATGGATAAAGCTTTTTTATGAAGAAGGAAAACAGGAGTATAACAGTATAACAGGAGTCCAACAAATAAATCTCATCAACTGCTGATATATTGTGAAGCTTATAGAGAAAGTGGGATATTGAATAGCGGTGGTGAATAGAAAGCCAGGATTACAGGGCAAGGATTTCACAGAGCTACATGTCTTTCATAATTTTGACTTCTGAGACCTAATATTGCTTTCACCTTGACTGAAAGAAAAGCTTATAAGATTTTATACTGAACAAAGGAGAAGAGAAAAAAATGGCTGGAAACCATCATGAATAATTCAGATTTCTGATCCCACATAATTCTTACTTTGTAGATAAAAAGATCATAATGTCAGGTTTGATATGGAATCAAATAAATTTTGTATTTTTAATTAACTCTTTGGATATTTCCAATTAATTAAGAGAATATCTAGAGGGAACACAGGAACATAACTAAAATGTATCTGCTTTCAAAATAAAAGTAAAATCTGCTGGTCAGCAGCAAGCTTACTTGAAGAACAGACCTATATGCCAGATTGAGAAATTAAATCATCAATGTCAATTTTATTTTTACTATTGCCTAGGGGAGTTATTTTTTGAATGCAAGCATAAAGGCAATTTGGTTTCCACTGCATCAGTCATCATTATAACAAATAGGCAACTACAAATTTTTTGCCTTAGCTTTTATATTTTTCCACAAGTTTTGGAAGATAGCACTAAAGATATGAACTGGCTAATATTAAGTTAGTATGAACCACTGTGGTATTTCTAGAGAAATAATGACAATTCTCTCATGAGGGCACCCATGACTTTCCTACACTGGTGAAGTCAGAATTGTACACAGCACTTCAGATGCAGCCTCACCATTGCAGAGTAAAAAGGAAGGGTCACCTCTAGGGACCTGCTGACCATGCTGATCCCAATGCAGCCCAGGATGCTGCTGGCCCAGGATGCTGATCCAATGCAGCCTGGGATGCTGCTGGCCCGGGATGCTGTTGGCCTTCTTTGGTGTGACAGTACAGGGCTGGCTTGTGGTCAGCTCGGCTACCAGGACCCCAAGATCCTTCTCTGCAGAGCTGCTTTCCAGCCAGGAAGCCTCTGCCTGGTCTGTACTGGTGCATGGGGCTGTTCTCTTTCAGGTGCAGGGCTTTTTCCCTTTGTTGAACTTCACGAGGTTCCACTCTGCTCACTTCATCAGCCTGTCAAAGTATTGTAGCACAACTACTTGGTGTATCATTCTTCTTAATTTGGTATCACCTGCAAACTTGCTGAGACTGCACTCCATCCCACAACCTTCAGATGGCTCAGAGAGGTTGAACAGGATTAGCTCCAGTACCCTCAGGGTACCCCAAATAGTAACTAACCTCCAGTTGGCCTCTGTGTTGCTGATCACAACCCTCTAAGCCCAGTAGTTCATTTTTAAATCCACCTTCCAGCCTCTGTGGGCTTTAATTTTAAAAAGGCATATATAAATAGAAGCTAAGAGGATATGACTGCACTTTTACTGAGAGAAGGTGCTATCATGAATTTGGCAGCAGTGAAAGAAAAACTACCATGTCCAATTAATACCTGTAAGGAGCATATCTTACCTATACTTGAATCCACTGTCATCTGGTTAGTTTAGTCTGACCAGGATGCCAGAGTAAAGGATTTATCATCCTTTATTTACAAATGAGAAAAGAAAGAAAAAAACTCCATCACAAAAGTACAGACTGCCTCATCTAAAGCTCAAAACCACAATATTTTATGAGTCTATTAGATCTTTCCATAACATAAAATACTGGTGCTGACAGGCAGTATTGCCACAAAGAAGGTCTGAAAATTTTTACAGTGCTTTTCATACCTGACAAGTGGCAGAAATATGCCACTTTAATGGAATGACAGGCAGAGAGCTGACCTGCTGTAATGTGTCTTTCCATTGTGACTGTATGTGGGAACAACGAAGCAGTGTTAACTCAAGAGCTCCTCTTTCCTACGTTTTAGTAAGAAAGTAGTAAGAAAAATGAAATTTCCCATAAAATCAGAGTTAAAAAGTATTTTGTTGTCTTTGTTGAGGTTATTTGTACATTAATTTGGGTTTTATTGTTACAAAAAGCCTACCCTTAAAAAATAATCTAGTGTTTTTCAAATATACGTACACATTTCTGAGAACAGGAGAACTTAGCTACCTCTAGTTAGACAGTAATGTGCCTTTACACCTTGCTATAGACATACAATTATGACACCTTTGCCTTCAAAGCAGTGAGAAAATGTCAGAAGTGATTGCACAACTCTTTCTTTCCCACAGCAAACAAGCAAAACTGATAAATGGACTCAGGGATAAAAAAAATTTAACAGCATTGTCAGGATGAGCTATCAGTGTTGAATGTACTTCATGGGAACAGAGGGATATCAAGCACAGCAACAACTGTCTGGCAAGCCTAAATTGCTGTGGACCACACTGTCTTCTCACCTGGGCAGCAGGTCAGGTGTTTTCTAGTTCCTAGCCCTATTGAAAGCATTTCTGTTCTGAGGATGGAGTTACTTGGAGCTTATCTCGGATCTGAGCAGCTCCTACCTACACTGGATTGAATGAAAAGCTGAGCCTGGTGATGCAGCACCCTACTGAACCAGTGGTACCAGCTAATTTGTCTTCTGGACAAAATGAAGAAAGGAGAGGAACAGAGTATCAGGGTGACCATCCAATTAGTTTAACAGAAATGAGGTCAAGGTCCAAAAAGTTGTCAGTACGTTAGCAGGATGTTTAACCTCTCTTGAGTGCCATCTGCAATTACTGCATCTCAGCTCTGTTCCCACTCCTCAGCCAAAGGAGGAACTTCTGAAGCACTGCAGAGTTCTCTCCCTGGCCTCCTGCCCACTCCTGCAGACCCTTCCTGCACTGGGGAGCTGCCCACAGGGTCTGCAGCCGGGGCCCTGCAGTTCTCTGCCTCAGGGCACCACAAACAGCAGTGCAGGAGTCACCTCCTAGAGAGCCACCATGTCAGCAATGGGCACTAGTACATCATCATTCCTCACAGGTCACCCCTTGTCACGGAAATTTTCCAGATAGGACTAGGAAAAACAGGAGAACAGAAAACAAAACTTCTCCTGTGGGAACAGGACTTTCCTCATCTAACCAGATACCACAGGAAAAATAAGATCCCTTGTAACCCCAGTAGCTCAATTTTACTGTGAGCTAGCAGAGCCCACTCACCTGTTTTACAATTTACACAAAAGCCTCTGAAGGAAGACCATATTCCCTTTGAAGATTATAAACACTAGACAAGGTTCAATCTTCCCTCAGTATATTTATAAAAAAGGGTGTTTTTGGTGTCATGATTTTGTCTCTTTCTATCACACCAACACCACCAGTGCCAATATATGAGGTTTCACAGGAACCACAATCTCATGGTGACAAAAGATATATCCCAGCTACTGTCACTGCCAAACAAGTCATGCTTGTTCTGCCTTTAATTCCGCAGAGACAAAACCATTTCCACATTCTGCAGGAGCTGCTTCCCTCACACAAAGGGTCAAAACCTCATGACTGTAACTGTAGTGCAAACCCAGGGAAGGAAATTTATCTCTTCACTTGGTATTAATGAGACAGGAATCTGGCCACCAGGGATAGTGATGCTGTAAAATATGCAGTAAACAATGATTTCATTTATATGAAGAATGAGTACTATATTAAATTTGAGTTAAATATTAAATGAAGAATGTGTTAAATATTAAGATGAAGATTACACACACATATAATTTGTTGCAGATAAAAATAACTGGATATATATTTGAGATTAATTCATCCACCATTTCAGAGCCTTCGTGCCCTTTAGAGAATGTTACAAATCCCCACACAGTCTCAACTGATGTATTTTGGATTTTTGTGCAGTATATGGACCTAAGAATTTTACTTCCATGCTACTGCCATCTTATACATTTGTGACTACATTTTATAACTAAATCCTCCCTTTTCACTACAGGAAAATATCAAGATCATTTGTTTGGGCACATAAAACATTCTTCAAACAGCTTTTGGCTGTTCCGCAGCGAATCTCTCACGGGAGATCCTCTCCTAGAGAACTGGAATCTCCTGGAAGAAGAGGACAAAAATGTGCTCGGTGGAAGCAGGGAATTGATGCCTCTGAAGCACTTCATTAAGTTTTCCCCCTCTTGCCCCCTTCTTGTGTCCTTCTCTGCCTTGCTTCTCTCCTTCATGATAGTCACATCAAGAGTGAAATTCTGCTTTTAGGCCATCTCCAGACAGATGATGGTTGTACACGTTAGTCCTTGGAGGGTAATGACATGCAACATCTCAAAGCTGTGTCGTGCTTCGTTCTCCCTCCATATGGCTAAAACTTCTTTTCCCATAACTAATCTGACACTTGCTGATTGAAGATTGTGTAGTGGAATACACATTTAATTTGCACATAAAAGGTTACATTAGAAATTGTTTCAGAAAAAAACTACAAGCTGCAACGTTGGTTCTGAGGCCTTGACACTGTCCCCTAATTTCTTTCAGCGTGCTGACAAAATTTTCTGCACCTTGAAAAAAATTTCTTAAACTCATTTTCCTTGATATGACTTAGCAATATTGTCAGATTAACGAATCTGTTGGCACAATTATTGTTAAAGGACATATTAAACTACAAGACATGAGATCAGAGCACACAGAGATGAAGAGTTTTATGATCTCTGGTAACTGCCATTCATAATCACAATTATTTACCCTTTAAAGAGAATAAAATTAATTAAATAAACTTTCTATCAAAATTTCTTCTTTGTTCCCACAGACAAATCCTGTGTTAATCTCTCAGGACTGCATCTCTCTTCACAACTCACACCCTTCAATACAAAGACCTTCATGTCAAAAAAAAAAATCAAAACTTAAACTACCTTTCATCGCTGGAAGCTAGTTCACTAAAAACAAGATCAGATACAAGGGGCTGCTACAACCAAAACAAAAATTCTTTGTGCTACATGAAAACGATACACAAAATTGCTGAGACCTTTCCCCCTTATTCTGCCAAGATACCTTCACGAAAAGATACTTGTTCCCAGACAGCTTCCTTGAAGAGATGTGTCGAAGAAATTTTTAATTAGTGAATTCTTTAGATTCTTAAGTAAGGGTAATGAATTAAAAATCCAGTTGTGTTCTGGAGGAGTTTTTGCAGCTGTATTTATGGGAAGCAAATGAGTTATTACATATGTTACTCTGCAACAGTGGTTTTCACACATAGGTAATTTGAAGGGGATAATATTTAAATTGTCTATGCCGTTCTAGTGTATTTTTTGAGAAATATCCTCCCTCAAGAAATGATCATGATGACAGATGATTTAACATCCAAGGAAGTTCCAGTACTTTTTCAAGCCTCTGTAAAATCCTAAGTTCTCCTGAAATTTAAATCTCACCTAAAATTTCCCAGAGGCTTTAGATCTCACAGAAATCACAGATAAGTTGCTTTTTGAGCAATTTATTATGTAACTAGCAGTTACATTTTCTTCAAACTACAGTGCAGCCAGCTCCAATGCTGTGTAACATGGTCCCACCACAACATCATCCCCATTTCCAGCTTCCCATCCCCTCTTGCCTTTTGCTGCCTCCTTGCTCCTCAGCAGCTCCTGCAGACCTACAAGCCCGTATCAGGTAGATCACAACCACCACTACCAAAGCTGACTTCTGGCTCAGCATGCTTCCCTAAATTTCACAACACCTGAAGTCACTTGCACAAAGATTGCTAATAACAGTGATATTACATTTATTCTCAGTTGTCCTTCAGCACTGGCCCACAGTTTGATGGTGTAGCCACATCCCTGTCCGGCAGCTCTTCAGTGCCTTTGGGTCATGTGCCCAAACCCTATGACACAGGAGATATCCAACTGTCCCTTCTGGCTTTCAGTTCTGTGAAACTGCACATCCAACACCCTTCAGAGCACACCCTCACAATCACAGGCACACATAAGCAATGCTCATTTCTTCTTCTCATATCCCACAGCATAAACTTCTTCAGTCTTGGCTGTTCAAAATATAAAAGGATCTATACGCACTGGGGGAAGAAAGGAAGAAATTAGGTAAACTGAGTCACAGAGTTTTCATTTTAAAAACACACAAATTTCTCATTTTCTCCATACTTCCCATCAGCATGTCAGAGTAAAAATCCCAGTACTATTCCCTGGAATTGGACAAGAGTCCTTGGAAAAAGAATTCTGCTTATATAAACTATTACTGCATGTCAGGATCACTTCAAACTATTATTTGGATATAACCCAGAAGTGTCGCAGTAATTCAGTCCCAGTGCTCACACGAGAATTTTTTGGAAGGGGTTTTGTACTGCAGAGCACTGCTTTCAAGCAGACCAAAAATACTGAATAGTAGCCATTCTTTTTTTTTTTTTTTTTTTCCTTTTTAAGCATTTCCTTTCCTTTTCAAATGCCCTACAAAATTAAGAGGAAAAAAAAAAAAAAAAAGTCAGTGCAATCTCCTCCAGGAAAGACAAGGTTACTTTTTCTTTTTTTTAAATTATAAGTAGCATTTTACTGTGACTAGAATTGCACTCAATTTGCTTTTTTCAATGCTTTCAAAGAGTCTGAAAGGTTTATTCTGCTTCACTATAAGCAGCACTCCGCAATATTCCCATATAACTTGGTGCATAAACCATGACCTGAAAAAGATTATGAAGAGCTAATTTATGTTTACTAGATTTATTTTATGTAGCAGGGGAAACTGTTTTACTCATATGAGGTAACAGAGAGACAGCAATATTTTTTTTTTGCGATTCTTTACATGCATTTTCCCAGGATAGAAGATATTTAGGGCATTTTTGAAGGTCTATGTATATTTTTCATAATTTTATTTATTACACACTTTGGAAGAAAGAGCTTCCAGAAATGCACCATTATACCTCCACATGCATGCCTATGGTGTGACACGAACAAATTTAATTTAGTAACATTGGCTTTTTTTAAACCATGGAACATTAATTTTCTCTAAATTACACTGCTTTCCAGCTCACTGGTTGGATACAGTGGGGTAAGTTTGTATTTGAGTTGAGTTTATTCATAAGGCCTGATTCTCTGTAAAAATAATCCAAGCTCCCCTTGGTGTCTTAAATCTGCTCCCCAGAGGCAGGTGGAATTGCACAGGTGAGAGGGTGGGATAAGAGACAGGAATCCCATATGAATGTATAATTACAGCAGTGAGAGACTGGAATGGGATGTACTTTGCCATAGAATGCCTGAGCCAAACCCACCTGGAGCCTGCAGCAAACACCCCACAGCTCTGGATCCCACCTCTGGACCTCACTTCTGGGGATGTCTCCACAAAACTGCACCTATGAACTCTCAGGGTGTTCCAGACTGCACCACCAGCACCTGGGCTAAAACAGCCCAGGGGGATGACCTTCGTTCAGAAAATCTTGCTCTCTGAACTGCACTGCAACTGTGCTCCATGAGATGCACTTGGGAACACCTTGGTCCACGAGGGGCCCTAAAAAGTCCCAGTGGTTCTCCTCCTCCTGTAGGTAAGTGATCCACATCACACTGAAGCCATTAATCCCATCTTAGTGAGCTGTGAAAAAAAGACACACGCTCTTGTGCAGCTTTTCTTTTACTTCTTTCCTTGTAAATGAACTGATGAGACACCAGAACTGTCGTGCTGTCTCTGGTGATGTACAACGCCTGTTTGCACAGTGGTGCTGTGCTATTACTATTCATTTTGATAGTGTGTTTCCTTCCTCTCCCTGCAGTTGGTTCATCTGAATTGTCGCCAAGATGGTTGGTTGCCTTGGAAACTAATTAAGGAAAAGCTTTGGTTAGAAGCAGAGTTTCAAGCATTAAACTATTTGAGAGACAGATGCAGAAATTAAGGTAATGTCTGCTAAGATGAAAGGGCTTCTCCTTTATGTATAAGAAGAAAGAACCACATTTAAATGCCAGGACTGAAACAAAGCAACTTATACACAAACTGATTTTTAAAACCTGGAAGGGATGACTGAGTGAGGGGTTTCAAAATCAGTCAGGAGCTTAGAAGAGGTACCAAATATTCCCAAAGCTATTAGAGATGGAGAGATGGACAAATAGGGAAAGACAAAAACTCAGGGAATCACATGTTGAACAAATTATAGCCAGCTCTCCCTTTCCCACAAATACTCTGTCTTTAAAACACCTCTTGTGAATGCTGTTTTTGAAAAATATATGTAGAACTAATCAAAGACCAAAGCCTCTCCTCCAGTCCAGGTATGGCACAAGAGCCATCCATGAGTCCATCCGCTCCCAAAGCTCACAGGATGCAACAGCAGGGAAAGGTGAGGGCCAATGGCACCTGAGACTTGTCCACAAGGGAAACAACCTGAGCAGCTCAGACAGCGTGGACACAGCTCAGCAGTGAGTGGGACCCTCAGAGGGCTCAGGGCAAACACATGCACCATTTCTGTGCACTGAAAAGCTGCACAGAAAGGTGAACTACGCAGCAAATTGAGCTTTTACAGCTACCTATTAACTGAAGTTCAAAGCAAATACAATCTCTGTGTGAGCACAGTGATATAAATTTAAATATCATCTTCAGGTTAATGGTTCACTCTACTTGGAACAGCATAACTAAACAAAGATTTCGGTTCTCTGTACATTTAATGGCAATGCACAGGTTGCCATATAAGTATGACTGTAACAGCATAACTGAATACTACAAATATTGTGGTAAAAATATGCAAAGTATTAAAATGCATGTATGTGCACTAGTGTGTGAATTAATATCCCATAAATTATCATAAAACATAAAATGAGTAACTGCTACAATCACAGAAAAATAAAAGCTCTGATGGTGACTTCAGGTTCATACATCCCTGGCACAAGAAACAATTGTTAGCTGGGCAGCAGTCTTCCACATACAGCAGCTTCCACATTTACAGTGAGATGTTTCTGGATTAATTATTATTACTACTTGATCAGATCCATTTAAAACTGTGCTTTAATGTCTTTTGAACACTTTTATGCTTTGTGTGCCATTACTTCAATCATTCTGCAGGATGACTAATAATGCTCTGATAAATTCCTGCCATTTAGAACCTGGCTTGTTTTATGAAATCTGGATGATGGCTTTGGAAAGACATTCCTTTTTACAAGCTAGAAATTCCTTCCTCAGGTATGTGTGAAATATGCTGTATGTGGGACAATTAACCCAAGAACTCTCTCTGCTTTAGCAATTCATCTCCTGCCCTTTATGAGTTTCAGCTGATAGGAGCAGGCCCTTTAAGGCAGATACAGCTGTCACTGTTGACTTATCCCCATTCTTACTCTTCTGCTGTCTATGTCCTGAGGGTGCCTGACCTAAGCAATTCCTCTTTTCTCCCCATATGCCATACAGACTTGGGAGCTGCTGAAACTTGCTGGGTGTGAAGGGAAAGAAGTGACCTTTCATTTTGCTTTACATCCTGGTTTCAACAATACTCATGGGTATCTAATGAAGAAATGTCCTAAATTTTAAGTTTCTAGTTCATTGGAAATGTAAAAATGAGCTGTACCAGTTTCAGCATGATGTTACACAACAGTCTACAAAGCAGATACTCTCTTGGAGCCTCAACTGAACCCCACAGCTCCAGACAGAGGATAAAATCAGCCTGTGACACAGCTGTGGCCCTGAGCTCTACAGAAGGTGACGGGCACACTGCTCTGGAGGGTCTGCTCCGAGCAGTGCAGTGCCTTCAGAGGTCATGGCATTGCTGGGCTTCAAAGACAAAGAGCAGAAGCTGAAGCTACTCATAGCTCTGCTTCAAGTGTTCCCCTGGATTTGTAGGCAATTGTATTTTAAATTGCTATGGAGAACACAGGCAAACCCCCACCAGACCATCTGTTTATAATGGAACACATAAACCAGAAGTGTGCATGACAGCAGTCTTGAATTTTTTCAATTACAGTTTTCCCTATTGTTATTTTTAATGAGTGTTCGTCAACCCAATACTGCAGTTCTGTGCTTGTTCTTATGACACCCTAAATGTGAAAGCTGCTGTGCAGTGAGCTCACTCCTCTGAGATCTGAGCAGCTCTGCACAGAGATGCAGCTGGGGCTGTACTGAAAACCTCCATCCTAATCGCAGAATTTCAGACTCGAAGGTCACCATAGTCAGTGTGTGCACAGGACAGAGTTCAGTCAATCAGATTACCCTTCTTAAGCCTAGAGATGCTTCACTTTAAGTTGTCTTTGACAGTCTGGCTGTCATTGTACAACTTTGGGGACTGCATTCTCTACTGTAATATTGCTTTTGCTTTGTGAGATGCCTTCACTTAATACAGACACTGCCTTGGAGCCTAACCTTCATGACTAAGTTTGGAGATAGCATCCTTTCGATAAAAGCATGCAGTCTCTTGAATAAACAGGTCTTTTGTAAAGTTTCACCATTTTGATTCTGAATGGAGTTTCTTTCTCCTCCTTTGCCCTCAGGAGATTTTCTTCTAAATGGACATAAAGGGACTCTAGTCTGAAATACAGCTTATTGTCTGGGGAATAAGAAAAACATATTTCTTAACTCAAAAACACGTCTCCTAAATACATGGTTGAACAGGCTAAGGCTTACTGCTAGCTCTCAGAAGAAAATGTTCTTCTGTTTATGAGAACAAAATTTTATCTCTATCTGTGAAGAAATACAGAATATTTTAGCATCAAGGGACAAGAAGTGTGGGGAGCTTATGAATTTTGCATGATACCAGTGTTGCTATCTGTATGCCTGAGAGGCCAGTAGATGATTGAATTGGATATAGTTTTGTTGTGCAAGGGGGATATAGAGTCACATTCTCAGTGGTTACAGAACTACAGGGCAGGTGAACAAACAGATGGCAACTTACAGAATAACTCCTGATTTCTCTGCTTCCCTCCATTCTACAGTTGAAGAGGTTTGGGCAGGGTACCCACCCCCAGGACAAAATATAATGCCCATCACAAAATCTTCTGAATGGGGAATGAAAACAAATCAGCCTACAGTATGGAAATTTGGCACAAAACAGGTTACTCAGGCAGAGCAGGAGCTGAGGTGCCCTCTTTCCCCAACCTTATACTCACAGCTGGGAAGAGCAGGTACCAGACAGTCCTGAGAAGATAAATACTTCATATGACAGATTACAGGTCTTGGAAATGTAGGGACATACACACATGTGACATATGCTAAAGGCATATGGAATATTCAAGGTCACTGACTCACTGGAGGAAGGTACAGAATATTCCAGAATGACCTGAAGTCTCAGAAGAAAATCCCCAGATGTGTAATTGTCTTTGGATGAGCCTGAATTTTTGGAAGAGATGTATACCCTGGTCTGAACTGGTTGAAAGATCCTTCCTGGATCAAAGGAAGAGAAGTGCACACACTGACCAGACTGATACAGGAAAAGAGGTCACTCTTACTGAATCCAAGCACTAACACAAAGCCATGATACATGGTTCCTGGAGCAGAGCACTGACAAGCTTGCTGAATGGGCTGGCTGAGAGCCCAAAAGTCTGATAGCAAACTCTGTGCGTGTGTAGACTGTTTAGTGGTTCACAGTCTGTTTATTTCTGCTACGACTTTTCTTCTTGAATAAGTTCTATTTAAGCCTCTGAATTCCAGGGTCACTGGCAAATGCTGCTGCTGACTCAGAGAATGAAATAACAGGTGCTATACAGAAACCACATAAAGCCCCTCTCTGGAGGGAGGCAGCACTCCCAGAAGCTGATGGGAGTGTTGACCTTTGGAGTTCTGCTCCTAGGAGGCCAAAAAAGGGAGAGGGATGGAGAGGCAGCTGGGCAGATGCAGCCTGTACCAGCCCTCTATGGGACACAGTTTGTCCATCAGTGCTCTGACACAGCAGTTCAGACAGGTAGGGTGTCTTGGCTTCCTTTTGTTCTCACTGGAAAAAACAAACCCAGCTGCAAATGTGCATCAGCAAGTGGTAACAGGCTCAGATGTTACTGCTTCTCAGCTGAGCAGCCTTCCTAGACTCCACACATAGCAGTGAATTGACTTTTTAAACTGCAATAAAACGCTAGATTTGAAATATGCAAATCCAGACTTATCTCTCCCCTCAATATTATGCTATCAGCAAACACACTTGGCTAAAAAAAAGACAACTCTCCATTCCCTTGAGCAAACTGGATGGATGGATTTAAATACGACGCATGTTTGTGAAAACTTTTAACTACTTTATGAGAAGATAACAGGGTAAGTAGAAGAGATGGAAGGAAAAACCTACAAACAATAACTGTTCAGCTCTCAACCTAGGGTCCATCCATCATTAGTGACTTTCCCTGCAGAAATTTAACTCACTGCTTTTCAGTATCCAATTAAAAAAACCTCTGGAAATTGTTGACAGAAGATATTTTTAGCATCAGGTGCACCAGCACATACTGTAGAGTTTGGGAAAACCTGGAGGCCCCAACAGCAAATTTTTACTTAGCAGATATTAATCACACTGACAGAAGACCAAATCATACATTTAACAAAATTTAAACTTCACTAGAGTTGAATTTAGAATTGTAGCAGAGAAAAAGAGTCACCAGGTTTTTTTGCTGTATGGTTTGCTTGGTATACAGCTTTCCTTTAAGGCACCGAAATGGTTTGACTTATTTTTTTCCTACTTGGACAACAGAAGAAAAAATGAGAACAAATGTAAATGAAGTCAGATCAAACAAAAGGCCTGCTTTTTAGCTGAGAGGGGGCCCAAAGAGCTTTTTAAACTTGGCTCAGGAGTGCTCTCCTGCAGCATTTTCAGAAGAGTGGGCTGTGGGAAGTATGGTGTTTTGCATCTTTTCCAAGAACATGAGAAAATGAAAGGAAAAAAAAAAAAAAAAAGACAAGTTTTCTTAGACTTTTCAGTATGAATTTCCCTAAAGACAGCACTCACCATATTGCCTAAAAATCCAGCATAAAATGCAATGCTGTGTATTAGCACCACAATCACACCAGTTGACAAAATTAGGGACCAGCATGGCTTGTGCCCTTTTCTCTTGAGCACCTCTTTCCTTGCTCTCTGTAAGTAGCAGCTATGGCACCTGGCTGTCCCCTCAGACTGACCCTCAGTGATACACCTCAAGGCCTGACAGGAATTGAATATTTTGAGAAGGAACGCAGTGAATATATTTTTCATGTTTCCCAGGGTTTATGGCAGTGAGGTCAGTTTGTGGGTAGTTTACAATACAACATTTCCAAGAGATATGCTAATGCTTCATAAAATTTAAATGTTATTGATCTATTCCATACTATGAACCCACGGCTAAATTTACAAACTGGCAGTAATTAGAGGGTTTTTCAGTCTTAATGCAAGTGAATTCCCACATGCCTGTGACTAACCAAGGATTTGGTGCCACACCAGCACCACCTTTACTGTGAGCCCAGGCAGCAGGGAAATGTCCTGTGTCTGCTGTGACAATCTGTATCTGTTACTACATTGCACAGCACAACCAGGGACACAGGCAGAGTGGGCAGCACCCTGGGATGGCCAGAGGGGATGGCCATTCCTCTGGGGCAAAGCAATCACTGGGAAAGCCATGCAAGAGCAAAACATTCACTCCAGATGCATCTTGCCCCACAAAGGTGCTTAGACTCCACCACCCAAAATTTAAGCCTGCCAACAGCACTGTCTATGCAGAGGGGAGGACTTTATGTACCAAAATGTATTAATGAATCGTTTGGACTACCAACTGAATTTTTCATTAGCAGGATTTCCTTCTGGGAATTCTTTAAGATGATTCTGTGATACTTCACTGGCTTTTTATTTCTTGTTTCATGTTCCACTTAAAAATCTGCACCTGTCTTGCAATCCTTACAAGGAGCCTTGATTCCAGTAATATTACTCTGGCAGCTGATGTTCTACGTTCCTTATTTACTTAAAAAATATTCATTATTAACATTTGGGAAAAAAATACCACAGTGATGTTTCCTGGTAGGTTACATGTAAGTGCTGCCACTAACTGAGCACCACTGTGGCATTTTAATTTTCCTAGGTAAATGGCCAGTTACTGGGACTTACATCACAAAGGATACTTAATAATCTCTAGAAATAAGCAGTTCTGGAAATATTGATGATGTCTGTCACAGAGAGATCAGAATTTCTGAAAATCATATACCTGTTCCAAAATGGTGTTGATTCTGTCTACTTCACAGTCAATTAAGTATCTTTTTTCTTGCCGTCTGTCCATCTCCTCTATAATTCTTCTGAACTCTTGAACATCTTTTATGCTTCCTACAGATCTGGCTGTCACTTGCCAGTTGTTCTGTACTGCTGCTTCCATAATTGCCTGAAGAATGGAAAATCCTGTGGGGGAAGAGACAATACAACCATTTAAAAGCAGAACAAAAATAAAAGCTATTTTGAATGTTTGACAGAGGGTTCACAAAAACTTGCATCATCTTAAGGGACATAGACTAGCTGAGACCCTGCAAGTGCTTCACTGCTTGAGAAAACAACAACGTAGGGACCAGTTTCTGCTTTCAGCTATGCCATTGGCAAAGGCACTGACTTCAGCAGAACGTCTTGGTGGTGTATCACTGCAAGGCATATCAGAATCTGTCCAATATACCATATTATGATCCTTTCAGGGATGTTTATGGTCATGCTGGGGTCTGTGCCAGCTGAAAATAGGAGCCTGCAGCCATTACTTGGGCAGAGGTCCATCAGCCTGAGGAGCAGGACAAAAGGGGTGATTTGCTGTGCAGACTGCAGCAATGGGTCATTTACTGGCAGGGATCCAAGCACTGCACAAGAATGTCAATTAAGTCATTGTACCGGTCATTGAAGCCACAGCCACAGGAGAGTACTTTACTGATACTCACTCTGGTTTCAAAAAATGTTTTTAAATATGGAGTCTAGCAGCATTAACCACACTTTCAATGTGTTCATTAAGGTAATATCAACTCAGTTAGCATCCTCAACACAGGAGAGAAGCAGCACAGAACGACCAAGGACTACACAGTGGGAAATTACAGAGGCAAGCAGCATTTCAATTTCTTGTGAACAGCTGTGCCTCGGCGAAAGGCAGAACCCAAGTCAAGTCCCTAAGTGAAAAGTGGTGGAATGAAAGACAGAATCTCTGTGAAGTCATGCTTATACAGGAATCATCAGATATTGATTTGCATCCCTTTATTTTAGTATGTAGCTGTTTTCATTCAGAAAATTTAATTTT
Source organism: Taeniopygia guttata (assembly GCF_048771995.1). Lineage (NCBI taxonomy): Eukaryota > Metazoa > Chordata > Aves > Passeriformes > Estrildidae > Taeniopygia > Taeniopygia guttata. The sequence continues at coordinate 9,457,504 of NC_133029.1, read as the reverse complement.
GTCCATAGTTCTAATTGTTTTAATTCTGAGCAGATGCCAATCAAAGACAGAGGTCACGTACTTCAAGCACAGCCAGTGGTTTCCAGTAGAGTTTTATTGTACTGAAGCATATACATATGAGTGCTGTTTCTGTCCAGATAATTTATTTGTAAAACTTTCAGTTCAATTATTTAGTCATACTGTGGATTTCTTATCCACAGCCAGATTTGAAAAGCTCACTTACAACCACATAAACATACAGGATCAACAACCACTTAATCGTGCTCTGTGATAACCAGTTCTCTGAAAGTGAAATGAGTTTGAGCTACAGAGGAACAACATGTTCACTGCTGTGAATTACACCAACAGCTATTCTGAACTCAGACACCCTTGTAGAGGTACAACGATAACAAAGAACTTGTGCTGCAGCCTGATCTTCCACAGCCTGCTCTAAATTTGTAGTGGCTGGCTGAAGCCAGAGGAGCTGCACCATTACCTCATTACAGACACAAACAAGGGAAGAATGATTTTCTGGATTACAATTACATTATCATAATTTACCGTGTGACTTCCTTAGGTCTCACTCAAATGCCCTCACTTTTCCTGTGCAGTCTCCTTGATTCTTAATGGTTTTCTTTGTATGAATGCACTTTACTATCCTATGAAAGGTGGTGACAATTAATATGTACGCTGGTTGAGAATTCTTTCTGGCATCTTCTTTCCTCTGAGACTACTGAAAGAGAGGCATTTACATATGTATAGTACAATGAACTCAGTCTTCCTTAACATCATATTTTACAAAAATGGTTGTGATGTCTGTGACAGCATTGTGATTGCATTACATGTAGCAGGAAGATCTAAGCCTAAGATACTTAGTTGGCTGCAAATGAGGAATTTTTATGTGGAAACATAAATACCACTAATGGGGATTTACAAATGCTTTGTGTACAAAGATGTGCTTTTGAAAATACATGATTCCACTCAGTAATAAATATTTACAAGTTTGTTTCATCATTCATATAACATGTAAGTATGAACCTTGAGTTTGTTGTAAACAACAACTGTCCATAAATCCAGGTTTTTTTACTCCAGATTGAACAAATTAGTTCAAAATATTACAAAAACCTGACACTTCAAACATATCTGTAGCTCCACTTTTTGCTAATGACCCATACAAAGCTCATGAACTATCTCAAGGAAAGAAGGAAAATGAATATGCTGGAGTGAAGATGCCATTACATCCCAGTTTCAGCTAACACTGAGTCAGAATTTACTTCGTCAAACCTTGAATATCTTAGAAGAAAGTTAAGCAATTTTCCCAATTTTGTGCAATTGCATGTTTGTGTGGGTGTGAGTATATATGTATTTTTGTATGCATGTGTATTAGTCAGTGGTTGCCATTTCAAGAAAGCGAAAGATTACTCAGCAGCTTTTCTCCAATGCATGAAAATACAATTACAGTAAACTAAGAACGAAAAGTTCCAGAGCTTTGTAATTCCTGTCTTCTCTGCCTCCTCTTTCTCCTTGTCACATCAAATCTTCACCATCACAGTCCCCTCTACCCTTGCCAGTTCTTGAAATCTCCCCTATGGACATCATCTGTGCTGAGCCAGCTCCTGTCTCTTGGGCCCTCTCCCATCCTTGCTTTGAGAAGACCATTTGCCCTTCCTGCAGCTGCTCATTACACCAGTCCTCTGATGACCTTTACAGAGCCCATTCTCCCAGTTTACTAAAGCTTGGTTCAAACCTGCTGCTCTCAGGAAGGTGGCACCTGCATCCTCACTGTTCCAGTCTCAGGTCTCTCCCCATGTCTAATGCCTTCAGCACCCTTTACCGCATTCTACATCGTTACCCATTACGTGGCATTTCTGCAAACATGTTCCAGGCTCCAGCTGTACTCTACCATTAAAAGAGCCATTACATAAGCAGTATGATTGTTTAACTAAAAGGACCATTTTATCTTGAAATGTGAACTTTTCTTTCTCTTTAGCATAACAATGCCAGCTGTGCCATTTTGGGAGCACTGCCTGGGTAATAAACAGGGAAATAATTTCTCCTGTTGTGTGCACTGTCAGTGGCCAGGCCTGCACATGGTGCTTGTCCACACCCTGCCCTCAGGACACACACCTGTGAAAGCTCCTCAAGGAATGCTCACCCTTAAACCCCCTGGAGGTGCAGAACTCTCACAGGTACCTCTCATCTTGTTCCCCCTAAAGGAGAAGGCAACAGCCAGCCATGGCAACTATCTCCAGTCCAAAGTCTTTGTCTGGTGGGCATCACATTTACTTCAGAACACTAAAGAACTGATAATTCACCATAGGTCTGTGGAGAAGTCATGCAGCAAGGGATTTCATCAACACTGCTGCCAGTTCATACTACTTCTGTCAAGACAGCCAAAAAATATTAGTTACGGCATGGAAAACTTGAGATTATCTTAAAACGGGGACCATAATATCATCACCAAAATTCAGTGGCTGCTCATTCTGTAGTCATTAACACCAATAAAAAACATTAAAAAAATTTATTTAGACTCCAATCTGATCTTTCTACCTCCTTTCTCTAGTCATACCTTGGACATGAAAAATAGTAGGATGAAAGGCAGGCATTTTTCTGGAAGCACTGTTTCTGAGGTTAGTTCGTCTGAAGGCATCACATCCCTTCTCTGCACTATGTTATTAACAAGTTGGCATTACAGATTTAAGAATAATCTTGTCACGTGATGGCTGTAGCCACACTTGCCAGGTCATGTAACACACAGGTTGCTCCTGTCATCTTTGAGTGCAATCTCACAGGTCAATCTGATCTGCATCACTAAAAGCTTAGATGATCCTGGCCTTAACATTCAAATATGCCATTATCTGGCTTATTTTTAAAATATTGATTGATGCAAATAGCTAGCCCTTATCTAAACAGCCTGCAAAATGATTGGGCTGAAGGTAAATACAGTAATAAAACTAGAAGCAAACAAATGCCCAGCTTGCCTCTCAGTGAGCTGAAGCAAATATTTTGAGTTTTGCAAACTGAAGCTTGCAAAGAAGGAAAACATTCTAAATAAATTTCTCATAAAGCAGTGAAAATCTTATTTATTGCAATGCTATCTCTGTACTTTAAGCAACACAGATGGAATTACATTCTGGTCAGTCCTCCCTGAAACTGGACTAAGAAACAAATTCAGCCAGTAGCTTGCTACTTCTTCCAGGGAAGTAAAGTTTGTGCTTCAGTCTTTCTGATTATTCCTTTGATAAAAGCAGCTCTCCACTGATCCTATTAACACAAGTGAAGAGGACATTTCACTATTTTGCATCTCTGAAAGCTCACAAAACTTCTCCCACGTCCACATAGGCAAAATTCATGTCAGCAGTTTGCTCAGCCATATGAAATTCTATGTGCTACATCACTGAACTTACTCTTGTTTAAATAACAGCAATCATTAATGTGACATGACTAAACGATGACACTGGAACATCTGCAGCATCACATGAGCCCTTGCAGTTGGCACCAAAGTACTGACTGAAAAAAGTTACCACTTATGTAAATCTCTTTCCCTGAATGCTCTTGCTAAGACCTTGGACCTTTAGCCTCCTACAGAAATGGAAGAGCACTCACTCTTCCTTTTGCCTTGCTGCATACCAATGGTCTGGGGATGGGGGGGGTGTATTTTCCTGACATGCAGCTTGTGCCACCTGAATGAACACAGGCTCTGATCTGAATACTTGTGTTTTGAACGATGTATCTGGGACATGATACAGAGATCTACGCTTCCAGCCCATGAGTGAACTTCAGGGATTCAAGCGTTGAGCTGTGTTTGTCAAGGGCACAATGAAGTCACCAAAAAGGAGGCCATCCAAGCAAGTGATCCCCCATGACAAATACAATTTCTGTGATGCCAGCTTACACTTCAAGTGCACCAGAGTTTGGTAAATTGAGATATACTTGGATATTCTGTGTGTTTGGTGCTGAACCTAACACTAACTTGAAAGCAAATAGAGCAACATGTTAGGCATGAGTGAAAAAACAACTAGCCAACCCCAAAATTCCCCATCATCCAAAATCCCAACATGTCTGTGGGGCAAATATGCTTTGCATGACCAGATTTGCTTAACAACTTCATAAGTAGGAGAAGAAACAAGGAACAAGCTACTGAACGTGTCACCAGGAAGCAATTAAGCAAATGATGACAACCCTGGAAAGTTCTTTCAGTCTAATACACTTACGTTCAAATTATTAAATAAAATAGAGTAAGTAAAATCCATCTGGTGTGGCAGCAGCTCTCTGGCCACAGACAGCAACACAAAACTTTCCCAGGCATTGTCCTGGGGAAGGCTGTGAGAAGATCAGAGAGAAGAATGATAAACAACTCTTATCTTCACTTGCTGCACCTGTTGTTGTGAACATGTGGAATGTGTTATGGAGATTTGTTTACCAAGGGTGGTTTCTTGATTGGCCAGTGGTGATGGTGTTTGGATTCAAGGACAAATTGAGTCCACCTGTATCGTGACTGTAAGAGTGATTGGTTTCTTAGTAAGTATAGTACAATAAAGTGATTGATCAGCCTTCTGAGAGTCATGGAGTCAATGCTAATTATTACCCCTTCGGGGACACCATTCAATGACAATCTGGTTTTGACCTGATAACTTTTATCTGGTAACCAACACGTAAAGTGTTTCACTCCACTACTCTGGTAGCAGACAACTTTCTAGACCAAGTAGCAAACACATTCTAATTACTTTTTTTTTTTTAAATTTCTGCTTTTTCTGTTCGGTAAACCACTTCACACACTACAATGCTGCAACCTGTCATCCATAAACATAGAAGTATACACAAATAGGTATGACAGCTTGGTTGAGTGAATGTGATCTTGCCTGGCTTTAGAGGAGAATTTACAGGAACCATCTGGTTCATACTTGTTAGGGGTGGGATACAGCAAAAACTGCAGAAATTCAGAGCTGCTGAATACAAGTAAAATACCTGTTTTTTCCCCCTAAATGGCTCTTTCTGAATCCATTTCACCTTGATCTATTCTTTCATAACAACCTTGCATCTAACTCGCCTCTCATTGTACTCAAGTTTTAGGTCAGTGCAACTACGCTGCTTTTGAATGAAGCTGTGCCAGTGTAAAATGAGAGCAATGTAGTAAGGGATCAAAGAGTTCAATAACCAAGGACAAGGCAAAAAGATTCTGTAAGCAATGCTGTCACTTCCACAGGGGGACTTACTCATATGACTTTCACAATGCTGTGGGCAAATCTGCTAGTGTAGGACAGATAGGCATACCTCAGCACAAGGATATGATCTAAAGCTTTATCAAAAGAGCTGTGTTCTAGTTTTATCTGAATAACAAAGAAATAATTAAAATGGCTGAAGCTCTACAGAGTCCAGGGAAGCTTTACAGAGTTCAGGGCTTTGTCTGTTCAGCAGAGCCCAAACCCTCAACCTAGGCAGTAAGCACGGTGCTGTTACATTTGCAGTGAGATACAAATCTATGGAGTTAAATTCACGGTATTTATCGCTGACACCATTTCCCTGAGTGCCCTGAATTCTCCAGCAAGGACTTGCTGCAAGTGCCATCAGCAAATCCAGAATAAACCATCTGTTGAGTATCCTGCACCCTACTGGTATGAGGAAGCTAACACCATAACTTTAGTACAATATCACAGCCTTGCCATACGCAGCTTTCTGCAGACACCTTCCCTTGTGTTCACCTTGGAGCTCTTCTAGCTCACAACCATGGTTTTGCAGCCTCACTTACTGCCTCTGGCATGGAGCAGGCAAGAAGCCTTGCTGCTTGCAACAGACCAGTCTTCAGCTAAAAAGCATTCAAATGATATAATCAGGTCAGAAGTTTCTTTCCAAGAAGAAATAAAGATACACAGATATTACCAATCATTTCCTTCAGACCCACCAGAGATAGGTTTTTTGTTTTGGTTTTTCTGTTTTCATTACCACTGTGCATAGGTTACTAAAAAAAACAGCTCTAGTCACTATGGATAGAAAGTAATTCAGCCATAATCCTCCAGACATCAGACACAGTGAGCTGACCATAATGAGTCCTAAATGGACTTCATCTGTCCTTAACTTCAGGCACATACGGATGACAGTCTCTTATATTCTCTCTCTAGTCAGGAGAGAGATGCTGTGTAATTTTTCTGTGCTTGAAACATGCATGGAAATCAACAGAAGAAAACACATAAAAGAACAAAGTAGTGTAAAGCATCATCATCACTAAGAACTTCTACCTGCAACTGAAAAACTAATCCAGCACAAAAATCCCAGTGTGCTGACTAACACTCAAGCGACGAGGCTGATTTATTGCATGTTAAAAGTACAGACATAATTGTGTTTACATATTTATCTCAGAAAAAAAGGATTCTAATTAGGAATCACAAAGTTAACAATTATCAGTCTAGAAAAGACAATCTGTCTTTACATTCCATGTAAAGCCATGTTCCATCCATATGGTATTTCAGAATACATTTTTCTCTTATTCACTAGAGTAAGCTGAATAGCTACAATATGCCAGTGAGCTGGGATACTGATGGAAATCATTATTTATTGTTCCAGGTAAAGTTGCATAATTGTGACACAATTACAAATAGAATTAAAAAGGAAAGTATTGCGTGGAATGACCATCTGAGAAAGGAAATAAAAATGAATTCTTTTTAAGCCTGAATAACTTTTTTAGCCAAAAGAGAGAATCACTGCCTTTATTCTGTTAAAGGCAGTAGACGTTCTGAAAAAAAGGAAACTTACTCACTTATCAACAGCATAGGATTTTGAAAATACCTAAAACTTGGCTTCACATATTCGAAGAATAATAAACATAATTTCAAAGTATGCTGTAAGCTTAAAAATACTGGTAATACAAGTTAACTATCACAATACATTAGGGTTTTTAGCATGAGCGTGCAGGAGTATTGCTGTCTGCCTTCTCTTAAAAACATATTTGGAACTGCTGAGTCTAAAAAGTGATAAATATTGGTCTTTTGAAGAAACAATCACAGGAGATTATGGTAATCAGACTATGAATTGAAATACATATTCATCACAAAAAAAACCCCTGGATTCAACTTAGAGAAATGTCTTGGAAAAAAATAATGCTAGCTGAATTGTCCTCAGACAGCAAAGTTATTCTTTCTATCTGACCTTCAGTCAATCATGTTAGAAAAATATTTATTCCACTTCCTAACCTTTATCTACACGTTCAGCTTTCAAACTACCTGAGCAAACAGATCTTATGCCTCTGAGAATTTTCATTAACAGATGCTATCAGCCTTTCAAAGTCTCTCCTCATCAACATCTCACCCTTTAGTAGCCAGCATTTTAATTGCCCTTGCAGCTGGAATGTGTTTCATATCTCAACCCATAAGTTAATTTCCTTTTATTTATTCTGAACACAAAAAAATAAAAGAAAAAAAAAAAAAAAAGAAAAAGCAATCAAAGGGTGACTACTGAGCTTAAAAGTATTCTGAAATTTAAATGAGTTTTTATGGAAATATAAATTATAATTTATGGATCCATATTCACAGTCTGCATATGTGTTTCGTTTTTGTCACTCAACTGGCTATTTCTGCCTAGTCTTTGCTAACAGCTGGCAATATAGAGCTTTTATATATATCACAATTTCCTATATTTTTTCAGCACATTTCTCTTCATCACAATGATGTGTTTGTTAATGACACGGCCTCATATTAACTCTAAACCGGTCTGTATATACCTGCTAACTACTTGGTAATACAGATTTGGTCTGAATTGAGCTTGAACATACAAATCCAGTCCACCTGAATGTATGATCTGATCTGCTTTATACTGATTCCTCCTGTAGTGACGCCACAGGATGACAATTTACAAAGTTACTGGAGAATTCACATGGCATCAATAGGCAACGCCTGACAAGCACAAAGCTTGGGGGCAAGGAAGTTACCTTCCAGAACATTTCACCAAGAATGAGAATGGACTGGCTCAGTGCTCTGTATCAGTGACCTAACTCCCTTCCTTGCAGCATAATGCTCTGTGTCTCAAAAATAACCTGGTTTATTCTGCACGGTGGTGACACACAACAGGCTCATGTAACCTGCAGATTAGAGACTTCCCACTGCCTCCCAGTCAGGAAATCCCTTGGCTTCACCTGCTGTTCAAGAAAGAGACTAAAGGGGAAACAATGTCTTGCTTTTATTATTCAACCTTGTAACATCATTTAGCTATTAGACATCTTTTTCATTGCACCAAAAATCAGACATTTAGCATCAGATATCCCTTCTCTCCTAACACACAGAATATGTCTTGTCTGCTGTTTTATTTTGCACCTTCTAAATATAGGGGTTGGAGACAGTGAGTTCAGATGGGGGAAGATACCCCAGATGTGTGTCAGATCTCCGGTCAGTAACAGCACATGCTGCTCCCAATTTAGCTCAGAAAGGCAGCTCACATGAAATATCAAGCTGGATTATACAGAAATGTGCAAACATTTTAGCATAAGGGTTCACTAAACAGAGACAGGGATGTGATTCAAACATTTAGCTCTGGCTTCATCTCTCTAAGCTTCCATGTGCTCAGTTGGGGAAGGAAGCAGAAAGGCATTCTTGGAGCTAGCCCCAAAAATCAGCAAGGTCTGGGCTTCAGATCCAGACTTTTCTACAGCACAAGGTATTTTAAAAAATTAGGAAAAAAGGTAATGTTGCTTAGGCATGGGCGGCATTTTTCTAATTCACTGCTCTGGTAACTGATGATTAGAAATATCAGTATGACAGGCTTCACAGAGAAACTGGACTCAGGTAACATATATGACTTCAGAGGCAACTTCAGCAGAAATTCAACCTTACTTTACCTTGAGCAAAACCTGGTTCTGCATATAAAGAACCTTTTGACAGACATGCATATGCCCTCAACATTTGTCCAAAAATTAGCATAATGGAAGTGTACACTGCTGGATCACCATGAATATAGAATGGTATCAGCAAAAGGTCATCCATTCTTCATGAATTCATGTCCTCTAGATCTCTGTTAACTGCTGCTGAACTACAGACTAATGCTACAGTAAAATCACTGAAATGTAAAATTATGTCTTAGTTTTATATTAAAAATAAACATAGAAAAAAAGTCTTGTTCTTGCATGCATATTTGGTAAATAGTAAAGATTCTGTTAAATGATCTAGAAATGGCAATAACTAGAGAATTTGAAGCAACTAATAATTTTGCCTATGATTCTCAGAAATGGGCTCACTTCACAGCACAGCAGAGGTAACATTTTCACAGATCTCTTTCATTTCCAAAAGTGACTTGGGTAGGATGGTGGAAGCAGGTTTTCAAAGGCAATCAAGATACAGATGCTGATGAACCTCAGCAGGTGAGGTACCTGCATTCAATGACAGGCACACATAGCTCTCATTGACGTGCTTTTCACAATGTCATTCTCTGGGTGTTGAAAGCCTAAATACCTCTGAAAGACCTGTCCTGTGTGCCTTTGGAAATCACTTACCAAAATAGGATATCTGCATCTCAGGATACGTACTCTGTGGCCTGTTTAAAAAGTGGCACAGAATTCTCTACAGAATATGCTGTTAATTAGTTATTTCACTGCAACATGTTCAACAAGTGCACAGATAAGGACTGTCTGACTAAATGGATGTACAAATATCTGAGACAGACTATCAATGGTTAGCTTGAAGAAGAAAAGGAAGATAGAAAATTCCACTCCAAGGCTGTAGAGCAGTAGATTAACTATTTCAAGGAAGGGGTTGTATGTAAATCACATACCTCCAGTTTTCAGATTCAAACTAAATTGTTCCTAATGTTGTCTCAGATTTGCTTTGCAGAATTAGGCAGCTGTAGCAAACACATCCTTGAGACCAAACAGGCTCAGTTATGTTGGGCTTTACTCCAATTATGTTGGGCTTTACACACAGTAATGCTGCCAAGTGTTTATTATTATTGAAAATACTTGTATGTTATTTGAATATTCAATCTGATATTCAGTGAAACAAAAGAACTCTTTTATTCCATTTGGTTTGATATTATACTGATGCACAACTACTCTTCCATGAATACAAAGCCTCACAAACCTGATTGCATGGACAGCAAACTACAATGGTTAGCAAACTAAAATATGCAAGAACTTTAGCATTATCTGATCTGAAGGAGAAAATATACAGTAACTGGCATACACAGCTAGAGGTCCAAGCACTGATAGTGCTGATCTCCCAGTTCACCATTACTGTAGTTATTCAAGCAAAGCAAGGTTGCACAGAACAGTAGAGGTCCTTGGTATGAAGAGTGGAAATGTTGTGTTTTGTGCAAATCAATACTTTAAAACAAAAGGTTCTCATTCCATCACTGTCCTCCTGCAATAGAGTGATACTTCTTGTCTACGTCTGTTTTTTACCCCCAAGTAAACAAAGTAAGATTTCTTTAACACTTCCTGCCACTGTAGTTATCTCTGTGCAGGTATGAAATACAAGTTAAAATCAGGTCAGTCACGCCTCCAAGCAAATGGAGTTGACTTCAATAAGAAATTTCCATCTAACCTTACTAATTATTAATGTACAGATGTTCTAGGCTCAAAATATGATGCCTGTGCTAACTCTAGGGAGCTGGTCCCCCCTGATTGTACTCAATACTAACGAACACTCTCCCTGGAGTGAAATATCAAGCCAACAGCTTTCTTTTTATAGCAAAAAGTCCTATTATTGTTGTTTCTGAAAAAAAAAAAAGGGCAATAAAAGGACATTTATAAAGTATATTCTTTAAATACTGAATTATGACAGTGCTATGTAAAATAGTGTAAAAGAGGTCTAGAATCACATTCCAGCTGTACTGCTATGTTTAACAGCTCCCACTAAGGTCTTAGCTCCCAGTGCCAAATATTCTTGCTCACTGTTTGGAGCATGGCCCATCACTTCATTGATTCCTTTTCTTTTTATTCTTTTTAATGCAGCAAAAGTTTTGGCCCTGTTTTAAAAGGCCTCCACTTTGCACCTCTGTCCTCATTCTCTGGATATCCCTTTTGTCTCTCCTGTAACAGAAGCCTTGTTGTGTTCACTCCTGTCTTTCAGAAATAGCACTGTTGTCCTCCTCTGCTACACTTCATGGCTTCTACTCGATTTACTTCCCCATTGTGATTTACCTCTGTCACTTTGGGTTATGTGGAACTGAGGGATGATTCAAAATCACATCCCTTCTACACCTCCATTAATTCTGTTACATCAGTGGTCCAGGTACTCCTGCACAAACCACTTCAGACCTTCAGCCTATAACATAAGCACACTTCCAAATGGCCTCTGAACCCAGGACTCTGGAGATGAGGGGATTTATCACATTATCTATCCTGAACAGCAGAAGAGAAATAGCTTGACTTTCTAATCCCTCAGCCTTCCACATAATACTCCCACCTCATTTTCCACGTATAGTAGTATTTTATTCTCCCTCTTACATCCTGGAACTATAACATCTTGGGAGTGAAACAGGAAGAGAGCTAAATCATGCATGTTCTAGATTTTGCCCATTCCCTGACAAGAGTTTTAAAACACTGACAATTAATATTAGCCTAAATATGCGTCAGCTAAAGCCACGTGGAATTTTTGTGGGAATTCAGAGATCATTTGCAATTGTTCCAGCCATATTTCCAAAGATATTGGTGTGTATTATTCCAGAGGAGTTTGCAAAAATACTCAGTTTAGATCTAGGCATCTAAACCTGAATGACAGGAAAGACCCTTAGCCATTCCAAATTTAAAATATATAAAATATACTGGCCAAAGAAGGAAGAAAGGGTAAATTTGAATCCAAATTATCACATCTTAGAAAGTTGAAGAGATCAATTCACAGCCAATTGACAGCAACTGACATGATAGTCAAGCAGTATGGAAAAGTCTAATACACTGGACATACCCCCCTACTAGCTCCTCTAGGAATTCTGAATGGAGCTGCACATCTGGTGTGGCACAGGAAAGCTCTTCCTCTATATTATTTGTATTTTCTTCAATGATTTTCCTCTTAAATAAAATACATTACTGACAATTGGAGGAAGATTTCACTCCCTACTGAAGCTTCAATTCCTGTGTCATTCACAGAGTTTCTCAGACCAACAACACTGAGCATGACTTCAAACACTTCTGGACTCACCTTTAACACTCCAGTGCCATGGGATTGCTTTGAAATACTCAGGGAGGTTCTGCACCAGCAGTTCTCTTTGAAAGAATGGTTAAAAATTTTCAATTGGCATTTGAAGACCAAAGTTGTGCCTTTTCTCTCAAGTGTTCCAGAATAACATTACCAGCACAAAGAAGGGTGGGAGATGAAGACTGTGATGCACAGCACCCAGACTGCATTCAAGCAGCTGTTCCACACTCAGGTGGAATGTGGTGGAAGCCAGCTTCTCCTTACTTTGATAGATCAGACTGCATCCATCTACACTGTGTAGTAAATAAAACTGCAACACCTGTATCTGACATACACATATTGACCTCAGTGATGTATTACTAAAAGGCTATTTCAAATATTCTTTCTCCCAAAAGCCATATGAATAATACACTTCATTTCTTTGGATAGATTCCCAAGGAAAAAAAACAAAAGGAGACATCTTTAAAGATAAAATATTTCTCTGCTGCCCCCCCCCCCTTTTTTTTTTTTTGGCCAGAAGCCATGTAATTATTTTCTGGCTGGCTTGTTCTGTCACAAACAGAACGACCTTTATTGAGTGGCCAGCAAATGTGATGGTTTTAAAACAGCTACAGTTGTGGTGAAATTGATGCACCATGATTGTACCCTTGCTCACAAAATGCAGAGGCTCCACTGGGTATTGTCAAAGCAACTCACAGCAGCTGAATGCAACAATCCAATTAGTGAAACAAGCACAGTTCATGCATAAAGTCTCTTCCAGGCACCATTAGAAAACAAGACCCCAATGTACAGAGACTTGCCTTTTAAACTACATATTCTATTAATTTCAGAAGAAAAAAGGATTACCTTGTGGTTTGACTTATCTAAAAAGACGAGAGGCCTGGAAGGGGCCTTTTTATAACACTGTGGTGGAACTGGCTGCTAGAACACGATAGCATGCAGTGGTTCTTTATGATCAGAGCCACAGCTGACTGTAGAGACATCAACTTCTCCATTCTCCACAAGAAATACAAAACAAGCTTGCTTTCCTAGTAGGGCAATTTTTTGTTATGTGGCTTAATGGATTTTGGAGTCTTCTTTATTATTGTTTAGGGTTTTTGCTTTGAAAACTGAATATAATGACAGAAAAGGTCTCAGTTTTAATAGGATTTTCATTCTGGTAAGGGATAGTGTGAGAATGAACAATACATGCCACCAGGACTGTGAGATAAGAGCCTTATCACTCTATTTTGTCTAGGTGATCTACTTCATCTGCAAAAATACTCTCACCACTAGAAGATGCAACTTTGTACCATGGCTTCATTTGACTCCTGTGGCGCCACAAGTACCATTCATCTTCTGTATGAGGCAAGAAAAAATAACATAACTTAGGCTGCTTGTCTGGAAAGTAACAGGCAAGAAATATGACAGCAAGCAAACCCAACTGTTCATTGTCTGGTGGTTCCTTTGCAGGGCTAGAACCTACGCACACCACCTGTGCCTCGAGCAGGTCTTGCAAATAGACATGGTTTTGGCAAGTTACTGACAATGCCTAACAGAAATACAAACTAACACTTGAGGTAAAGGGACAGCATCGCTCATTCACACCAATAAAACAATTTTTTAGACATCTACAAAAACAATGCACGATCATCACTATACAACAGTATGGAAACACCACAGGAACAAGATGACGGTGAGCAGAAAATAAAACAAACATGGAAAAGTTTGCTCTGCACCTGAACAACTGTAACCAAAGCTTGCTATATTTGTTGTAGCAAAATGCATTGATGCTTTTTATTTAGGAGGTGTTCATAAATATCTATAAATGATAAACAAATTTCAATAATTTTATATAATGCAGAAGGGCAATAATTCAATAATTTTATGAAATGAAAATAATAACTAAATATCTGATTTTCTTTTGACCAATTTTAATACAGGAACATATTTACAATGTTTACAGTATTGTAACTTACTTATTTTTAAATAGTCATTAATAGAATAAAAACAAATGTGGATGATAAATACAGGCAGGTACCCAAGTAATTCTAGTCTCAGGAAAATTATATTGTTGGACAAAATAATATGATAATATATTTAAATAATATGGGGATATTACTGAAGTCCTAATAAACTTCTCTTCAGCAAAAAAAAAAGCAGCATATTTATTGTTGTCACGTTTCTTTCTGTAAAGTGTGGTCAGTGGCCACTCTCAAATTTTTGATACCCTGCATATGTATGTGGGCTTGTAACTTCACTCACTGTTTATGGAAATCTCCCATTACCAATTACAGCCTCTTTAATTAAGTAACAAAGCTGGTGACTTTTTTTCAATTAACAATACATTCATTAGAAGAACAGACCTATAGGAGAGAAAGGGACCACATGATAAATTAATGCAGGCCAAACTGAAATTATAACTCAGGCTGAAGAAAAGGAAGGAAAATATTTTTCAAAATGAAAGTTAATGATTCTTACTTTCAAAACTGAACAAAGATTAAACTAAAAGTTAGGCTTGAAATAGCATGGACCAGATCTCTTGCAGAAAAACTGACATTTTTCAACTTGGTCCAAAATGAATTTTCCAATTTCTGTTTCACTCAACATTTCCCACTCCTTCTCAGGTTCCACATTAAGTTATTCTAAGATATAATTCTGTCAGGCAGGAAAGAAAATTTAATTTTTTTAACTTATGTTGAAGAGCCTAGTGTGATGTTATCACAGAATATACAAATTCCTGGAAAGGAAATGAGAAAAGACTGTGACTAGTAACTTGAGAAGACACTGTACCAAGGAATATTCCATACAGGACAGTCATTAAAAAAACCCTAAAACCAGGGAAATACAATAGCTTTCAGGTTTCTTTAACAAATATGTCCCTAAAAATACCTGGGGGATCACAGAGAAATCATTATAACATCATTTTTATTAGTTTACAGAAAACCAGTTTCCCTTGTGACACAACAATTTCCGCTTTTATTGCTCCTAGACTCTGGTCTCTGTGTAACAATTGAGGCCATGATTCTTCTTACTATAACTCCCAAAAACATACCTCAAATAATAAAACTGAAGCTAATTCTCAATTTTCTAGGAAAATGTCCATTGAAGCCCTCCCGTTTCCCTCCACTCCACTGTAATAATCTATAATTATTTGTTTCAAGTAGTTCTCAAGAATCCCCATTGTGACAGATGTTGCAGAACCAAGCAAAAATGTATTCCCTCCCCACTTTCAGTAATGACTGTAGGTTAAATACAGTAATTAAGTGAAGTTCTACCATCTGACCTCAAGAGTGGTATAAATCATGACAATCTAAATATTACAAAGTGGTCCACAGCAGAACTTCTCATTATTGATACAATGAACTCATTGTTCTTAAGCAAACATTTTAAATAGCATCCATTATTCATGTGGAGTACGAAAGATTACCTATCTGGGATTTAGAAAAAAGAGCACATTTGAATATCAAAAAATGGCAGATTTTTAAATCTTTTGTAAGAATGGTTTTGTACAAATTCTTATTTGTGTTACAAGTCTGTTGTTTGAAATGGACATGTAAAGAAATTATTTTTAAACACATTAGATCAAATCTTCACCTGTGCAAGTCTGCATAGCTTCACTTCAAAGAAATGCAATGAATGGCTTTTGCTATGCTCTGAGGCATATGCTGATTTTTACACAACTGAGCTAACTTGGTTACATCCAGTAGCAGTCTGAATTCCCTGCAGCAAAAGTTTTAATGTTAAAAACATTTTGACAAAACCCAGCTTTTGAGTCAGAGGGAGGTCACTAAAGTCACAGAAACACTATCTGCAGAAAAATACAAATTAATATCCTATAAAGCAAGAAGATATCTATGCAAAATGAATAGCACTTAAAACTTAACAACAAATAACATCATTGCTCACATTATCTTTTTATCCATAATTTTCATGGGAGATCCAATAAAATGTTATGAGAATGCAGCTGGCATCTAAAATTCAGTATGAGACAGACAATGATGTGCTTACATTGCCTACTGTAGCCAGTTTTTGAAGAAGGTCAACCCAGAGATTACATAAATTAAATCTAAATTGTAATGGTCTACAGCTGCTTACACTCAATATGTTATATTATTAATGAATGTTCAGTGTAGTTCTATACACTTCAAAAAGTGGAAGTTACTGTTTTTATTTATGCTTCCAGATATGTAGCTTCACAATAACTTGTTAAAATAATGAAAATTACTACTATATAATTGAGAATTCATAATCAAACAGCCAAGCTGAATACTTCCCTATAAGGAAATGGTGCTTTAATACAGAGATATTACTATACGGTCACATCAAAAGGGAAGCATTGATTGGTCTTATATATTATGTGCAGTTGTACTCTTTGACTTGGAGCCTAAGGAAAACATGAAAACCAAATGGGTCACTATTAAATGTCTGCCATTCACATCCATTTTGTTGTTTTCTTTGAAAAGTGTAGCTAAGTGGCTCCAGAGAGCATGACTACAATAATAACTATACTAAAAGAATATAGATGCACACAATTTTCACTTGCATCGACATATCTAAATCCAGACAAATAAGCAATGAGACAACCCTCTAAAATACTTCAGGCACTCAAATCCATGTTAAGATGTGGAAAATAAATCTGCTTTCTTATGACTTTTTTTCTTACTGAAACAGGACAACTACAACATTGTGATGAATGTGCTCCAAAAGTTCTTCTTCGAACTGTCTCCATGATGTGGAATATCTCTTAAAGCACCACAGACACTTGTGTAACAGAGACAGTTCATTGTAAAGCTTTTTAAAATAGCTAGCATGAAACTCAAACTGTCAGTGCATAAATTACTGCTGCCTTGAGGCTGCAATAACTTATGCATCCTTGTATTCCCCCTCAAACACCTCCCCTTTCAAAGAGAAGTTCAGCTCTCCACTCCCACCCCCACCTCTCCACCTCTTTGTGGCAACCATTACAAAGCCATTAAAAATCCAGAGGCCTGCCCAGAGAACTGTGTAACAAATGGCAGGGAAAAAAAACCCAGGAGGCTTTGGGACTTCCAAGAAATCTCTGCAAAAATGTTACTGCAATAATTATGTGTTTATATAACTCATTATTATTTGTCTACAGTCAGGCATAATTTGATTTTATTCCTTTAATAAAAACTTGATCTAATTTGAGATTATCACCGTCAGTTCATGGACAAACCCAGCTGATCGATAATGCCAGCACAACTGAGCAATAGGCAATTCTGTCTGCAGAGCAATTACTGACACCAGTGTAGTCAGCTGAAAGGCTTGATCTTGCTGAGCAAAACAATGTCAGGAGACTGGCTTCTTTATTTTTCATATCCTTATTTTTGTTCTTTTTTTTCTTTTTCATTCCCCTTGAAGAAGAATAAAGCCTTATCTTGCTAATAAAAGATGTGCTAAACTACACAAACTGTAGACTAATACTGGCTCCTAAAATCGTATCTCCTTTTTTAAGCAGGGGGAAAACAGCCAGTAAGAACTAAGATTGCAGCAAATAGCACTCTTTGATCTAGAAACACACAGTATTTTCAGTCACAGAAGCAGATCATGACAGAATCCAGTCTACGATGGTGTTATGTGTTTATAATGCTGACAAAATAAATAAATTGCACTGAAAGGATTTCATACTACAGTTCTGACTTAAACTCATCAAATTAAATTTTTGATGAATTATTGCACATAGACCGAGGTCAAGGTAGTATATGACTCTGGCATTTTGTAAAAATGAGTCACAATTATGGACTCTTTGAAATATTTTAGGTGGCTCAGCAGGACATAATGTAACTGAAAATTACATTAAATAGAGGAAGGATACTGTTTATATCACACCTCCATCCAACATTTTAGTTTATTTGATGCATTCATCCATTAGAACCACACATACTTCTGTATTAAATATTCCACTCTAATTGAAGGCACCCAAGAGTTTTAACAATTGCTTTTCCACCTTAATTCTGAGACCACATCATTATTTTTACATCACCAAGGGGATCAGAGTATGAATTAACGAAGCCATATATAGCTACAAAAATTATAGTATTATGTCCTACATAAAAGAGTGGCCAGCATGAAACACTCTTTGCTAAAAAAGACACCTGAAGATGTCTGCTTTATTTGCCATATTTATTTAATGGCTTCAGAGTGTCTAAAATATTCTAAGGTACCCTGAGAAAATATTTAGTGACCACTGCCATGCATTTTCTTCTCTGGAAGAGTCCTCTTAACTATGACTGTGAGAGCTAGACAGCTTAAGAACAGCTCAGAGCCACTGTGTTTAGACTGCTTTGTACACCATGCCATAATAACAGGAAAGGAGTAAAAGGGCTTTTCACTGAACAGCCTTTCATTAGGCTAAGCCAGAATTACCAGAAGTGTCTTTTACTTTGCAAAGGGGAAAGAAGCCCCAGCTAAACGCTCACCACACATAGGTGCCAATTAAAAAATGCCACAACTGAACAAAGCAATTTGGATGTGTATTAGGCCCTGGGCAGGAGGACTCAGTGCACTGTGCAGAGTGGTCGTGCTCCTTTATAACCTGTTGGGCAGATTATCAATATGTGAGTCACCAAAAATGAATTACTGCTCTTCTGAACATGAATACAGAATGGAGAAATAACTCATAACTCCATAAACGACAGTAGAAATGTTATAAAGATATTAGCACTTTATGCGAATAAGAGTAGTCTTTTTACACCTAATATGTGCACAGCCCTGACAATTCCCTGCATGTAATCATTGCTATCAGCATTGACAAAAACATCCCCTAAGCAAACAACACCTCAGAAGCTCCTAAGAAGCCTTGCACGTGCTAACCTTTGCAGATTGCTGCTGGTACGTGCCAGCACAGCTCTGGGATGCTGAGAGCTCCCAAGCACTCACAGCTCCAGCACCAGACACTGCATGGGGCACGGGATAGACCCGAGCTGTGCCCCAGCAGCCCAGCTCTGCCCTGTGAAATACCTCACACCCTCAGCTGTGTCCCACCAGCCCACACTGCTCACTGAGCTATGCCTTGGGAAAAGCACCTTGCTCAGGCTCCATCCCCGCCACCTGCAAGGAGCACAGATCTACCCCACGTGCACATCCAGGCTCCAGGGCTAACCTGCATGGTGGAGTGGTGCATGGGGAACCTGACCCTAAGTACTGAAGGAGAAACACTTCAGCATTAAAGGGGATACTGTGCTGTTGTAAAAGATGACAACTCTGTTCAGTTTAGCAAACTGAAGAGGGACCTGAATAATGCTGCTAAGCTGTGCAAATCATTGACTGCTGATTTGTTTCCATGGGCTGCTGACAACCAAGGTAAGTCAGAAATACTTATAAGTGCAAAGCAGCAGCCTGTGAACACGATGAGTTCAGGCTGAGGAGGAATAAAACCTCAGGTCACCTTTCCCTCCTGATGATTCTTTGCATCATGAATCAAAGCAAAAGAGGTGGCCAGGAAAAGCTATGCATCTTGAGTTGAAGAAATGAATAATTACTTGTTACTGAGTATAAAATTCATGTCAGGAAATTTAAACTTTTTTCTTTAGAGATTAATACTTAATCACTTTATGGAGCTATTTTTCATCCCATTGTACTACCAAATCTTATATACCTCCTGAAATGCTGTCCTAGTCTGAATTGCAAGAAGGGGAATTGAAAAAAAAAAAAAAAAAAAAAAAGAAAAGAAAAAAAGGTGTGATATTAAATGTCTCAAGAGAAACCAGAGAAAAATCTATCTCTGCAGGAGAGAAAAAACCTTTAAACACTCCTTAACCTAAATACAATATGAGGTCATTTTACCTGGTAGCTGACTGGGTTTGTCACAAATACATTCACATTTATTCTCCTTCTACAAAGCACTCAAGTAATTTTTATGCTTACTAAAACAGCTGGTATTTTCTGGAAAGAAAAAGGTATGTGGTCAAACTAGTTTGGTAAATTCTCTGAAGCCTGAAAAAAGAAACTGCACCTAAAATGGCCAAGTGTCATAGATGAAGGAAAGCACTGAAGACATAACCAATGGATTCATTCATATAAACTCCATGGCAAACATCTTTAAATAACTGCCTTAAATACAAAACTTCTAACTAATTCATAATGACCTTCAAAGGCTCAAGTATTTTTCTAGGTGAAAAGGGAAATTAATGGTAAAATTTAAGGAATTCTTGTGCAGGAGCACAAAAAACTGCTTGTCATTAGTGACCATGGCCAATGACTTCCAGCACAACATTCTGCACATCTCTTAAGTCAACGCTCACAGTGCTTTCAACTCAAAAGTATTTCCATACATGTAAGGAGATGAAGACCAGGTTGTTAACCTGCTGATCAGTACATCAAATGTTCCATCTGAAAAATGGGACTGGAACGCCTTGCATACAACATTCTTTCATTGCTCTTTGAGACCATCAAATGAAAACCACTTCAAAAGCACAAAGGCTTTAACAAAGCTAAATTCTTACACACCATTCACCCAGCATGGCACAGTTCTGTATCAAAAGAAATTCAAATTGCATATGAAGTCTCTCTTCTAGTAGTGAGAAAAGAACATGCATATCACTGCTCATCCAAGAAGCTGTTTTGGAGCATCTGAGGCCACTCTATGGAAGGAGCAGCTTTGATTTACTAATTCATTGAGATACTCCATTTTACTCATATATTTCTCAAGCACTGGAGAAATCTCCTTTGTGTTTGGTGTTTTCTACTACTTCCAACTATTACAGTCATTCTATTAAGCTACAACAGCCTGTGCTCACTCCACAGAAGTTCTTCACCTAGTGAATGCTTCCTTTTCCTGAGCTGAAAATCATCTTCTCACCACCACACCAAGCTCAAAGAAGAGTGTAGTCTCTCCCAGTGTATGCTGGGAACCTGTTCCCTCATTGTGAATAAGAAACAGCCCTTCTTCCATAAATACCACGGGCCACCAGTAGCAATTGTCACTCAGGGTAAGAAATACCAATTTCTAGGTGAAAGATGCACAGGAAGAGCAAACACACAGTCAAGATCCAGAGAAAGATGGTGACGTTTGAAAACTTATAAGAATACTAACATGCTAAATAACTGCCATCTTAAATGCACTAAGGAACAAGGTGTCAAAATGTCCTACCTTTGGAAAACTTGTGATAACCAGAACATGCTACTGCACTGAAGAAGTCAAGTTCACAAAGTAATGCAATGTTACACATCTCTTTTTGGTACATACTTGAAAATTGCTTCATCTTGATTTTGTATTAAATAGTGTTGCTTTATTCAGTCACACAGAGTACCAACTGCCTTATGGAGATTTTAAGTCAGCAATACAGTTTACTTCCATTAACAGAATCAGCCCAAGTTCCCAGGTGAACCCAGCCTGCCTTTCTTGGAGCATCCATATACCGAAGACACCAAAGAAAACTTCCAGCTTTTAAAGCTGTGCTGCATATACAGATACAAAATAATGAACTCAAGAAAAGTGACTTTCAGATGCTGCTAGATCTGTTGGGCAAGATGGACTAAATAAATAGGTTTGATAAAAATTTACCCTCAGTCTTTTGCATACAGGTTTTCTTTTCTACAGACTTCCTTTCAGGTCTAAAAAGTCCTATCTCCTTCCCAGGATCCATAAATTCCACCTTGTCTCCTCTGGTTCCAAGCAAAGCCTGTCCATCACCTTGGCTTTGT
This sequence comes from Taeniopygia guttata, assembly GCF_048771995.1. Lineage (NCBI taxonomy): Eukaryota > Metazoa > Chordata > Aves > Passeriformes > Estrildidae > Taeniopygia > Taeniopygia guttata. Next base: position 9,435,764 of record NC_133029.1, on the reverse strand, counting down.
GTCAAGTCCCTGCCTTTGCTTCAGAGCAAAAGGGCCAACAATGCTTCTCATGTATCTTTCAGCCCCTTCCTCCCCACTTGGAAATTGGTGAAACTTTGGCTTTGTTTCAGGAAATCTGGAAAAGTGAGATTCTGACCATTTAAGCCTTGTTGCTGCGGGCATAAAATCAACTGAGAACAAAAGCATCTGCACTTAATTTACTTGTACACACAATGAAAAAACTAAATGTTACAGCTCTACCAAAAGTTGATAAAACATGCATATTTATGAAAAGATAAATATTTAAAGGCATGCATTTACCCAACTCAGTTTATAAATACAATAATTTGCAGATGTATCTCTGCGAGGCGTTGGTGAGTAGCAATGCTGCTGGTTTTCCTGTTTAACTACAGAAGATATTCAGGGCCTCAGCCCATGATCCTGGGGGGGTTTGGTTGCTTTCATTAGGACCACAAGGATGGACACATCCTGCTTTGGACTTCCAGACATCATTTATCCTGAACCTGACCATTCCTGCTTTGTATCCAGAATGTTCTGCCGTAGGTTTATGACCTGATTTCACATAAGGTCAAGACAGATTCTGACATTTTCTCAAACACAACTGAATTCACACTCAGTGTGAATGTGGATATGAGAATACCATAATATCCTTTTCTTTATGAATGGGCTGACACACTTCCTTATTGTCTGAGGCTCCATGGAGCAAGACAAATATATTGTACATGTGCAGTTACTCCTCTTGCTGGAAAACACTTGCGTGTTCCAACAGCTTCAAGGGATGCTCAGGCATTGGGCCCGGGCATCTCAACACCAAACTGAGCCCACTGTGTGTACACAACTGTTGTAAAGAGACACAAAGCTGCCATGCAGAATGCCCCCATCAATGCTGTGCTGCTGGTCTTAAGCTGCATCTTGCCAGCATGATACATCTCATGCTGGATGACTTTCAAGGTTGATCCATTCCTCTTGTTCATAAGCTAGAAAAACAGTTTAAGTGATTACCAGGGGTAAGCTAAACAAATAGCAGCTAATGGGGAAGATCAGGAGAAAAATGCTTAAGGCTCTCAGTCCACCTAAAAACCGGCCAACATCCATTCTGCCATGCAGGGTCTCAATGCTTGTTTGGGCAAGGATCAGTGAAAGGGCTTTCTTCTGTATCTGTGTACCACAGAGACCAAGATAAAAGGAGCTGGTATGAGACTTCAGAGATTTCAGAAGAAATAAATGGAAAGTGATCATCAAAAGCTAGATTTAACTGTTCTGACTCAGATTATTCCCGAACATATTTAGGCAGTAAAATCAAACAGTAAAGTAATCCTGAAATATTTCAATTAAGGTCCTGGCTTGTTTTCTGAATAGATCTTTGGTTCATACATTACACTGTTGAAAGCAATGAAACAATGTGCTCTAAATAAGTATGTCAAGGTTTGCCTCCTTGTGAGGTTAAATTACTTATTTTATATAAACATCTCTAAGCAATATCTATGACTTTAAACCCTATATAAATATAAATTCTAGGTATTATAAGATGGTAAAATCACTCATGCCCAAAAGGCTGATAGTGGAAGAAATAGATCATTTTCCTATTGCATATAAGTACATTGAGTATGATTGTTCCTTAAATCTAAATAATGGATAGTCTATCATAAGGATCTTTACACTGTGTGCGTTCTCTGTTGTAGCAGAGCATGAAAAGCTGAAACTACGCTACATCCTTTCAAGCAAAGCCATGCAAAAGATGCCACATTTGTGGCCATGCTGCAAGTTGGTTTTGACCTAGAATAAAATTTCTGTATGGCAGTTACTGGGGTACATAAATCTTAAAATGTAAAGGCCCGTGACACCTGGTCCTGTGACATGGGAAGTCTTGCCAGGATTTGACTCTACACTATATAAAGTGGGAAAGGAGAAAGAAACACCTTATCTACATAGCTACCTAAATGCCAGCAATTGATACTCTCTTCTCCACGTCAATCCCATGATTCTGGACTGCTGCACAAAACACTCCTGCAAAGAGCCAAAAAACTCAGAAGAATCAAAGTTTGCAGTAACCCTCCCTTTTGTGTTCACTTTTGGTATTTTACAGGCTCCCAAACAAGCTTTGTATGTTGCTTTATTCTTCACCACAGACTGCCATTTACAGAAGAAAATATCAAAATTTTAGAACCTTTCATACTTTTGAAAGTGTAAACAAAACTCAATGCATCAACCTCACTGTCAAAACTGAGAAGAATTAAGCAGGTATAAACATATTCACAAACAAGAATTATAATTTTCAAGTAGACCAAGACCACATTTAATTCTGAGAAAAATGTAACCTGGTGTTAATCCCTTTTTTCTTTATGTAAGGGATTCAGAGAAGTTTTTCAGTTAGTGGGATAACTCCCCTGCCCTGAAGAATAAACATGTTAACGAACAGCTCAGCTATCGATTCTTTTGACATTTGACTGAACAGCAGGTGCCAAATTCAGGGTTTACTAATGCTTGCATAGCTACTACCACTATTTTTATTTTCCCCTTCATTGAAGAATGATCTTTATAATAAAATAAAATTTCCTGACATGCAGAAAGACAATACAGAGTCTAAGGAACGAGCTATGTGGAAGGAGGAGCTCTTTTGCACTTCTCTGCTGGCAGAAGGTGCTTATAAACAGGAGTCGGTCACTCTCTTAGTTTCCATTCTTCATTGCTCTTTTCAGGAGAAAGTTGGTCTACCAGAACCCAACATTCTAAAATCCCTAGGAATCTACCAAGTATTAAAGCACAATCCTTTAGATTCCATAAAATTTTATCCTACCCCATGTTTTGAAAAAAAAAAAAGTTACATTCTACGTATGAGTAACTTCCAATGCAACTCTTTTACTTAATTGACAAAAATTTAAATCCAGCAATTTAATTTTGTGGAAGCTGTAATGAGCCTGGTTCTACATACCACTTCTTTTATCAGCTCCAATCTCCCATTCTCCAGAGAAAGCAGTACAGAAGTGTCTTGTCCTTTGATAGTGATAAATAACTAACCTAATTTTGTAAAAACAGAACTCAACAGAGTTGTCTTCAGCAGAAGCAGGGAATCAGACCTCATTGCCTTGTACTGAACTCATTTTAAGGCAATTTGATGTCTTACACATGATCATAGAAAAGCATCCAGTTGTAGCTTTTTTTTTCCCCTCCCCAGTCTTTTCACCTGGCATTTCTTTATGCAGCAGAGTACCAGGAGGTTTTGCATTTAGAAGAATTAGGACTGGTCATGTTTTCTGAAGCTATATTTTGAGGCCTTCTGTATCCTTACCTATTCATTACATTCAAGTCAAACATTTGTCTTTCGGTAGCAGTAAGGATTAAAGATGTAATTGCTTTTAAAACAGACATTTTCAATACTCCTTAGCCAAATAACCTGGGGTATTAGATTAACAATTCCCTGCCTCAACCTTCATCTAGCCACTGCTAGCCAATGAAAAAAAAATTACCCAACAATAACCATATTTATTAAGGCTTTTTTTCCCCCTTGACTTCAGGTCTTGTTATATATCTATTGATAGACTAACTCAAAACCAAATGACAAGTACTTCAAATTTAGTGAGGGCTTTGGTTACAATGCTAAAAAAACCTGTGATGTCTCTATACCTCTGTCCAGACTGAGCTGCCATTGAGTAGGAAGGCATGACACAAACACAATTGGCCACTTTCCTGTCATGATTCCTATGACCTGAAGACTTGACGTAAATCACAGAAATCACTTGGTGTTGTTTTGTTTAAATGATCTGCCTGACAGAAATAAGTGTCTTCATGCACAGTAGGTATGACAAATCAAAAAAACTTAGGAAAAAATGTCCGTGTTACACTGACAGATGGAAAGCAAACAATCTGCACAAAACTGTGTTTCTCTGGAAAAAATAAACCAAAATGTTACTTAATCTTATGAAAATTTAAATAAACAAAAGCTTCAGTGTTACAATTCACTATACCATTTTTATAATTAAGAAGTATTTCATACTTTCAAGCAACATCAATATGATTATGAAACCCACAAGTTTACTTCTGCCCACAATCACACCACTGTTACTTCAGTTCACTGAATTCAGTGGAACAACAGCTAATTTAAAGCAAAGCAAGAGAAGAGACAGAGCTGAAAACTGAAAATAAACCTGAGGGTTTTGATGAAACATAATCCTCAGCATGAGATACAAAAGGTGACTTTCCTGGAAAATTCTACCTAAATTCTTAATAGCCTTCTGTACATAACCTCACCTCATCCTGGCATAATCTTAATTAGTCTAAGTCCTACTGCAGAGAAGCCCACTGAGGCAGTTAGCACATACAATTAATCAGATATTTTGCACACATCACAGCAACCAGCAGTGTCAACTTACTGATGTGAGTTTACACAAACAGAAATCAACCCTGCCTCTCCCTTTCACATGAACTAAAAGCATGTGGCATTAAATGAACATATGATTATTTCTTCTACACACCACTTAATGTCCTTGCTTCCTTTAGCAGCCATTTCCTAAGGCACCACTGCTCTCTGCAAAGCATGTTTTAGATTTTTTCCTGGTGGTACTAGAGGAGAAATGTGATTTGGTAATTCTCTTAAATTTCTGTTTCTTCATAGAAAAATAAATTTATCAACTGAAATTAACAATTATAAGACATAATTCTTGCTGGTGAAATTCATGAATCTCACCTTTTCTTTCCCTATGTGCTTTAGCAGTTTTTAAGAAACTGAATTTTACACCTTCACATAAATATACATTTGATAGCACAATCTGCAGCAGTCATCTCATAGCAACAGAAAATATTATTTTATACTTAAGAATGTAAGTATATACAATGTACACACTCAACTGATTAAAAGCTTCACCACCTATGTAGTTATACATCTTAATTTTATTACATTGTTTAAGATTTATCTTTGGTATTCATTGCAGGAGCCAAACACCACAGTATTGTACATATTGAAACCATACAATTACACAACTTGATTGCAAAGAACAAAAAGAAAACAATTTTACAAAGCTGCATTTTCCTAAACTTAAACCAAAAAGTGTTCAATAAACCACAAGAATCTTTATTCAGTTTTGTATGGCACGTGTAACATGCTGTGGTATTAATAGTATATGCAATGTTTCATACATGGTGGTGTTCCACTTCAGCAGAATATGGTAAAGCTATTTACAACATCAATTCAGACCATAAATAATACTGAATATAAGAAAGAAATGTAGAATATTTAGTGATTTCTCAGGTTCTCAGTGAGTTTATAATATTCCTAAAAACACACTATTTAAATTATAGTTTATTTCAGGAACTGACAATTAACTGCTCAACACACTCTCTCTACAGTGTTTGTCCCTGAAAGCAGTTAAGTACCTAAGACAGGAATTATTAAAGGTTGGGACAGCTCCAGTGTTTGCATTTCTTAGCAAAAGAATATGTACAGTCTATTCACTACCTGACACAAGCAGTCATTCCCCATTATTACTGTCCAAACTTTTGGGGATTTTTTTTGTATTTGAAGGTCTATCACAAGAAATTGGTGAACTTACTGGAATTGTCAAATGTTTGAGGTCACACATGATTTACACTCCTCAAAGGAATCTAACTTCCATTTCTCAGTACCCAATTCTCCTGTATCTCTCTTATAGTAAACTTCCTAATTTATTATAATACTATAAGAATTAAAATTCTTGATAGGATGGCTACCGAGTTTCTATGAAGTAAACTAAAACAGCAGTAAGTGAGGCTAATAAACTGTTCATTTTTTCCCATTTTAGCAAATAATAGGTATGTTACCAAACAGCAGCAACTAGGAAGAACAGGTAAGATATAAGTTTATACCAAACAACTTAAAAGTCCATCATCATGCTACTTATATGTACTGATGCTTCTTCCATGCTAAAGACACAGCTGTCCTTTATCTTCTTGCCCTGTCCTACCTTTTATAATCCTACAGTGACCTTCACTGTCATGTCACTCAGAATTGTCACTCTGACAGCCAGAATGGCTGACATAACACAGGGCCAGACTAACACCATTGTGAGATGCTGGAGGTTCACAACAGGATTTTGTTTACTCATTGTAAGATTGATTGAAGTTTTCCAAAGCGATTAGCCAGCACAATAAACTCAGATTGTGTCTACCTAAAGATTGCACACACTGAAAACTGCAAATAAATGCAAGTTTGAAGTCACAAGCCTCCCCTCCTCCTGACTCTCACTGTTATCTCACTTAGTCTGATAGTCATGCCATCTAGAAAAGTTCTAGTGAAACTCTTATTGTTTTAGATTATTTTCCCAGTCTAAAGTGCCAAATTTCTTGAATGACTAGTGAAACTCTTTCCAAAGCAAACTTTAGTAGCCTTAATCATGATAAGTTTCATCCTGGAACTAATGGCATTTTACTGCATCACACACTAAGTGTATTGTATTTGGCCACATCAAATAAGCCTTTCTTACTCAAACTGCTCATTCACAGGAGCTTTGATTTTAAAGTGGACTAAGCCAGAAAAACAGATCTATAGGTAGTGATTTTACAAGATTTCAGAAGTAAAGGCTTTCTTAACTTCACCATATTTTCCTAAAACTCACAGCTAGTGTTTTTCAGTGCTAGAAATCTTTAACACCTCCAAATCATTCAAAACATTTTAAATGCTTGCCATTCACCTAAATCAGACTGAAAATTAATTTTTTTCAATTCATGATTTTTTAGGTTTTCGTTGGGTGATGCTACTATTCTTCAGCATGAAAAGCAAAACCACTGAAGACTTGATCCTTAACAATATGCAGTAGCCTAAGGAAATATTGTCATGGGAGCCAGGAACAGAATCTAAGCTTCTTTGTCTTTATTGAGATCCCTTTGATCTGAAAAATTTCTTGAAGTCAAAAATCATAAAGCTGGTAAGAAGGGCAGTGGCACATCTATTTGATATAAAAAATGCTACCCAGGTGAAATCTGTAATAGGAAATTCAGCAAATTCAATACACTCAGAGCAGGTGGCAGCTGAAAGATTCCTCACAGAAAATGGTTTCTGATGTCTAGATCCCTTTTTGACAGATTTTGCAGATTTTCTTTGACAGATTTTTGCTACATTTCTGCTTATTAGTTGTTAACAATTGGCTTAAGTGTGAACACACTGGTTTTAATATGCTTCCACTTAGTTAAACGTAACTCTGGTCATTCTTGGCACATATCTCAATTTGTCTCTGGAATGTGAGCTATATAGAGAATTTTTTCTCCAGCCCAGCACAGCTGAGTTACATTGTTCCTGTTGCTGGATTAGTATTTGCTTGCTTAGGCAAGAAACTTCTTTTTCTTTCCCCACTTTCTTCTCTGGACTCCAGCAGAGCTCTTACACAATATATGCTCAGACGTCTCCAGAATGTATCTTAGCAGAGATTGCCTTTGTCCAGTGACAGGAGAAATTTGCATTTATGTAAAGTGGTGTGGGATTTGCAATGCACACACAGTAGAAGGTCCTGCTTATCAGCCTTTTTCATAGTGTTGACCTTATTTCTTTTGCAAGGACTCAAATACCCTGACAGTGTGGAGTCTGCAGTTGGTGGAAACTAGGCATGCTAGCTGACTGCTAACTCTGCTAACACTATTCTCAGACAATCTCCTTAAAAGTTATCAGTAACATGAAGATGCCTCCTTGTCATTTATCAATTCATTTCAGCTCCTTCAGAACAAACTTGTTTTCTAGGACCATCACAAAGTTCTGCCTACATCCCAACGAAACTGGGCTGCACATACTGATGCTGGTAGTACTCAGAGCAAGCTATGAAACAGAAAATCAGTCAAAAGGACAGTGCTTACCCCGTTCTGTGTCATAGAGGTACACAAACTTTTCCCACTTGTAGTAGGTCAAGAGACTCAGGATGGCTCCTTTCAGTGCTGGCCGCATCTGGATGACGAACTGCACATCTGCATCTGTTGGGAAGCTGGGTGTGATGAAGGACGTGTGGAGGGCTCCACAGAACGACGTCAGGGTGTTCATGGACATCTGGTCATAGAATCCAAAGATGGCATAAACTCCTCTGGAAAACTGTGAACAGACTAAAAAAGACAGACAAGGTTGTTAAAATCTGATATATAATGAATACAATCAAACTTTCGAAGTATATTTGAGGTAAGCCTTCCAACCATTCTCGATATTATTCTATATGATGCAACAGATGAAGTGAATTAATGAGATAATATATACTAATTTCAGAGCAGCAACCAATTGTACCAACTTTGTAGCACTTAAACTGGCCTGAACACATTTATTTTTGGTGATGTTTTCTCATGTGTTGCTACAATCCACTAATCTCTATTTGTTCTTTAAAAATAAACATGGGATTACACTACCTGTCTGTAAAATGCCTTTCCTTCCTTGAGTAGCACCTTGAAAGCTCTATGAGGAGCTACATGACAAATGTCAGGCCTGCCTTAAAGTCAGAATGTTAAGGGGTTTTTTTCTCCCCTAGTATCCAAAACTGATTCAGATCTGATTCAAAGAAATCTGGATGTTTTATTCCTTTATAGTCCACAACTCTGAAATCTGTGTGGTCTTTTTCAGTAAGGAATTATGGTATCTTCTTAACAGAGTGTTAAAATCTTTCAGAGTACAACACAAATGAGGAGCACATATTGTTGCTTCATGGGACTAAAGCTGATATCCCTTAAGCTGAAGGCTCTTAGTCATTAACCATTCTGCTGTCCTGAGGAACCCATCTTGTATCAGAAAAAAACCAAAATGCAGACAAATATGATTTTTTTTTTCACGTGTACTTATCTGGGAAAATACTTCATTATTTCCCACTCTTTATAGAGATTGAACAATGACCATTTTGGACAAAAATGAAAGTATTTCAATTTGTAAACATGGCCAGCTTCATGGGCATTGCAGGAAAAAGAATTTCTTCATTGTTCAGCTCTGTAGGAGAAGCACAAAGTTCTGATGACCCTGTGTTCTTTCCATGGAGGGAGTCTGCATCACAGATAGCAAGGGAGCCTGATCTGTGAGCTGGGGCTCTGGACTATAAAAAGACTGTACAAGTGCAATACAACACAGCACAGCAACACTTCTAATCATACCAGTGCTGACCAGAGATGAGCAAGGCCCATTTGTAACAAAAAAAGGTAAATGAAGACATCCATTAAACACTTCTGCAAAAACACTGCATATTTAACTTTGCAAAAAGCCAAGTAATTACCAGTAAGGAAGACATGACTTCTACAGAGAATTGTACAGCATTGCTACTTCTGAAATACCATCACATTTTCCACCATTCAGGATCACTAAAAACTGTTTGAGTAATTTTAAAAAGGATTCTCCACAATATCAGGTCCTTGACACAGCATCATGGAGAACATCTAAAATCAGCAGTCAGGCATGAAAATTTGATTTTCTTCCTGAAGCTCGAGATGCAAAAACTAGAAACACTGTTAAGGAATCTCTTTGAGTATTTAAGCCAGTGTAACAGGACATGACCAGCAGCAAATGGCAGCTGGTGAGACAGAAAGGAAATAAGAGGTGGTAATTTCTGAAAGTTTGCAGAGGTTATCAACCACAGAAAAGAAAAGATATAAAAGAAGTTATAATACAGTAAGAATTTATTCCCAGAGGCATGACTGAGGAATTAAATACACTGTTTAAAAAGGCATTTCATTAAACTACATACCAGCAGGATATAAAGCCGAAAAGCTACCATAAAAAATTATCTGCTGAAGTAACAAATAAAAAGCATTAACTTACAGATGGAAAAAAGGGAACAACAAAAATTACATTAGAAAGTCTGGCAGTCTCCAAATCATTGAAATGGTGTGTAAACCTGCTAATTCCATAGGAATAATCAGTGAAGTGGGATTAATAGAGTGAGTGTCCTCACATACACTGAGCCTGTACCTCACAGATTAAGCCTCTTTCATGTATATATTAATGGCATCGTTTTTATGTAGATACTGTACTGCAGAGAAAACCAAGTATTCCAGGAATCATCCCTTCTTGCAATGTAAACAAACATTGTCAAAGGTCTCCTGATCCTAAAAATCAAGAGCATTTCAAATAGTCCTGGATTCATCCATTATTTATTATCAGGTGTAAGACTAAGGAACACTTCTGAACTGTGACTCAACTGAGTTATACTTTATTTTCATATTGATTGTGCTTGTTTATGCAAAGTGCCCATTGTCAATTGGTGAATAATCTGAGAAAAAAACCAGTCTGTGAACAACCTAAGCAGGACCTTCTCCAAGCAACACCTCAGAGCCAACACAGAGCTGCTGCTCGCATGGAGGCGAGAGCTCTGATTTTGTCTTCGGTGTATTTGCAATTATTTTTCCTCCTGATTTTGGGAAATTACCAAAAAAATCTTCTAACAAATGCAACTACCTGCCTACTCTTATTCACAACAGATTTTAAAGATTAACCCTTTGATGGACTGTTTTCTACTAATAGCTTATTATTTCTGACTATCTATTTTGCATGCACTGTAGGATGCCAATTTAGTTTTACCAGCCTATTTAAATGGCAAATAAGCCTTTGTTTTTACAAGGAAATGCTAAAAGGCCAATTATCTCAATCCTCAATGTTCATTGGCATTTTTAAACTCAGTTTTGTTAAAATTTTGTAGGATTAGGTCTCCCACACAGTTTGTGACCTAATCTCCTCTGTGATCAGACAAGCCTATAGAATATCCATGAACCCAGAGTCATATTTTTACTTGTTTTCCAAAAAACAAATGTGTAATTACATTCATTTTAATTACACTATTATTCTAACATCACTCAGCCACAAGAAAAAAATTAAAAAGTCTAACTAAGCCTTAGCCTTAAGCTCTTTTTACAAACTACTTGCTACTGACAATCAGAACAACCTTCGTTTGAGTAAGAATTTTGGTATTTTTTCTTAATTAATCACAGTTGATTTATTGGAGTTTTTTTTCCCTATTTGAAAAATGGTCAAACACATACTCTGGCTGTTAAAGAGATTATTTGGACAAATCCTAGTTCAAACTCATTCCTCAAGATAAAAAAAAGGTTTTTGCTGAGCTACGAAACTGCTCTTAATTATGTGGATGCACATTTGTTTCCAAGGACAACACATAACCAAGTTACTTTATAACCTGATCTGAAAGAGTTTCAATGTCCACAAATGAGGGAGATAGGTCCTGAGCAGCAGTTTTCCAATGGGAGATCATGATAAGCCATTATTTTGGCATTAGGTGAAAGGTAAGTATTTATTAATAGAGATTTAACACTGGACTTATTCTCAGAGTGAGCTGCCACATGCCATCATGCCCAGGAGAGGAAGTGATGGTATGACAGAAGTCTGTGAATTCTCAAGCATGTCAAGAGAAGATAAGAAACTTTCAGGTCATGACAGACTGGTGTTCCCTGCCAAGGAAGGAAAATGCTCAGAGGCAGAGTGGTAACAGTGGTAAGCAGAATTTACTTAAAAAAACCCAAAAACCAGAAAAAACACCACCACACCAACTGACCAAAATGCAACTACTGAAGCCAAATAAATAGAAATCTTAGTTTCCATACTGAATAACAGCTGAGCCATCCTACGCATCAGTGTAACCCAATGAACCCAGATGTCTGTTTTACTTGCATTTCTATCCTCCCTCCAGTCAAATCAGGCCCACCACTGAAACTTCCTAAGATTAACTAGATAGGGTTTTTTTTTGTGTACTCAGATCCCAGGAAGGCTGCAGGCCAGAATCTCAAAAGACGCCCCACTTCACACAAGTTATTAGATGTTTTATGTATTTTTAAAATTTATTTTTGCTTTCTAATGGTATTTAGTTTTTCTATGTTTTAGTGACTGTGAGTATTCCTGACACAACAAGGTTGTATAAGACCTGACATTTCTACTGTCTATAGCCTAGAAGCTAAAGTCAAAACTTCTGACACCTTTTTTTTTTTTTTACTTCCAGTTCTTACTATAAACAACTGAAGCGCTACTAGGAACATTTACAAGTATGTTTGTATTTTGCTTGTTTAAAGAGATGTATAAAGCTAACAAAAGAGATATGTTACTGGTGGAACATAATACATAATATGCTTTTCCACTGGATGATATCATTAATGACTGAATTGTAAAAGTCAGCAGGGTCCTCCCAGTTGTGGCATCCAGTGAACTTCAGCCCCAGATTCAACAGCCTGGTAGTTTTGGAGTCAGGGGTTGGAGGTTACAATACCTCATACATTATTCCTCCTTCATTACTCTTTTTATGAGCAGGTGATTTCCCCTTTGTCCGTATCAATTTCCTATAAAGTAGGTCTGACAAAGGTGCCCTGTGTCCCAGGCACTGTCAGGCTGTTCCAGAGATGCTCCCCCAGCTCTTGGGAGGGAAGGCGCTGTAGGAGCTCCGTCGCAGCTGACGTTATCCCATGTTGCTCATACTGCTTCCTTAGTTTTGTGCTCTGGGTTTTCCTCAGCTGTGAAATAATTTTATTCCCTCCACTTCCTTCTGCCAATTGTCTTGGATTCCAGACAACTCTGACTGCCAGCTTCAGCCAACAGACTAATGGGACTGCTTTACAGTGGAATAATATGCAGCCTAACTCAGAGCAGTTGCCATTTGCTAGGGCTCCATCCTGACCTTGTTGTAATAAAGCAAGGGTTACCATTAACATTACCTCCTACAGCAAGAATAGAGACTTCCTCTTAGAGAGACAGACAATGCCTCTACTACTTTCTTTTGCTTTCTTTTTAATACATAGAATGAAAAGCAACAATTCTCTCTACCTTGGGCCCTGAGGAGATCAGCACAGCAGTGCCCCTGAATGCAAAATGAGCTACTTTCAGGGGGCTCCAGGCAATCAGACTTCCTTTAAAGACAAGCCCATCATTTTAAAAATGTAAAATTAAGTGAACTGCATTTACCTATAGCAAATAAAACCATCTTTTACATTTCAATTAAGACACTGAATTCTGTAATGAAGAAAATATTGTTTAAAATTCAGGTGAGAAAAGAAGCATTTCTGAAAGTAGCTATTCCTGGAACAGTTAACAGTGAAAATTCCTGGGGGCAGGAGAGAACCAAGGAAGCTACAACTTGAAATTGGATATGAATCTTCCTGAGACACTGGCTATAACACGACTTCTCATCCTACCTAGAAAAAGATATGCCCTCACAAACAAAAAAAATATCCCCTGAAAACAAAAAAGCTCAACTCAAAACCTCACAGCAGAGCACAAAACAAAACCATAATTTACTCCTGTTACTTCACTTACGGCATCAATTTTCTCAATGATGAAATTGCAATGTTTTATCTAGTTCTTTTTATAAAGAACTACTCAGCTTGCTTTGTTCTGTCTAATGTCTTCTTCAAATATACACACTTCAGTTTGCATTTCATTTTAGGAAAGCAAATAAAATAAAACCAGCATGTTCTGGCAGCAGGAGGGGGATATTATTAAATTGCAAATGAAAGGCATAAGGATTAATCCATTCATATTTTACAAACCATTTACTGGAAAGCAAGTCTAAACACATGTTCAGATCCAAGCATCCTTGAACACTCTGGTTAAGATCCTGTTCAAGATTACTTTGGTCACCATTTCCCAACTCCATCACACACTGTTAAAGAAATCTTTATTTCTTATCTGCTTTTCAAGAAGACTTTGGCACCCCAATCACAATTACAGTTCCTTGGTGCTGAGTGCTGTACAAACCCATTGCCACAACCCTGGTTTCTTTCAGTGTGCCCAATTGCTTATGACATACTTGACTCAATAAACTTTACACATTTTAGTTTTTATATATATGACTGTGGTCAAATAAAACCTTAACAACATACATTAATTTGTTGTGTGCGGGATCTTCTCTTCAAACTGAAATTTTTGTGTGAATTTTATGAGAGTATGAAAAATACCAGCTGGCAATGACAAACACAAGCCACCTGGTGGGACCACCAGCAGCACCAAGCCTCACACATGCCACAGTGGGGGTAATTGCCCATTAGCACAGCTTCACTCAGATAAAAGTAAACCAGGATAAAACCCCCTCTGGCCCAAACTGCCAATTTGATGTATATGCAAAGTAAAGCTTTGGTATTTAAAAAACCATATTATTTTATATGTTTAATATGTGAATAGAAAAGGCAATGCTGAGTACCAAACTGTAAGACAAGCTGAACATAACCTTGATTTTACTGAGAAAGCTGTGCTTAACTTTCTGAAAACTGCTCTGGTCTGAGAAGGTACCGCAGATAGCCTGAGCAGCTGGGAACAGGCAGTGCTAGTTGTATTGTTATTTTCTATTCACTTCCATTTAGCTCCCAAGCTACTTTCAAACTTAAGATAGTGTAGAGTCCAAACTACCTCTGTTTTCAGGTTACTGGCCACAAAGCTAAAAAAAAAAAAAAACCCCAAAGATTTTTCTTTTCCTGTAAAATCTTGCTAAAAGTCAAGCACAAAATCAGTCTTCTGTCCCACAAACATACCAAATTATAATGCATGATTTTCATTTTTAAAAAAAGAAAAATCACTCACTATTCAGAATTTCTGTAATTATGGCATATTTCAGTTGGGGGAAGAAACCCAGGAGTCAATCCAGCCAGTTTCCAGGAAATGTCAGCCTCTTCTCAGGACAAAAATATGAAAGGATTTTGTTTACCTGGGATCCTGTTATACACTGATTTTTTAAAAATATACCATTGATTATGAGTACTATTAGAACATTCCGTTTGAAAAGCTGAGAGTCAGATAATCATGATTCATTTTGAATTACAAACCATTGCAGTTTGAAAGAAATAAAATAAGGGTGTAAGATTAAAATGGATTAAAGGTGAGAAGATATATGTATATGCTATAAAAATCAACTGATTTTTTTTGGAAGATGATTTAAAAAACCGTGTTAGGTACTTAAGGACTATACTGCTGATCAGAATGCTGCATTATCCTGCTTGTGTCCATACAAGATGGAGTTCAAGCTCTCAGACCAGGCACCACAGATATAGCCAAGTTTTCTATTCTTAAACCCATCCTGGTCATTCGTGATCTACTGTTAACAGACCCCTTTTCATCCTGATCCCACCATCCCCACAAGCTGCTTATAAGAAGCATTTCTTTTAAAAGAAAGCCATTAAAAATATACCACACAGTTTTAAACAAAGAGCTTTTAGAAAGAAGACTTTGTAACACTGTTGTAGAAGTCAAATTTAAATGCTGTGTATTTAAGTTATTTGTGACCTCTTGTGCTTTCTGCCCATGGTGATCTGGACACCAAAGTAGATGCTTGCAGGAGAAGCACAAGAAGCTTCTCTTGGTAGACAGTTAATCTCACTGCTGGAGAGAAATGGAAAGCCATTGGTGTGTGCCTTTCAAACCCTGCTGAAGTGATGTTTCTGCTCAGCTACTCCAGGATAATCAATGCCTTGCCAACAGCAGCAGTATGTGCAATGCCAACACTCTGCTCCTGACTGCAGCTCCACCATCCTGGATGTGTAAGATTTGTGGCACAGGCCTCCTTCAGGTTCAGAGAGCGTTAGGGACTTAATGAGTGGATGTAACGCAGTTCACTGAGCTCTGCCCTTCCTGGAAACCTTAGCCAAGCCTATACACAACCACACACTCCCTTCTCCATGAACCATGGGAGATGAGCTAACACCTGTGTGAGGGACCTGTCAAAGCTTTCTGTAGGAGAGTCTAAATATATTCACAGCAAACAACGATCATTTGTGCTCCTCACATCCAATATCCAGCTCCTGCTTCGTGACCAATCTCTGCAGAAACACGGACAGAGAGCATGCAACACAAATATGTAACACTCACTCAAGTGAAATAACTTGTTTCCATCTGTTGCACCATTTGAAAGGCTTTTAATTTAATATGTCATGCCTGCTTGCTCTGATCACTTTGGATTGTAGCTGTATCTCTTATTTTTCAAAGCAATTTTTCTAAAAATGTTGGTGGGAAGAAAAGATGAAAACCATTGTTCTTTCAAAAATTGTCCAGCTATAACACTAGAAAATTTAGTAGCCATTTATTTACAAGCAGGCAAAATATTCTAATAACATGCATATTCTAATACACACAGTTACACAAATATTTCTGTAAATATATTCAAAGTAATAAGAGTTCCACAAACCATTAAGCACCCTGCCTTGGAACCAAAAGACATGTTAAAAAAATTGTTTTTAACATGAATTTAACCAGATGTTGTAGACCAGGGAGTACCCATTTCACTATTGTTACCTACTTCAGAGATGATCTATCTTAACAATCCTTTAAACAACAGGCTAAGGGAAAGCAAGAGCTTTGTGGTGTGAAATAAAAAATCATACCCATCAGAAAAGGGCAGTATTTGTAGCTGGGGATGTTAGGCAGAAGGTGGTGTTGAATCAAGGAGCAGCTGAAGGCAATGCTGTGCCTCAGAGCTGTGAATCAGCAGCTGTGATCTCCAGCACCCCAGTACTCTGAAGGGATTTCTTATATCACTGGAACATCTCAGTGTGGAGGAAGTAAAAAGGCAGAGGCATATTATTAAATGTATGCTTGTTCAGCACATCCTTTCCTAAGTGATTTCAGAAGTTGACTTCATTCTGGGCCACTGTGGTGAGAGGCAATAAATCAAAACAAGGCTCTGGCAGTGTGATGAAAGATGAGCTGAGTCTGCTGAGGTGGTGCCATTTATAGGCCTGTGGGGATATATTAAAGAGGATGAGAGAGGAGGCAAAGTGGCCAACACACCTGAAGCACTGAGCTGGGTAAAATTCACCAGGAGGTGAAGGTTGTGATTAAGGTTGTTCAAGGAGAACAGGGATGCAAATGCCAAACCTGCAGCTGTGCAAGCAGCCTCCAGCTCTGGAGGGCTTCCAGTTGGCTCCATGTTTGCAGAGCACGGTGCTGGCTGACAGACAGCCCAGCTTACCCAAAGCAGCAGTCCCTCACACTTTCCTGGAGGCTCTGCAATGGTATTCCAGCAAGCACTGTCACTGTAAGTACATCTTGGACCAGTGGACTGGATTTCACATTTCCGTATCTCCTCCCCTGTTGCACTCAAAGTTCATGGGGCTTTGCAATTCTCACCCTTGTGTTCCACTGCTGACAGCTGATCAGTCTGAGAGGCTTCAGATCCATTAATACAGAAGCAGAAACAGGATGTCTGTGAAAACTGGTTTCAGGAGCCTGGGAAATTATTTGAAGATGCTCCTTAGGGGTCCAATAAAGCACCCAGCAGTACCACTGGAGAAGTTCACATGGAATTCAGTGAAAGCTGGACTTGAACTGAGAGACTTATTCACACTGAAAGTACAAACTACAGAAATGCCACATCAACATCCCAACTGCCCTTACAAAAACATCCTCCCATGTATTTTTGTTGAGATTATTTTTATCTGCCTTAGCCCTCAGAATTCTTCTTGCTACCAGCTTCCTGGACCTTCATGATCACATCTGACAGTAATTCACAGACCAGCATCCTCAGCTAAGCCAGTGCCTTATTTACAGGAAACAACAAGAATATTATTCTTTATGAATTATGCATAATCACTATTTATCAAGCTGGGTTAATTGGCACATAACAAAAGAGTTGTCTGGTGCACAGCTGAATAATGTGGAAGCCAAAATTGATGGAAATGGTGCAGCAAAAGCCTGATTGTGAAAAGTCACATTGCTACATGTTAATTCTTAAGTGATTGCTGCCCTTTCAGAGGGGGAAGGGGAGGCCAAGAGAGACAGACCTACTTTGGAATAATTTGTTAATCTCGGAGGGTTTGGACACAGTGTCATAGCTATAAATACTGGTTCAAAGTCTGCTCTCAGCCTCCTGCGTAGTGAAATTTTAACACGGTGCACATGCATTTTTTGTGGTCTACAAGATGCTGCTACATTCATAAGCAGAGAACAATCTCATTAATCACTAGCAACAGCATGAGACTGTGGTCTGCAGGGTTATGAGTGATGCTGATAGAGAAGCAGGGCTCTTCCCACATCTTCACCTGACAAACAAGAGCTAACTGCCTCATACCAAGGCCAGACTAGCAGCCCTTTGGTTGTAGGATCAAGAGATCCTAGAAGTCCTCATCAGAACTCTGAGTGTATCATGAGACAGTGGTAGTGTGGGTCAGAACTTGACTTTCTCCAGAACACACACACCTGAAGAACCACAGCTTAGCTCACCTTGCTCTACATGCACTGAAGGTTTTACTTAATGTCCTACATCCCAAAGCTGCATGCACAAATTTAAGAACATGCTTTGGTGTTTTGCTGGGCAGACACAGACTGAAGCACAAGTCTGCTCAAGGCACTGAATCAGAGCTGAGGATCTGAATTGCCATGGTGCTCACTCTGGTGGGGCCCTTCCATGAGGCATTACCATCTAGTATGAGGGGTTGTAAGATGACTTAGTCTGATTTACACCATTACACTTCCACATTTCTTTGATCTCTTCACTACTAAAACTTAGTAAAATCTCTCCTAGCAGTAAAACACCTGCAAATCCATGCTTCAAAATACAGCCCTTCCTTCCCTCTCCCTCTTACTAGGAGAGTTAACAGAAAATGAGAAGAATCCTGTAACAGCCCTTCCTATGAGTTAGAAACTCTAAACTGCAAACATCATGCAAGCCAGAGAATCCTCCTGTGATCTTACCATGTTTGAGGTCTCATCAGCATGAATATAAATTAATGTAGAACCACAAATATTAAAAAAAAAATCTGGATTACATTATTGCCATTGCAGCTCCTCCCTACTGGAAATATGGTTAGCAAACATTAGCTTTCTTCTGAAAATATTCTGACTCTTTATTAGAAGTATCAAAAAAAAATTATTCTTTTTGGCTTTTTACAAGACTCAATAAATCTGCTAAGAACGTGCTTGTGTACCCCAATAAATTCCAAGAGGCCTGCAAAACTACCGAGTGAACACAGAAGGGAGAAGAAAAATGAAACAAGGGGAAGTCCAAAACAACGTTTCTACAACACTATCCAAGCCTTTTCTGGTTTTGGGAACAAGAACACTAATCCTTATGGCAGAAAGTAAATATGAATTTCTAAAGTGCAATGCACTGTGGATCCTTCCTTCAGTTAGACAGTTCAACTCCTAATCAGTCTTTGACCAATCATTAGGAATTAATTAATTAATTAATAGCCCATTAAGGGATATTTTTTTCAGCCAAGGAACAAGCAGATGAGTCTCAACACTGTCTGAAACACAGCTGTGCAACACCCAAAGCAGTACAGAGTTGGGGGAAACAGTCTCAAAAGGGCAGTGTGTATCTTTAGGACAGTAGGTCTGACATCCAATTTACCAAACAGCTCAACTGCAGCACTTTAGATGACAGACAACAATAAATTTCTCTGCCTTAAGGCAATTTCCCACAGGGCTGTACCATTCCTCAAGCTCTGCAGTGAGCTGCAGGATGAGCTCTTTCCAGAAGACCATCATCACCCTGAAGGTCTGTCCCCACTGCTGCTCATCCCTTGTGTGCAGCACCACCTGTTCAGGGAGGTCACCCATGGAGCAAAACTGTGCTAAGGACAGGGAGAATCTGAGAGATGAGACTGGGGGGTGTCACTGCCAGCTCTGATGACATGACCAGGCTCAGGAGCTGGGCAGCCCCTGCTGACAGCAGGCACAGACACAGTGATGGGTGGAACCACTTCATGAACTCGATTAATTTTTCAGCTGCCTGTCAAAAAAGCTTTTAAAAAATCAGCTTGCTATGCACAACAGAATTGTGATATGTGGCTACAGTTAGAGATTGTAAATAATGCCTTACTTCAGTTTAAATGTACCCATGTCCTACCAAATAAAAACTTATTAAATTTCTGCTTTACTAATTTCTTATAAAGTAACACACAATATCCTCCAGTTTCACAGATTAATGATTCTGAATTTTAACCAGAAAATGCCACTGCCAATTTCAAAGTAAATTTAAAATCTTTATCTCTTGTTAGAACCCGTGTAATAGTCATGAGAAGCATTCACATCATTCAGCAAAAAGCAGCCCATCACAAAGGTTTCAAACCAGGAAACCTCTTTCTCTGCACCACACACAAATGCATCTAATGTAATCCTATACTGCCTAAGCAGCAGACAGCAGAAAGGGCTGTGATAACATGCCCTTGTATTTGATTAAACTGATGCATTGTAGGAGCTGATGTTGGGCTACTGCTACTGAGTTTTCCTACTTTGACTCTCAAACCAACTCCCTGACAGAGTTAAGCTTTTTAAAGTGTCCCATCAACAGACTATTTTTGGAATTGAAAATTTTGTAGGCCTTGAAAAGATTTATTTGTTGAACTAAGGTAGTAAAGCTCTTCAGATAGATTAATGTACTAAGTGAAGTGTCTCTCCACACTATACTAGGAGCTTAAGAGACCTCATTTTCTAAGAAATGTCAGCTATAGGCACAGAAGATTTCTTTGTACTCTGATTTTCTCCATGTATTTCCATTTGCACGAGCAAGTCTAGACCCTCCTTCCCACTGGCAATGTTATCAGTGAGGCAATACCTTTCTGTAACAAAAATAGCACAGAAACCTGCATAAGAAAAATGAATTTGATAACAATAGAATGGCTTTCTCATAATAATTTAATAAGTTGAAGACAGGAAGATTTAAATCCTACAGAAGAGCTGCATAAAAGGGATTGATGAATTCATCAGCTCTTCCAAGCTTCCCAAAGAAGCCCAGACAATATTTCTTACCTCCTGTTCTACAGATATCACCTATAAAAGAAAAGCAGGCATTCAAGTCCTTCTATTATGCTATTCTTTGCCTCTGGGGCTAAACTCACTGTTGAATCTGCTTTAAGTAAATGTGACACATTTAAAAATATTCTGATTTGTTTCTAATATTTCTCATTAGAATAATACACTTGTAATGCCCTTTCTGGTTAGGATTTCTGGTTAAGTAGCTCTGAACCCTGAAATTACCATATGGACATATAGCAAGCTACTGACCTTTATGGTTTTCTACTAAACGAAGAAAAGTCTGCAAAAACATTGCCAGAAATGCAAACACAAGCTATTGCTAGTTTTAGTTAAGCACTATCAGTATATTCCTGTATTTCAAGAAGTCCTGAGACCTTCAGAAACCATATCAAACAAACTAAATTAGGAACTCCACGGACTGAAAAATCATGGACTGCTCAAATTTTTTTATGGATTTAGCAATATACTTTTACATACAGTTGCTTTGCTTTTCTTGGATAAACAAAAAGAAGACAAAGTTATGGGATTAATAAACACAGAAATGTAATCCTGTAACAAGTCAGCAATTGTTGCCACTTACAAAAATAAGAGAAAAAAAAAGGCTTTTTCCCCTCTGGTTGACTGTCATGTTGGTGCAATGAGTAAGGACAGCAGGAAATAACTTTACACACAGTATATAGAATTTATTCATTTACCCTATCTCTTTAAGCACAGAACCTTCAGGATTTTATTAGTTTAATCTATGTTTGATAGTAATATTTCATTCCATGAAAATTATTGGGTAATAAAAGGATTCAGTGGTAGCCATTGGCTGGGAGACTCCTCTTCACTCTGCGGGGGGGGAGGGGGAACTAAATTGAATCTTTTCTCTTACTTTGTTGTGTTACTATAGGAATAAGAAAGAGACTGACAGTAACAGGATAATTTAGTAGCCATGAATATATGGGCTAAACACTAGCTCCAAATTATTTCATTTCTGTTCTTTAAAAAAAAACTTCCCCTTCCATGAAATCTACCCATGATACAGTAATTAAAAATCTTCCTAGACAGCAAACACGCCAAGGTTGTCCCCTAGAAGTGACTATTTTCAAAGTATTTCACATCTTAGAAAGAAGTGCAACTTAACTCTTAAGCTGGAAAAGGCTCCAGATCCTTTTCCAAATTGCAGCTTCCCTTCACATACTTGGTCCTATTCTTCCTCTCTCCCAACACCCAAGCCCATTCTCAAATAAAATATATCCTGCTATCACACAATTAACACTGAATAAAAACATAAGGAGAGTATTACTGCAAATAAAGCAAACCATGGAAATGTTACAATAAAAATATTTTCTTTAACAAATGTAAATAAATTCAGTATCTAGGATTCTCATGACTTCAGCTAAGCAGAATAAATATGCTGGGTCAAGCCAATAAGTGAAACTAATCATGCTCTACAGAGCTGCAGCCTCCTGACAAGCCACATTCTGAAATCTCTTTCTAAAACTGTTCTATCTACAGAGTCCATTCAAACTTCCCAAGTGAAGGTGCAAATCCACAGCACATTAGAGTTAATTAGAGCCAACAATGTGGGAAATGCAAGATAAATTCTTCTCCTGAAAGATTTATTTCTGAATACCAGTTTTGGGAGACTGGGGGGAGCAAGTGAGAAATTAATCTCACTCTGGAAAACTTAACTCATCTTTGTGAGACTCTCCCCAGGAATGGAGCAGTAATATGGTGTTGCTTATTAAGAAACAGCACTGATCACAGTACTACTACACAAAGATGCTGCTGTACACATAATTTTAAAATTTGCATGCTTGATATCAGCAGATACTGTCTGCACAAGCAGAAGACATACATTTAGTCCATTACACAATTGCAGTGAAAAAGAATAAAACCAAGTTTGAATCAAAAGTAAAATATAACTAAAACCCAAAAGTTCTTAAAAATAAGAATTAGCAAACACAAGAGGAAGGGTTCTTCTTCTAAAACAGCATAATCATAGTTTTTGTGTTTAAAATGTAATTGCTAAGCAAGATTTGAAAAGACTACCCAAATGTATGACTTTGGAAGGATGGTTCAGGTGAAAAACTTGGACTTGTGATTAACTAGATCTGAAAAATAACCAGTTATTTAAGCTAAGCAAGCCCATATATTCTCATTCTCCTGAAGGACAACGCAATTCACCCCAACTGACATCTAACAGAGATTACACAGGTGGCCTCTTGCAATGGATATTGCTACTCACATAGAACAAAGCTGGGGCCTGAATTAGATACCCACACAGCATTTTACACAGCTGAGCAGACTGTTGAAAGGCAAGTTTGGACATTAGGGTGTTCAGTTTCAACATCCAAGCTCTCCAACAAGGTGTTAATGCCCTTAGGGACAAGAACACAGAACACTGAAGAATATTAAATAAGGTGGTTTAGCTACAAGCCCTACACAAGCAACCTCTCAAATGACATTATCACCCTTATTTCTTCCTCTGCCATTCTATTCTCAAGAACCCAGATAACCATCACAGGTAATCTTTATTACCACAATTGATCTTGTATCTTTAAACCACAAATAGGACTGAAGCAGTCATATTGCAGCTCCACAAAAGAATGAGACAATTCTGCTTAGCGAAGGACATCTTTCCTTAGGATTCACAGGACATTTCCCTCTTTACACTAAAGTGAACTGTAGAAATGTCACAGTTTTCCATAATTAAAAAAAAAAAAAAAAAAAAGGAGAGATCCATCACTGTACATTTCTTCGCCCTCACGCTGTCCTTTCTGCCAAGGAAGCCAAAAAGGCAAAGGTATCTAGTGAAAATACCTGCTTATCACCTCCCATGCCGGCTTTGTGAGTAACTTGACACTGCAGCTGAACAGTCAAACCCACATCCACGCTTTAATTAGAGGTAAGGGGAGCACCTACTGTTTGCATTTACAGTCAGTCTGGTTCATGAGCAGCAGGAGCAAGTTCAGCCATCACAACTGCTCATCTTGGGCTGCTCTGATGCATCGTTTCAGCAGGGGAACAATTAAACAGACCCATTCACAGCTGAAGAGACCACTAAATTTTGCCAAGTGCAGTCACCAGTGTTTAATCCTTGCTACTGTATCTTGTCAGCCACTGCACCACACAAATCAGCAACAGAATCCATCTCTCTCTGCTGACTGCATGGGTGTGGGGGTGTCTCTTCTCCCATGAACACATAGGATATTTATTCTGCTAACTCATCCACTTATATAGAGCTTGAGCATATCCCATCTCATAAGAGGAGATTAAATTTTTGGAGAAAGAATTCAAGAATAAAACATCATCAATTAAAGTGGTGGTATTAGAACAGCTTCACTGCAGATACTGAGACAAAGGAAAGGCAAGCAGAAGGAAGCAGACAGATAAAAAGTGGCTTGCTAGGATCTGAAAAACCAATGACAAGAGACACTCAAATGAAGAGTAAGATTAGTTTCACTTATTTTCTTGTTACAAATTTTACACATTAAAAGAAATCTCAGACTATGAAGGAAAAGAAAGAACAAGAGAAAAAATATTTTCCTATTCAGGAAATTGGTAGTTCATGCTTGTGAAAAACCTTGAATTATGATAAAAAATATTCCACTTGGAAGCTATCATGAGTAACGCAAGGTGTGGAAGAACATGACCCTTTGGTAACCGAACAACACACAAATTCACAGCAAATCTGTAAACTCTGTACTGCCAAAAATCATTTTAAGAACCATAGTGGCAGAGATCTGTTTTCATGAGGCATGATAAGTCAATCAACTCCAGCTGGAGTAATTTGGACTTAGGTATTGAATGAAACTTTAAATGTAATTATTTAATAAATTGGCTACAATCACAAACATTTTAAAACACACCCTAGCATTCTACAGTTACTTCTGTCACCACTGTGACACTAACTGTCACACAAGTTATGGTTCATTGTACCAATTAGTTCAGGCAAATACAGGCAAAGTCTGCTCTCAGGACAGCAGCTGGAGGCAGTGGTGTTATTTCACATATAAACAAGTAAGCATGAGTAAAACTAAAATAAAAATGCTCTGAGCACTTAAATCTATTTTCAGTCACTCATGGCTACAGAGCAAGACAATGGAAATTTTCAAGCACAGGACTTAAAAATCTATCTAATCTTTATTTAATGATCACACTTTTACAAAATATGAATCCTTCAAATATACTGTAACGTATCAATAAGAGAGCACATTCTCTAAAATATGTGAGAGGGGTTTTTATTTCAACTTCTGGGGTTCCAACTCATTCAAGTTAGAAGAACAGACTGTTCCACAGCCAACAAGCCATCTGCTGACCTTGCCTCCAGTGAATCCCACGGCAAAAGACATTGTGATGGAATGACCCAGGCAATTGGGACACACACCATTAAGTAAGAGACAGAATGAAGAATGGAAAACTTTTGAGGGTAACTGTAGACAAACACAATCACTGCATCAATGCATTTTTTTAAAATAAAAAAAAAGAGAGATGAAGGTATTTGCTCTGAAGCCAGAAGGCTACTAGTGTATGTCTTGCAAACAGGGCTTGTCTCAAGGTTTTCTTTGATTTCAAAACAAAACTGTGGTAATAGAGTACACTTAAATAGTCTCTTTTCTATCTGCAACTTCCAAGAAGTCATTTACTCTTTTAATAAAACAAATGTTCTTCACCTCCACAGCAGAAAATTGTTTAAACCAGTTATTACTCACTGGAGTTTTGCTGTGTCACTGCATTTCACCATAAACTTGTCAACTGGTTGTTTCTAACAAAGCTACAAAAAATATTTTCAGAGTCTAATGCTCCATTCTGGACTCCTTCAAGTAACTTTTAGTCTTTCGAATTAGGGTAAGAAAAGTCAATGCAGACACTGCCTGCAAGGACATATAATTCAGTGTATCATTTCATAACCCAGCTGTCAACAGAGACAACATTTTTATAATCCATGTATTGTATGCGTGCCAGTATGAGATGAATAGTCCTGTAACTATAATCAATACCGTTCATTCAAACAACTGGCAGCAGCATTTCAGACAACTGGCAATTTCATCAGTTTCACTGGGCTGCCCAAAAATAAACAGCTTGAGAAGGATGAATGATCTCTGTGGTTATCTATAAATAATACTAATCTCAGCCATTTGTTTCAGGGGGTTCATCACTGGGAGCTGCAGAAGTCTCATATCAGCGCAGAAGGCACGGCAGCCTTCAAGAAACTAAAGAAATGCTGATGAATTTTACTGCTGGTTTTTCATTCATACAGTCACTGTATTTACATACAGGCCCCACTGAAAGCTCCAGGATCCCTCCAGTGCTTCAGCAGTTCCAGCTTTGCAGGAAACTCATACAATCTCAAGGACTGGTAAATAGCTCAAAAGTCAAACTGGATTCACAGACAGCTCCAGTGATCTGAGCAAACCTAGCCTGGGTAGTGACTTACACTAATGTCACTTAAAAGGAAATGTGAGCAAGTCTGAGGTTTTTAACTACTTCAGTGTGAAACTTGCCCACTCTCAAAAGAGTTATTGAGAGCAAAACAAACCAAACAGCTCCATGTGAGTGAGACTAATGCCAAGGCTGATGGGCACGAGGTGAACCCAGGCAGACGGGGAACAGAAGGCGCCATTCACAGTCCTGTTCCCTGTCTCTGGGAAGTGAAATAGCTCCTTTTTTTAATTTTAAAATTATGCTCCTATCTATAAAAGCAAAGCAAGAACAGAGAACGTAGAAAAAGGAATAAAGACAGCCGAGTAAAGGAAAAAACCACATCCCTGTGGAGTACAGATCCCAAAGAAAGCTTCCAAAGCCCTGAAGTGAAAGAGATCCAGTTGCTGTGGCTGTAGTGAGTCTTTCCCTGGCAGCCTTGCAGGGCTGTGGGCAAGTACTGCAACACCACTGCTGCCTAGCATGCAACCCTGCACGTTGGTGGGTCACCAGCCCTGGGCTGAGGCACACATCTCCTGCAGAAAATCTCCTAACCACCAGGAATTCTTACTTAGAGGTTTTCTACCCTATTTCACTGTACGAATTACAAGATGCTTGGTGTGTGCTCTAGGGAAAACAGGAAAGATCAGTTCTCCCAAGAACCTAGAGGTTGGCACTCCTTGGCTTCCAGGCAAGATTTGTGGTGCCATGAGCCACCACTGCAGAGAGCTCAATACACCACTAGACTGCAGCAATTCTTTTCTGCAGATATCATGAATGGGAGCCAAGGCCATCACCTCAGCTCCTTCACATGGAGTGTAATGCTCCAAAGAAACTCCATCAGATGAGCTCTGCAGAAGTGCCCAAGCCCTCTGAACACAATCTGAGCAGGAGACAACAGCACATATGTGTGCACCCAAATAATCAAACTGCTGCTGCACCAAGCTTCAAAAGTCACATTGGTCCATCTACATCCAAAATCACTTTTAAGTCTTAAAGCCTGTTGCTCAGAAAATTTATATCCTGGCAATTAAAATAATCTTCAACTTGTAGCATTATCCAATTTACAAGCTTAATGCTAGTTTAATGACAATCAGCACGCCCAGCCACACTAAGCCAGCACTGCAGTGGGATATTTTCAGCATAACCACCAACAGCAAACGGATTATTGGCAGCAACTTCTCTGAAAAGAAAACACCAGTGGACAAAGAGAGGAACCTCACAACATCTACACCTCTGAGAAATGAAGCAGGCTGTGGCTGTTTTAAAATGAAAGCCTTGATATTATTGTTAAAATAAAATTGTCTGCAGGGCATCCATAAAGAAAAGCCAGCTTTTAAGAATGGGTGAATTTATCAAGCTGCACATCTTTGATCATCAATATTTTAAAGTTACTACTTTTTATTCTATAGTGCCAATAAATCTCTACACACTGTAACTGTAATCATCACAGCACAACATGATCCACTTCTCCTGGAGATTTAAAGTTGGACTCAGTCACAAAAAACCACCCGAATTAGGTAGGAGAATGGCTAAACTGGTAAAATAGTCTCTCAGTTTCAGGTAAATGATGAGGTAGCAGCATGCACTGTTATTAACCTGAAGTTCATAATGAGAGCTTAAATGAACAGCTCTAAGTGGACACAGGCCTTTGTAAGGGAGCTGCCCTCCTGCAGCTGGCACTAATTGATCCTTCTGCTGGCAGGCTCAGTGGAAAAGGCAGCAGCAGCAGGAACCACAGGCCCTTCTCTGTCATGCAGAACAAAGTCACAGTCCTGATTATCCAGGAGGTTTGATCTTAATGCTCTACACTTCTACAGCTTCTTTCATCCAGGAAAGAGGCAGCCAGGATAGCAGGGGAGACTGTCATGCTACTTTTGCCCTTCCCACACCCATTTTGCAGAAGGTCTCCTGTTTCTGGAGTTTACAGATACTTTTTTCAAGGGTACTCCACGCATATTCACTTACAGATCTGAATTACTGAGAAACTGAAATGATTCATATCTCATACACAGCTTCACCCAGCCTTCTTGAAAACACAATCTTTATTTTAATCCCCCTATAGAGAATTTTGCTGTAAACTGAAATCAACCCAGCATATACAAGAAATAGACTGGGCTGATATAATCAGTTTTAGAGACAACACAGTAAAAAGTAGAATTTTGTCCAGAAAGATGCCATTTTAAAATTCATATGGAGATCCTGACTAAGGCAGACTATTCCAGTACAGCAGATTCTGGAATCAATTAACAAAACAATTCTTATTAACACAAAGAATCTCCAGACAGTACCAAGGAAGCACAGAATCTTTGCAGAAAAGCCTGCAAGGAAAATATTCTTTAATATCAAATTATATCCTCCAGTGTATGCAGAGATTGCCTCAAATCTCAAATGCATCTTATGTGAAACAGGGGCTAGCACTGCAGAAGAACACAATAAGAATTTAAGACAGGAAGTGCAGATAATTTATCTAAATAAAGCTTTCAGGAAAATAACAGATTTATGCTGATACTGATCCAAGCTGGAACCTGACCAGGATGCAGGAGTTAGCATCACTACCCACAATAGGTTCCCCATTTATGAAAAACAACAGTGTGTTTTTACACATGAAAATAAATTAATATGTTAGCTTTATGCTTCTGTCAAAAGACCCTGTTCTACCAGAGACTTGTTCTTGAATTATCTCTAGAATGACTCAGAAAAAGGTGCAATGTTTTTCAGTCAAAAAAAATGACTCAGAAAAAGGTGCAATGTTTTTCACTATTCATGCAAGCACCTAAGAGAAACAAGGAGTTAAATTTCACAGAAGAGTCTACAGTCTTTAATGTCACACAGCCTCTATTCATAAAAGAATTGCAAAATACATAAACCGATGCAGAGAAAAGTAGTGAAAGCTTCACAGCTACAAAAAATATACCTGTAGCTGGAAAACGGGGGAAAAAAAGAAAAAGTGAAAGCAGATATGGTATAAGTGACTTCTGCTAAAAGCAGGGTCAGCACTTTCCACTGGAGACTATTTGATTTACACTATTTTGTTTCAACTGAAAAACGAAATCTTTCCTTAGCAGATTCTGCTCTACAGAGTCTATTACAGATACTTCTGAGATACCCAGCATCATTTATAAGGGGACACTTACTAGTGCTGAACGTGATCATTTTGCTGAATTTCCCAAAGTTCCAGAAGGAAATAACATGCTATGCAACACAAGGGTGTATTCAGTTAGTTGCTGAAGTCAGGAGTCTGGACAACCCACACAGCCCTGGAGGAAAGGTGTGCTATTGATTAAGATGTTCAGGGTCTCCCCTGAAGAATCCATTGGCTGTCCTGGACCCACATTCCCTACTTAAGAGCCAGGAACACTCCAGGAGGGACCACTCTGCTTTTAGCCTTTACTGATTTCACACAGCTACTCTGAATCTACCCCAGTGTAAATCACACCAGAAAAAAACCCCATCAGGTATTTTAACTGTCACAGCACATGTCACAGCTGAGACAGCCACAATACACAGAATATCCCCATACAATTTCAGAAGGCTGCAAGCATTTACTCACACAAATTAACACCATACCATATCAGAAGGCTTCAGACACCTGCCCAGAGTAACATCAGGTCACTTCAGAAGGCTGCAAGCATCTGCCCTTCTTGTTCCTCAGCCCAGCCTTTCATACCCCCATGTTGATGCAGTGCAGCTGTGAGCCCTCTGTTCCCTTTGGTGGCTGCTCAGTGCCCCTGGGCACTCCATGGCTCATTGTGTCAGTGCTGCTCACCTGCTGCTCACAGCTGAGCCCACTGGGGATGGGGCTGGGCCCCGCCCACTCCCAATCATCACAAACTGTGTACCTACATTGACTGCCCCTATTTATTCTAATGGGATACAGAGGCCTTTTTTTCCTTTTTTTTTTTTTTGAGGGTAGAACAATAAAGCACTAAACATTAGGTCACTGCAGATACGCATAACTAAGTATCACCACTTGCAATTTCTTTTTGTGTTATATAGAACAAAGTAACTGTCAACCAAACCAAGCAAGTAAACCAAACCTGATGCACATGAACAGACACTTTTGAAACAGGACAGCGCAGTTTGGAAACCTTCACAACATTTACTACCCTCTGCATGTAGAAAGCTACACTGATCCATGCTTCAGAGCAGCTTCTGCACCTGGAGTAGTGGAGAGCTTCAGGAGGGTGAACTGGTCTCATTTTGCTCAGTTTTGGGCTTATCTCACTGCCTCTCCAGTAATAAAGTAAATTGCCTGTAGATGGTGTGGGAAGACATACTATACATACTTTGACTGACAAAAGTCATCTATCCATAAAATCCATCACAAGCAGTTTGAACTACATACCCTGAAAAAAAGCAGGATTTCTTCCAAATCACACACAATTTTATATCCACATCTGTAATCTATATGTTATAAAAAATGGAAAGAACAGGTGCTTTTACACTGAAACAAGTAAATTCATGCCTGCAGGAAACATCTTGCTAACTTGGATAAGCTTCACCAAATTGTTTCAGCCAGGAAGATGCACAAAACAGAAATCATCATTTCCAAAACAAAGCATTTGACTTCAACTGAAGCTCAGTATTTTTTTTTTAGGTCTGAAAACTATTTTAAAAAGCTTTTATTTTAAATTCTCACATTTTCTGGTTGATCCCAAATTAATCTTTAAAACCTTTTTGGAACTACATCTGAAATGAAAAATTAGTAAGTCACATAGCTCCCATAATTTTGATCATGATATTCTGGGATATACAGTGGGATGCACAGAACAGTGGGATAATGGTTCTATAGAGGAAGTAGCTCTGAGCTGGCCAAGGCATTCAATATAAATATATAAAAACTACCATTAGTCATGAGAATCACTCTGCTGACATGGCTGAAATAGGAAAGAAATAGGATTAGCTGGCACATGATGATCATGTACCTTTTTTCTCTTTAGCCCATTTTCAATTCATCAAGAAGTCATAAGCAAATAGGCACAAAAAGCAAATTTTTAAAAAAGAAATTCAGAGTTGGATACTAGGTATTGTGCAGAATGTTTGCTCATTCAGCACTTCCTTAGGTTCAAGTGCTTTTCACGTATTCCACAACAGTAGTGAAGCCACCCTGGAGATGCTACCTGACCACTGCACAAACACTTCAGAGAAAGATGGGTGAGTACATTAAACTTGCTAGATAATTTAGAATCCCCCTAACAGTTTTGAGTCAATCCAGGGTTAGAGTTGGGGTCAGTCCTTTGCAAATCAATAGACACTAATTAGCTCTCATCTAACTGCTGGAAAAAAAAAGAATGCACGAACTTGAGTTTTCTGACCAGCAGACTTCATTAGAATTCAAACTTGGTGACACAAGTGGTAAAGTCTAAGAAGACAAAACTCTGTAACTGGTAAAAATCAGTGTTTCACCATGCTCTCCTGTAGAAAGGCTACAAAAGTTCATCACCTGAAAAAACTTTCCCATTACTACTTTTCCCCAGACCATCTTCTCCCTTGCAGCTCCCCCTCAGCAGAAAAACACAAACTACAACAACAACAACCACCAAAAAGTTTTAGGGAATTTAGCATGCACAACAGAGTACAAAACAAATCAAGATGTGTGTCATGATGCAGCAACCCTGTGATCCACAAGACCTGATCCATGTTCACTAAGTGGGCTGCAGCACCCATATCAGACTAAGATCTCTGAAATGGAAATGAGACAAAGAAATCACGGGAGGCAGCAACCCCTGAAACGCACTGCTGCACATCTCTTGGAAAAGCCAGCAGCTGTGAGATGCTGATTACAGCACACCTCACTGGAGAAATCAACAGACAGCAGCACTTCTAGTAAAGACAGGTCTTTCTCCCTTCACTCAAGTGAGCAGTCAGAGTGTGGGGTCAGGCAGGCAAGAACTGGGCATTTGCTGTGCTGCAGTAGCATGGACCATATTTATTATAAAGAACCAAAGGACAGAATCTTTTCAGTATCAAATATCTTTTCTCTCCAACAGCTTTGCTTATTTCAGGTAAAGAGCTGAAAACTCCTCCTTAGCCAAGTGATAGATTGGCTTGCTGTACAGCTGCGACACATGTTCTCCCAGCTCCATCAGTAGGAATGAACATCTTCTTACAGCAAGGACAGAAAATTTGTAATTGCCAATTTCAATTCATCTTTCAACAGGATCAAAAGTAGGCTGGATTTTGGTGGGGATTTTTTTCTTCTTTTTTTTTTTTTTTTTTTTTTGTTATGTCGGTTGTTTTTTGGTTTTGGGTTTGTCTTTTTTAGGAAGTGGAAGAAGTGATCAATAAATCGAAGAAGGTGATGTTAGCCTAAGCTCTCCAAGTTTTTTACTGGAAACAGACTTGCAGTACCTCTGAGCCAGAGGTAAATTTTACTACCCTCGTATAAAAGACAGCAAAACCGTGCCATTAAATGACAATTTAACTTACTCCAAATCATGCTATGAGCCACAGAGGATTTCACCATTTCCCAAGGTCAGTCCCTTTACCAGATAGGCCAGGCTCAAATGCTTGCATGTGGCAAAACTACCCATGGTGAAATCAGCAAGCACCATTACACACATCAGCCCAGGAGAAAGACGTGTGAAAATAATGAAGTATACATAAAATGAGTGACTATGTACAGACTATATACCATCAGACATTAGCTATCTCTTATCCCAACAGCTGCATATAATTTTAAAGACAGTCCTTTTACTAAAAAACTCTCAAGCTATTGAAGAACCCATACAGCCAGACATATTTTTTAAATTCTCGACCAGAATTTCAAACGTTACACTTGAATAAGCTCTAGCAAATATCAGCCCAACACAAGGGCAGGACTAAGCATTCAAAGCCAATCACTTAAGTTATAAGTGGACTGAAAGCAAACATGTAAATTGCACTTGAAACAAACAAATCAAAAAAACTTTCAGCACATCTGAAACATCCAAACAGTCTGGCAAAATAATTACATACAAGTGACCAGATAGGTCACTCCATTCCAGCAGAAGAGTGCTCACCTGCACTGTTATCCATTCCAGGAAAGCAATTCACCCTTCCTACAAGTGCCTGGGCAAGTTATCCACAGCACTGTGTCTCTGCAGATTGATGCTCACGCATTAAGGGCTCCTGTGCCTCCTCTGTGGTGTTCGTGTCAGGGTTGCACATTGCCACTTGCTATTTCAGAAACAGTTAAGATGATAACACAGATCCAGAGCCTCAGACACAATGGCAAGGCTATGCAGGAATGACTGCTCAGCGGATTCACTGACATAACTCGTTCCTACATTCACTCTTTCTCTTTACATAGAAACCCTATCTCACCTGTTTCTCTCCTGCTCTGTGCATACACGATAGTATCACCACTAACACATCTTTGTGACACCAACTGAAAGGGTACTCACTGCCTTTGAATATTTCACACATTGCTGTGCACTAATAAAATGAACTCTGCATTCTGTATCTGCTAATATAGAAATATCTCCAAAGTTCCCACCAGAGCCAGGCTGGAGTGTGTCCTGTGAGGCTGTGTGGGAGTTATCAGTGTCCAGCTGCGATGACTGCAAGCAGCAGAGCAGGAGTGTCTACCCTGGAGTCCCCATCAGACAGCTGCACATGAAAACTCAAAGATTATTTCAAATTTGAAGTTTCAAAGGCAGCTGATATTCTGAAGATCAACAGTAATATAAAGCAGGTGATACAACAGAGGGAAGCCTCTGGCTTATGCATATTTAGAAGAAAAGAATCTCCATGGGTGAAATTTGTAAATTGCTTCACTGCAGTGATCATCACAGCTTCACAGAAAGTGGTTTTATCAAGATCAATAATTTCTAAATTTTTTGCTTTAGATCACCATGTTGTTCCAGTGGAAGTACAAGCCTTCATATAGCAAACCTCTTGACAATAGGTACAGAGTTTTTAGGCTGCCTTAAGTTTCTTTAGAAAAGGGGTGATGGCCTTCCAGTGATCTCTGCTCTCCAGCAGCACAGAAAGTACTGCTCTCAGGCAGTAACTTAAATGCCCTAAACCAATTCACATAACACCTTTCTCACAATAAATGAACACAGGTTTTCATTTATATGGGTTGGCTTGGTTTGAAATGAATGATGAAAACACGCTGCTGCTGTTTCAAAAATAACATTGTAAAACATTTTGAGGATGCCGAACTAAATCAAAATTAGCATTCTAAAACTAGTAATGACAAAATATGTACTTTAAATGGAAAATGTTAAATCAATGGTTTGTGACAATAAAGAAACGCTGAAAATACATCAGCTCTCTCATTTCACACCTTCTTGCATAACAGTCCTACACTGGCAGTAGGATGGCCTCCCACCTCCCAGACACTGAACACAGTGAACCCAGAGGAAAGAAACCCACTGTTTTCTGCAGCTCTTGGGCAAGCTCCCAAATCAGCCTTCAACAAAACTGTGGGGCTTTTTTCGTTGTTAAAAGCTTCTGTCACAGGCTAGTTTCCCATCATGGCATCTCCATTTCCTCCCAGAGATAAACTACAGCTGTTATATATTTCATGGGAAGGGGTAGTTAATCAGTAGCTCTCCAATCTGCCCTAATTGCCCCGGGGTAGTTAATCAATAGCCCTCCAACCTGCCCTAATAGCACCATGGGTCCTCCAGGCCCAGTGCTATATAGGAAAACTGAACAATTTCCTATCTGCATCTGCACAAAATCTTTCCAAAATGAAACAAGTAAATGGCACTCTTTACCATGCTTTACTCTTCCTTCATTTGGCGAACTCAGAGTTTCTCAAGTGTCCATCCATGTAAGGTATTTTTCCCCTCTCAACTGTGTGAGTTAAACGGCATCCTAACATCTAAACAGTACATCAATGTAATGTATGCAGCAAAGGAGAGAAAGCTTATTCTGAAATTATTTTAAGAAATAATAAATAAATAGTTTGAAAATGGTATAGTTCCTTCTGCTAACACTGACATCACATTAAGTTTAATGACAAATCATCTGCTCTGCCATGAAATGGAAACAAATGATAGCTGGAACACACCTTTCATGCTTCAACCTAGACCAAATAATGCAAAAGCTTTGACCCCTAAACTGAAGCCAGCTGCTTTTGGTGGTCATGCAGCAGTTAACCACGATACTTGAGCGCATTTTGCAGCATGAATGACATTTTCAGTGGTCTGTAATGAGCAGAGTTGTGTAGAAAGCACATTTCCAGGTGTTTTACCACAGAACACTGGAGAAACCAGAGTATATTCCATATTGGGAGAGTTCAGGCATCTCCCCTGTGCTCGCTGCTCCTGCAAAACCACCAGTACCCAGCCCAAACTTGGCAATGCTTCCAGCAACACATGCTCATGCTTTTGGCAGCAGGGAGCTGACCACTTGCAGCATCAGTGTCCTCTGCCAGCTGGCCAAAGAGCACACAGATGCAAGGGAAGCAAATTATCTGCCCACTGGCACAAAGAAATGCTGAACAGCACCTAAAGAAAGCGTGGGCCCGTGCACGTGCGCGGGAGTGCGAGTGAGGGTGCGTGTGAGCACACACACCCCCACACCTGCGCCTTGGAGAGGGAGCAGCTCAGTTAAACTGCAAAACTGTCTGCTTCTTGTCCTGAGGTATCATTTTCTGCAACACTCTCACAACAATGAACATGCACTTTTCCCTTTAAAATCCTCCAAGATGAATTTTTAGCATTAAACACAAGAACTGCAAGGATGCTAAAGTAAATTTTTATAAGTCTGGAATCAGACCCCTTCAAGAAAGTGCCAATACAACCACCTACAGGATTTTAGCAGCCTAAGGTTAGCATGTCTTTGCATCTTCCCTCTTTTTTTTGGTCTCTTGAAAAATGAATGCCCATGTAAAAAAACCCCACAACACATCTATATTTGGTAAAATACAAAAAGCTTTCTGGATTTAGAAGATACATAAGAAGAAAACTCAGAAAAAATAATGGGACAGGAATTTGCAGCTGATAGGTTTAGATTTAGCTGAGAGATGGAATCTATCTGTAGATTAATTAGATTCTACAATCACAGCCCCTTTTCATCTGCACACATCCCACCACCTTCATTACATGATCAACAGATTTTAATGAGAACTACGCTTTTCATTAAAAAATGCTTTGACAAATTCAAGGGAGACTATACGTAAGGTTTAGTTTACTTTTCTAAATATTTCTTGAAGATTGTACATAAGGCAAGTGCACATTTGTTGGCTGTAAAGGTGTACAACAGCAATTTTTTGCAATGACAGTGCAGAGAGGGAATATGAGATCTGTGTGCTAATGAGCTGACACTGCAGAGGCTGGAGCAGTGTTAGTATAGTGCACTACAAGTGCAGAGCAGAACGACAGACGTGGGTTATTTCTAGGGAATGTGATCTACAGAACCATACACACAATTCAACATGAACACGAACATCCTTCATCAGATTAGGAGAAATGCATGGGAGATATTGCTTCAGTGACAAATTTATATATTTAAGTTCTCATATTCATATTATTCTGAAAAAGCTAGCTCACTCCCTACATGAGCATTTTTAAAGAAAATATAACCTGATTTTGATTTTATAAATTCATAGGTCAAGTTAGCTTGCTTTCTGTTTCTACTGATAGCAAAAAGCTGCATATTTTAAGAAATGTAATCATTTCCCTAGAGCCAACTGATAAACTTCAATTCACCTTTAAATACACTGGAATTTTCATCTGTGTTTGCATTTGTTCTCTGTTAAGATATCATACAGCTAAATAAATAAGTGGGCAGATAAATACAGAATGGATAAATACTGTATGAATGTGTGTAAATTAAATATACAGAGAGAGGCTTGGTGCTAGCAGCGAAGCAAGGAATACATGTACATAAATCAGATTATGCATCATTTAACTGAAAAAAGAATGAGAGGGAGGGGCTTAGGGCAGGAATTTTCTTCTGCTTCTAAACAAGTTTGTTCCCAGGTTGGGATATTGCCAAATCTGCCGTAGCAGAGGTGGGCCATTTTTCTCAGGCTCATGAGAATACTTCAGAAGAGGATTTTTTTCCCCTCTGGAATGCACCAGATTGCATCAAGCAGGATGTGCAGCTGCACAGTAAGAACCCAAGTCTTTCTGAGCAGAGCCCCCCCCAGTCCCTGCACACAGGAACACTTACTACAGTCACGCTCATACAAATCTATGCAAAAGAGAATGAAAAGTATTATTTTATGGATGCTGCCTAGTACAGGCACTAGGCTCAGGCTACACATGCTCCTTTCTTCAATTTCCTCTCAGTTCCTGTACCTATCCCACCAGAGTCAGGCACAGCCTCCCTCCCCAGTGAAGGCAGAGTCACTGCAGGTTTCTCTCCTATGGAGCCCTGCCAATTGCAAATATTGATCAAACGGCTGTGTGACAGCACTGGAGACAATATATGCTTATCTCCAAGTGAGGTAAAAATGCTGTGGAAAGAATTCCTGCATGGATATGGCAGCACACTGAAATTTTCTGCCACTCCCAGAGGAAATGAGGATATAGTTAAAGGCTGGAATTTTGGTCAGGTAGTGTGAGGAGCTATTAATTCATCCTAATGCATTGATACACATAAGTGTTCTGACTTTCAAAGGTAACTGGTACCAGATTCAAAAGAATAATTGTTCTGATAGGGTTTTTTATATTTTGAGCTACTGAAGTCTGTGAGTGGTGACTTGGACTCTCCATATTCTTTTCTTATCAACAGTATTATGAGATGGTTGACACAGTACAGACAAGGTCACCTTTTCATTTTCTTTCGTCTGTTTCTTTTTTCACATCTTCTGCTTTTAAATAGGTTACTGTAGGTACATCTTCTTTGGTCTACAGTTTCTCCAGAGATTTTAGTTTTCCCAATTTTACTACACTGGTAATACGGGTGTTGGAACATGCAGCCCTGTATTACAGAAAACCATCCCACTTTACTAAGATTGCCACAGCTTTTAATAAGCATTGGCAAAAATCATTAGATGTCAGAAGATGAGCAGAACACTGACTGCCCTAAACAAGTGTGTGTATCACTTCTGTTGGTGGGAGAAGAGCTGGTAACAACTTTTAAAAAACAATTAATAATTAATCACCCAAGCAGTTCAATGTATTTAGTTTAAATCCATATAATTGATATTTAGGAAACTGTGCTTGAGATGCAGCCTCTTGAAGGGATTACACTGATTAAGGATTAATAGTCTGATGTTTGTTGTAAGAGCTGTTGAAGCTGGATAGGATTAGTAAAATAAGATGCAAAGTAGAGACATGCTTTTATTTACCATTTTTTCCCACTTTACCAAGTATTGTATTGTATATTACATAATTAACCCTTCTGCAGAAGTTTTAAAGGTCCTACTTCAAAGTCCTTTGGAGAGTGTAACACTGCACTACCAAGAAGCAGTCACATGGGGGATATATTAGAATATCAATCCAAAATTTGTCCAAATGTTTCCTTACTGTATATTTTTTAACCACCAACTTTCTCAGAATATACAGTGGGACAGGAAAGTAAGAACTATCCTATCTCCTGCAAATAAAAAATAAATAAGTTATTAAAAACACAGAATTATTTTAAAGCAAAAAAGACTAGTTTTCTGTACTCCAGTACTTCATTATTTCAGTACAATGCTTTCTCTTTGACCATTTTACACTGTGAGTATAAACCTGCAAACTGTGAGAGGAAACCTGTTCATAATGTGAAGTCAGTACATCGCATTCAGTGGTCCATTAGATCAGGTGCAGACATAGATCTCCACATTGCAAAGTGCATTAGTTACCCTGGAAGAGGACTCCTTTCATTCTCAAAGATTTACAATAAAACTTGTACAGAATCAAATTTGGATACATCAGTAAAACAAATATCCAGGAACTACTATTGGTAAAGGAATGCTTTTTAAAATGCAGAACACGCACAAGTCTTTCTGACAGAGATTTTGCATTTAAATACCACATTTAAATACTCAAAGTTCTATTTTGCATCTTCTGTTAATAAAAGCTCAAATTCTACGAGTGCACTGCTTGTGCAGAGCTATTTCTCCTAGCGTCCAAGTGTTCTGATTCCATTTTCTCTCCCCTCAGCTCTAACAGTATGTGTCAGTTTACAGTCTCCTCAGCTATTCACAGGACTCTCACTGTAAGAAAACAACTCAGTATTTCAAGGCAGATGAGGCAAATAAGCCCCTCTAGCCTTCTCTCTCTCAAGGTCACTTCTAAACAGTGGTTTCTGGATTTTCCCTACATAGTGTATTATTTGCAAATTATGCCTTTTCATACAGCTAGGTTGTAGCCTCAACAGAAAAGGATC